>NW_006431917.1:340922-347824 GCF_000325575.1 Pteropus alecto | reverse complement strand
AGGGAAAAGAAGGCAATGCAATGGATAAATAATAATATTCGAAACATTGTGCAGAACAACTGCATAAATGAGAGAAAAATATTCCATTCACAAAAATTAATTTGAGATACCTAACATATCTAGAAGACAATATAAGCAAATATATTCATGCCCTGGAGTTAGGCAAGGATAGAAAAAGCCATAACCATAAAAGAAAATTGTACTATATTGTACTTCAATAGATTAAAAACTTCTGTTCGTCTAATGATACAGTTAAAGAAATAATTAGGAAAGCCACAGCCTAGGAGAAAGTATTCACAATACACATTTCTTACAAAGGACTTGGAACTAGAATATGTAATAAACTCCTACAGCTAAAAAATCAAGCCATCCTAATAAAAATGTGCAAAAGATTTGAACAGACACTTCACAAAGGAAGATGTATGAATGGTCAATAAGGACTTGAAAAACTACTCAACATTATTAATAAACAGGAAGACTAGTTAAAACAACATCCACCAGAATGAGTAAAATTTTAAAGATTGGTAATATCAAATATGGAACAACTGTTACATATACATTGTTTATGGTTAGTATAAAGTGGTACAATACATTTGAGAAAAAGGTTGGCAATTTCTTATAAAACTAAACATATGTCCACCCTACCACCCAATTCCACTCATGAGTATTTACTCAAGAGAAATAAAAATAACTTTCACATTAATGGTTAAAGCAGCTTTTTTCCTAACAAGTAAAAAATAAAAATGACCAAATGTTCTTTTACATGTGCATGGTAAACAAATTGTAGCTTATTAATAGAAATGGAATATTACTCAACAGTAAAAGCAATAAACTGCAGATATTAGTGCAACATAAATGAATTATAAAAGCATTAAGCTAAGAGGACAAAGGCATTACACAAAAAGTAATGCTGGCTGTTCTGATTAAGATGGTGTTCTAATTAAGATGTAGGTAGATGCTGTGTTCGCCTCCTCTCTTGACCTCATCAAAATTATAAGTAAATTAAAGATCAACCATCATTGGGAGTCACCTGAGGTCTGGCTGAACAGAAGTCCAATGACTGAGGGCATACATAAGAGGCCACCTTGAGACTGGTAGAAGGGGCAGAGATGCAAAACAAGTCTGGTCCCACATCTGCATGTGGTGGTTGATAATTAGGAGGGATATCTTGGCTGCAGAGGTCCTCCTGGAGGACTGAGGGGTCTTAGCCCAATACTGGGTTCCCTTGCCCAGGGTTCCAGTGCCAGGAAGAAAGTCCCCACAACCTCAGTGGAGATTGTGGCTGAGAGAGATGGAGAGCTGTGGGAGTCACAAACATTCCTCTTAAAGGGCCCCCATGTGGACTTACTCCATGACGGATTCACTTGCTCTGAGCTCGATCACTAGGACAGCAGCTCGAGGAGCACCAGAACATACAGGAGGAACTGAGTTGTCTGACTTTGGATGATGCCTGAAGGTGGCTTTCTCCTGGACAGAAGTGCTGGCAGAGTTCATTGTTCCTTTGTTGAGCCTTACCCGTCCTGGCATGCTGACACAGGCAGCCACTGAATCTGAGTCTCCATCAACCTGGCTAACACTGGTCACCCTGCCTTGATGATTCCCTGAGACCCTACCCCTCCCAATTTGCAGGCCCACCCAAGCCATCTCCAGTTTGTTTGTTTATTTTTTCCATACAAATGGCTATCTTGGCTCATGCTGCAGACTTTCCTAAAGTTTCTCAAAGGTTCACAAAACCCAAACAAGCAGCATCTGGCCTTGGCATGCCCTGTACTGAGCAGCCCCAAGCCTGGCACTAGCAACAGCCAACCTTGGTTCCTGGGTTGGCCTTTTGAGGCACTTCTAAACCCAGCTTGGGTGGCTGGGCATCTGTGGATTGCCTGGTGACTCTTGCCAGGTGGCTCCGGGAAGTACACAGGCTGCAGCTGGACTTGGCCTGTGGCTGGGCTCCTCTAAGGAGGCCCTTGGGCCAACATGATTGGTGACTGGCTTCAACCAGACCTGGAGCACCAGTCAGGGCTGCATCTAAAGAGGACACACCCAAAGGGCAGACCAGGCAGGCACCAGAGCCCTATTAAAGTAAATCCTGCTTCGTAGGGTAGGCCTCTCACTGGCCAATCCTCACAACCAATCAGCCCGAGGTTCAATCCCTCCCAATGATGTGCAAACAAGGCTCAACTATAACAGGAAGGCATATGGAATCCCTACAAGGGACACACCTTGGCACCCAACTCAGGTGACCAGGGAAGACTGCACCACTGGGTACCACAGGATACCTATTACATAAAGTGACTCTACTAAGGCCATGAGACTTAGAAGCCCTACCTAACACATAGAAACAGACACAGGAAGGCAGCCAAAATGGGGAGACAAAGAAACTTGTCCCACATGAAAGAGCAGAATGAAGCTCCAGAAAAATAACTCAACAAAATAGAGGCAAGCAATCTACCAGATGCAGAATTTAAAACACTGATTATAAAGATGCTCAATGAATTTAGAGGAAAAGCAGATGAACTTAGTAAAAATTTCAACAAAGAGATAGAAAATATAAAAATGAAGACAGAAAACAAGAACCAGTTAGAAATAAACAACACAACAACTGAAATGAAGAATACATTAGGAGAAATTGATAGATGAAGCAGAGAATCAAATCAATGATTTAGAAGAGAAGGTAGCAGAAAACACACAATGAGAACAGCAACGAGAAAAAAGAATCCAAAAGAATGAGGATAGTTTAAGGGGCCTATGGGACATCAAGTGTAACAACATTCGCATCATAGGGATGCCAGAAAGAAAAAAGAGAGAGCAAGGAATTGAAAACATATTAAATAAATAATGATTGAAAACTTCCCTAACCTAATGAAGAAAATAGATATACAAGCCCGGGAAGTGCAGAGAGTCCCAAAGAAGATGAATCCAAATGACCCACACCAAGACACATCATAATTAAAATGCCAAGGTTAAATACAAAGAGAGAATCCTAAAAGTAGCAATACAAAAGTAGTTCATTATCTACATGGAAGCTCCCATAAGATTTTTCAGAGGAAACGTTGCAAGCCAGAAGGGATTAGCAGTAAATATTCAAAGTGATGAAAAGAGATGTATACAGGATTGTACTAAACATGGCGGAGTGAGAGACGTCCCTGGATCTCTCCTCTTGAAACAACTATAAGCTGAATATCTAAAACTCGACAAATAACACCAAAACTGCACAACAGCAAGTCTGAGCATGGGATCTGCACATAAGAGCTACCACAAGTGAGAACCCCAGGTGCCGGGCGGTGGACTGGGAAAAATAAAGAAGCTCCCTCTCGCACTCCGGATCTCCTTATAGGAGAAGAGGAAAGGGTGAAGGTGCAGTGACTTCCCTGAATAGCCATGCCTGCGAGTGCTATGAGCTCCACGCAGCCGGTGGCAGGACCCAGTTATCAGGGCAGAAAGCAGAGAGCTGGGTGGCAGAGAAACAACAGTTGATTTTTACCAGCCACAGTTTCAAAACTGCAGCTAGCCGCAGCCACCATCCCCCAACCCAGAGGGATCCTCCCTCCATACCCTCCGAGACCGAACACCACAGAGCTCCAGGGGAATCTGAGCAAACAAATTTGTCAGTAACACTAAAAGGAACTGAGACTGAGGGTAGAGGCATGATTAATCATCTATTAAAAAAAAAAACATTATTACAACTATATAAAACACAGATCCAAGAGGCTTAGACACCACCTTCTAGAAACCAAAAGAAAAACACTTTCTTTGCAAAATACTAGAGACCGTTATACAATAAACGTTCTTTCTGGGGGGAAAAAAAATCAGAATACACTTCCATTAATGCCCAGGTGGAGAAATTGTCCATTAAACACCATGAACAACAAAGGTGACAAGGCATCTCAGAAAGAAAGAGAAAAATCTCCAGAAAATAAGCTTACAGACATAGAAATATGCGACTTAAATGACAGAGAATTCAAAGATAGTACTTCTGGAAAACTCAATGAAATACAAAACAAATCATATCAACAATTTCAGGAATTGAAAAAACAACTAGATAAGCAGAATGAGCTCTTTAGCAAGGAGATTGAAACCCACAAAAAGAACTGCAAGACCTTCTGGAGATAAAGAACACACTGCAAGAGTTGAAAAATGAAATAACAAGCTTTGGAAATAGAGTCAACCAAATGAAGGAAAGGATCAGTGATGTCGAAGACAGAAATCTACAAATAACTCAAGGAAGAAGAGAGAAACCAAACAAGGAAAAATAATGAAAGAGAAATACAAGAACTAGCTGACACCATTAGAAGAGGAAACATAAGAATAATGGGCATTCTCAAAGGGGAGAAAGGGAACAGGAATTACAAAGCATTTTCGGACAAATAGTTGATGAGGATTTCCCAAATCAGAGGAATGAGCTGGATCTTGGAATTCAAGAAGTCAACAGAACACCCAATTATCTCAACCCAAAAAGGCCTTTACCAAGGCACATTTTATTAAAATTATCAAAAATCAACGACAAAGACAGAATTCTGAGGGCAACCAGGGAAAAGAAGACGGTAACCTATAAAGGAAAACCCATTAGATTATCATCGGACTTCTCAGCAAAAACCTTAAAATTCAGAAAGGAGTGGAATCAAATAGTCAAACTATTAAGTGAAAGGAACTACCAGCCAAGAATAAAGTATCCAGTCAAACTCTCCTTTAGATATGAAAGAGAAATAAAGACCATTCCAGACATACAAAAGTTGAGGGAATTCTCCACTCCAAAGCCTGCATTACAGGAAATACTGAAAGGGGTCAGCTCACCTAAAAAAATGAAAAAAAAAAAAATTAGGAGTAAGGTGTCTAGCAGGCTGATAAAAGTAGAGGAATGCAACCCTTATTAAGAATAGGGCATTATAAACTTAAAAATAAGAAGAGATTTGCTATCATGAGATAGTAATGAATGTTCAGCATACATAGGGACAAATTGAGACAACAATGACTGAAAAAATAAAAATTCAAAGATCCAAATACACAAAGGGGAATGGAGATAAGGCATATACAGAAAAAAAAGGGACAATTGTGTATATATAACTATCCTCTGCATATTTGTAATGTTAACCATATACCAAAGATTCAGAACCAAAGTATATAAAATGAAACAAGAAGGATCAGAGGGAAAACTCACAAAAGCCAACCAAAATAAAGAAAACAGAAACACAAGGACAAGGAAGCAATAGAAACACCAAGCACCAGAAAGCAAAATATAAAATGGCCATAAGAAGACTTCATATTTCAATAATCACCCTGAATGTAAATGGACTGAATCACCAATAAAAAGGCACAAGTTGCAGAATGGATCAAAAAACAAAACCCAACCATGTGCTGCCTCTAGGAGACACATCTTAGTTCCAAAGACAAATATAGACTCAAAATGAAAGGGTGGAAAATGATATTCCATAGTGTAGTGGTTCGCACATCTGCTTTACACACAGTAGGTCCTGGGTTCACGCCCCAATGGACAGACAGTCCATGGTCTATAGCAATGTCACCCTGAACAAGCCCAATGTCTGATCTCAGAAGCTAAGCAGGGTCGGGCCTGGTTAGTACTTGAATAGACCACCTAGGAAGACAAGTTGCTTTAGGCATAAATAATAATAATAATAATAATGAAGAAGATGATATTTCAAGCAAATGGCATTCAGAGAAAAGCGAGAGTAGTGGTAATAATATCAGATGAAATAGATTTCAAAATAAAAAAGGTAAAGAAAGATACGAAGGAACATGTCATGCACCAAAAAGACATAACACTTATTAATATCTATGGAATCATGCACCAAAAAGACATAACACTTATTAATATCTATGCTCCCAATCAGGGAGCCCCGAAATATGTAAAGCAATTACTAATAGAACTAAAGGGAGAGAGAGACAAAAACACAATCATAGTAGGGGACCTAAATACCCCACTGTCAGATATGGACAGATCATCCAAACAGAAAATCAATAAGGAAATAACATCCTTAAATGAAACATTAGACCAACTGGACATAGTTGACATTTATAGAGCCTTCCATCCCAAAACAGCTACTTATGCATTCTTCTTTAGTGCACATGGAACATCCTCAAAGATTGACCATATACTGGGACACAGAGATAGTCTCAACAAATATAAGAGGGTTGAAATCATACCAACCATATTCTCTGATCATAATGCTTTGAAACTAGAGATCAACTGTAAAAAGTAAGTGGAAAGAACAACAAATTCATGGAGATTAAACAACATGCTATTGAAGAATGACTGGGTCAAAGAAGAAATAAAAAGAGAGATTAAGAGATACATGTAAATGAATGATAATGATAGTACAACATATCCAAAATTTGGGACGTAGCAAAAGTGGTCTTAAGAGAAAAGTTCATATCATTACAGGCCTATCTCCAAAAACAATAATGAGCCTCAATAAACAATCTAACACCTCATCTTAAAAAACTAATAAAAAAAGAACAAATGAAGCCTAAAGTCAGCAGAAAGAAAGAAATAATCAAAATTAGAGCAGAAATAAATGAAATTGGAAACAACAACAAAAAGAAAAAATAAATGCAACAAAGAGCTGGTTCTTTGAAAAGGTTAATAAAATAGACAAACCCCTGGCTAGACTCTGTAAAAAATAAAGAGAAAGGACACAAATAAACAAATCAAGATTGAAAGAGGGGAAATTATGACAAACACTGCAGAAATACAAAGGATCATACAAGAATACTATGAAAAAGTATATAACACCAAATTATATAACCTAGAAGAAATAGACCAGTACTTAGAAAAATGCAACCTTCTTAGACTGAATCAAGAAGAACTGGAAAATCTAAATAGACCAATCAGCAGTATGGAAATTGAAACAATCATCAAAAACCACCAAAAAGTAAAAGTCCAGTACCCA
>NW_006431917.1:308214-339190 GCF_000325575.1 Pteropus alecto | reverse complement strand
ATGAAATATTACTCAGCCATAAGAAGAGATGAAATACCGCCATTTGCAACAACATGGATGGACCTTGTAATAATGATACTAAGCGAAATATACCAAACAGAAGAAGTTGAAAATCACATGATATTACTT
Source organism: Pteropus alecto (assembly GCF_000325575.1). Classification (NCBI taxonomy): domain Eukaryota; kingdom Metazoa; phylum Chordata; class Mammalia; order Chiroptera; family Pteropodidae; genus Pteropus; species Pteropus alecto. The sequence goes on along the minus strand of NW_006431917.1, from coordinate 339,061 downwards.
ATATGTGGGATATAAACCTAAAAGCAACAAATGAACAGGAAAAAACGGAGACTTGTGGACATAAACTATAGGCAAGTGGTTACCAGAGGACTATAGACTAGTGGTTACTAGTGGGGTGGGGGTGGGGGGAGGTAGACAGTGTAAAGGGGGTCAAATATAGGATTTCGAGGGAGGATGAAGTGGGTAAAGGGGATCAAATATATGGTGGCTGAAGGAAACTGGACTTTGCTTGGTAAACACACCAAATATACAGATGTCAAATGATAATGTACATCTGAAAATTATATAATTGTATTAACCAATGTTACCCTAATAAACTTAATTAAAAATAAATAAATAAAATTGTCTAATGTACGCTTTATAAACATAAGACAATTTATTGCGAAACAAATGCTTTTATAGAAAGTAATGAATTTATGAAGGATTTTAGCCAATTATTATGCCTTATTTAAAGTGAAATATTCATACTATTAAAAACAATGTGTAAATTGCCATGCCTTTAAACAATACTCATGATATAACAAACATTAGAAAATCATAGCAGAAGTAAACCTTACAAATATAATGTAAAAACAACTATTTTAGATAGTCCAAGCCTTACTCAATATCCTAGGAGTAATAATGAAGAGAAAGTTTTAAAGTGGAATAAATGTGGGAGGTTCCTTTGAAAATACGTAATTCCTCATTTTAAAAAATACTCATTGAAAAACATACTAGAGAGAAACACTAATAACACAATGATTATGGAATAGCTCTTAAATAAAAGTTAAACCAAATATATATTGAAGAATTCTTGGACTTTGGGAAGAAAACTTCCAAACTTATAAGTATGCAATTATATTTTGATAATACTAAAAGTTCACTGAACAACACATAAATCACATGGCAAGGAAACTTTACTGTGTAGCAGCTTTGATGGGTCTTTCAGCCAATCATCAAATCTTACGGTACATTAAAGAATGTTTCAAACATTCACTATTAACTAAGCAGCAGAGAATTTGTTCTTTAAATTAAATTTATAAACAAATTGATAAAATTGAAGAAAACGTAACAAAAAAAGCAAGCGACTTTTTCTTTCTGTCTTACTTCGCTTAGTATCATTATTACAAGGTTCTTGAGAATGTTCCATGTGCACTAAAGAATGTATAAGCAGCTGTTTTGAGATGGATGGCTGTATATATGTCAATTATATCCAGGTAGTCTAATGAGTCATTTAAGGATGTTATTTCCTTATTGATTTTCTGTTTGGATGATCTGTTCATATCAGATGGTGGGGTATTTAGGTCCCCTACTATGAAAATGTTTTGGTCTGTTTCTCCCTTTAGTTTTGTTAGTAATTGTTTTACATATTTCGGGGCTCCCTGATTGGGAGCACCGATATTAATGTGTTATGTCTTGGTGCATGATTCCCTATATGATTATGAAGTGTCTTTCAGTATCATTCTTTACATTTTTTATTTTGAAGTCTATTTCATCCAATATTAGTACCGCTACTCCTGTTTTTCTCTAAATGCCATTTGCTTGAAATATCATTTTCTACCCTTTCACTTTGAGCCTATATTTGTCTTTGGAACTGAGATGTGTCTCCTGGAGGCAGCATATAGTTGGATTTTGTTTTTTGCTCTAATCTGCCACTCTGTACCTTTTTATTGGTGAGTTCAGTTTAGAGTGATTATTGAAATATGAGGCCGTCTTATAGCCATTTTATCTTTTGCTTTCTGGTGTCTTGGTGTTTCAATTGCTTCTTTGTCCTTGTGTTTTTCTTCATTTCACTTGGCTTTTTTGAGTTTTCTCTCTGGTCCTTCTTGTTTTATGTTATATACTTCAGTTCTGGATCTTTGGTGTGTGGTTACCATCACAAATATGTAAAGGATAGTTATATATATATGTATGTATGTGTGTATATATATATATACACACATACATACATATATACATACAGTCATCCCTTTTCTTCTGAGTGTGCCTTATCTCCATTCCTGTTTGCGAATTTGGATCTTTGTATCCTCCCCTTTTCAGTCGTTTTCTTGGTTTTTCCTTATGTATGCTGAACATTCATTACTCTCTTGCTATAGCAAATCTCTTATTTTAAGCTTATAATGACCTGTTCCTAGTAAGGGTTGCAATCCTCTGCTTTTTTATCAGCCTACTATTCACCTTACTCCTAATTATGGTTTGTTTTTGTTTTTGTTTTTGTCATTTTTTATTTTAGTTGAGCTGACCCCTTTCAGTATTTCCTGTATGCAGGCCTTGGAGTGGAGAATTCCCTCAATTTTTGTATGTTTGGAAAGGTTTTTATTTCTCCTTCATATCTAAGGGAGAGTTTAGCTGTATACATTATTCTAGGCTGGTAGTTTCTTTCATTTAATAGTTTGAATATTTGATTCCAATCCTTTCTGGATTTTAAGGTTTTTCCTGAGAAGTCTGATGATAATCTAATGGGTTTTCCTTTATAGGTTACCGTCTTCTTTTCCCTGGCTGCCCTCAGAATTCTGTCTTTTTCGTTGATTTTTGATAATTTTAATATAATGTGTCTTGGTGAAGTCCTTTTTGGGTTGAGATAATTGGGTGTTCTGTTGACTTCTTGAATTCCAAGATCCAGCTCATTCCTTAGATTTGGAAACTTCTCGTAAACTATTTGTCTGAAAATGCTTTGTAATCCCTTTTCCTTTTCTCCCCTTTGAGAATTCCCATTATTCTTATGATTCCTCTCCTGATGGTATCAGCCATTTTTGTTTTGTTTTGTTTTGTTTTTGTTTTTGTTTTTGTTTTTTAAGTGAGGCAACCCTTGGTTGACCTCACAGATTGCAAGAACCTTGTCAGTTTACAATCATTTATTTTTTCATTTTTTATGCCTACAGCACCTGGTCTTCCTAGGTGGTCTCCCATCCAATTACTAACCATGCCCGACTGTGCTTCGCTTCCGAGATCAGATGGGATTGAGCTTATTCGGGGTAGCATGGCTGTAGACTCAACTAGTTCTTGTATTTCTTTTCTCTTCTATTATTTTTCATTCTTCGGTTTCTCTTCTTCCGATTTATTTCTATATTTCTGTCTTCGATACCACTGACCCTTTCCTCCATTTGGTTGACTCTATTTACCAAGCCTGTTATTTCATTTTTCAACTCTTGCAGTGTGTTCTTTATCTCCAGAAGGTCTGTTCAGTTCTTTTTGAGGGTTTCGATCTCCTTGCTAAAGAACTCATTCTGCTTATCTAGTTTTTTTTCAATTCCTGAAATTGTTGATATGATTTGTTTTGTATTTCATTGAGTTTTCCAGAAGTACCATCCTGAATTGTCATTCAAGTTGCATATTTCTATGTCTGTAAGCTTATTTTCTGGAGATTTTTCTCTTCCTTTCTGAGATGCCTTGTCACCTTGGTTGTTCATGGTGTTTTATTGACTATTTCTCCTCCTGGGCATTAATGAAAGTGTGTTCTGCTTTTTTTTTCCGGAAAGATTTATTATATAATGGTTCCTAGCATGTTGCAAAGGTGTATTTCTTTTGGTTTCCAGTAGGTGTTGTGTAAGCCTCTTGGATCCCTGCTTTATATAAAGTCTTATTAATGTCTTTTTGCTCCCTACAGATGTTTAATCACGCTCGCTACCCTCAGTCTCAGTTCCTGTCAGTGTGAGTTTCGATAGTGTTTGCTCAGATTCCCCTGGGGTTCCACAGCATTCAGTCTCAGAGGTATGGGGGAAGGGCCTAACTGTTGAGGAAGGGGGCTGTGGTTCAGCCTGTTTTGCAACCGTCTCCGCTTTTCTGCTGTCCCAGTTTCTCTGCCTTCTGCCCTATTGACTGAGCACTGCCGCTGGCTGCATGTAGCTCACAGCACTGCCAGGCATGGCAGTTCAGGGACGTCGCTGCGCCTTCTTCCCTCCCCTTCCTCCTACAGAGAGCTCTGGCTACAAAGGGCACCTTCTTTGTTTCTCCCAGTCCACCACCCAACACCCGGGGTTCTGACCTGTGGTAGTTCTTATGCGCAGATCTCACGCTCAGACATGCTGGTGTGCAGTTTGGGTGTTTTTTGTTGAGTTTTAGATGTTTGGCTTATTGTTTTTTCAAGGGGAGTGATCTGGGGACATCTCTCATTCCACCATGTTTAATCCAATCTCCAAACATTCATTTTTGAGGGAAGTCCATTAAGATTTGCAAATGTCAATTCAATTTCTTTATAATCATACTTTGTCCACATTTTCAGTTATATTATTTTTAAAAAATTATATTATTTTTTGAGATAAAATTCATGTGCCATTATAGTCACCCTTTTAAAGTATACTCCTCAGTAGTTTTATTATAGTCACAAAGTTATACAACCTACACTACTAACCCCAGAACATTTTCATCACCAAAAATGATATAGTCTTTTTAAATTTAAATATGTTGCCATTTTAATCTCATCCACAGTGCTGTTATCCGTACTTCTCCACCCTAATCTCAAGTTTATCTTTTTTTGGTCAAAATTTGTTTTAGATTTACTTCTTTCACTTATTTCTGCATTTTATAACTAATAATGCCTTTTTCTACTCATGTCTTAGATTTTTCACTTGTTTTAGCTGCTTGGGTTCTATATTGATTTTATTAATGACCTTTATAGTATTTTAATATATGCACACAAATTGGGTTATAAAACTTCCAAGAGGACTTTGCCTGCCACTCTCAGGTTTTTCGATTCTATTTTATTCACATTTAACCAAGGTGTATATTAAAGATTTAGTTCTTTAACCCATGTCGATCAAGAGGGGACGCTGAATTAATATTCAGAAATTTGATGGCTACTTATTGTCATTCTGGTCAAATAATTTGGCCTGTAAATTTTTTTGCTTTGCGGGGGAGGGGAACTACTTTTTGACAGCTGTGCTGCTTTCAAGTACCCATTGTTACATCCACAGGGTTTCAGACTGGTATTAATCTTCATGCAGCATAAAAGATGAAGTCTGAATGAAGACTACCCACACATACTTTTTCTCTTCCTTTTAAAATTCCATGCTGAACAATGAGTGATGGGAAACGCTTTCCTAAACTCATTACATGCATTTTTCTCATTATGAATTCTTTGATTTAGACAAAGGTAAACATGATTAGAATCTTTTCTACAAATAATAATGAAAATAACTACAAAAATGGGTATATCAACGATAATAGTAAACAATTTTTACTAAGTATTTATTATGTGATAGGAATAGTTCTAATACTTTAAATTCATTCATTCATTGAATTGTCACAACAAACCAATACATAGAGCATAATTATATTTACTAATATATATGAAATAAAATGCCACTAACATCTATAAGTAAAAAGTAAAAATATCTGGACGGATAAACAACACTTTGATAACAATGGTTAATTACCTTTCTAGTACGAAATTGGGGTTAGGGTTGTTGAAAAGGAACAAAACAGTTTACAAGGAGAAAAAGTGAATAATTTCAGCAATTAAAATACATGTTTTAAAAGAAAAAACAAGCATCCAAAGATACATTTTGGGTCGTATTAATCAGGGCATATTTTATAACTGCAAAACATTTAGATGTAGCCATAACATGAATAATAAAATCATTTAAAAAAGTTATTAAGTATGTCATTTTAAAAAAACAAAAATCTATATTTAATGAGATGGCAATCATTTTTGGCATGGTAAAAGCAAGTGAAGGTACAATATGCATACCATGACTATACTTTCTTTAAAGATAGAGTCTGGTAGGATTTATTCTACCAAATTGAGAGTAGTCATCTATAGTTGGTATGATTACAATTAATATTGGCTTTTCAGTTTCTGACTTTGTTTTATAATAAGAAAATATATATTTGTGAAAAAAAGAACACTGACTTCAAAAACAAAGTTATAATTCTACAAGGAATTAAAAAAATACAAAGTCACACAATTTAAAGTGTGACATTGGCTTAAGCACAAATATATAGATCAGAGAAGAAAAGTAGCCCTGAAATACAAGCAAATATAAACAAAAATATGTTTTCACCTCAAAAGTAGAACAAAATAATGGAGAAAGAAAGAATTACTGAACGACTGCCATTAATACAATATTGGGGGGGCAGGGTGGGGAGAATGTCAATTTAGAATATGAATTCATAATAGGAAAATACATTTAGATTAAAAATATATGTAAAATAAAGAGAGAGTAATTATCAAACATGATTTTTTTTGTTTAAAGTATTAGGAAGGTTACAAGAGCCTTAACTTTTATTATTCATCAGTATGAACTCCCTGATGACGAATGAGATCTGAGCCACTACTAAATGCCTTTCCACATTCTTTACAGTTATAGGGCTTTTCACCGGTATGAATTCTCAGGTGTCGAGTAAGGTTTGAACATTTATTAAAGGCCTTTCCACATTCATTACATTCATATGGCTTTTCATCTGTATGAATTCTCTGATGTTGAAAAAGTTGTGAGTTCTGAGTAAAGGCTTTCCCACATTCAAGACATTCAAAGGGTTTCTCACCAGCATGAATTCTCTGATGTTGACGAAGTTGTGAGCTTTGAGTAAAAGCCTTCCCACATTCCTTACAATCATATGGTTTCTCCCCAGTGTGAATTCTCTGATGATTAGTAAGAGCTGAACCACTACTAAAGGCTTTCCCACATTCCTTGCACTCATAGGGTTTCTCACCAGTATGAATTCTGTGATGCTGAACAAGCTTTGAGCTCTGAGTAAAAGCTTTGCCACATTCCTTACATTCATAGGGTTTCTCACCTGTATGAATTCTTGCATGTTGAAAAAGTTGTGAGCTCTTAGTAAAGGCTTTCCCACATACTTTACATTCATAAGGTTTTTCACCAGTGTGAATTCTCTGATGGTCAATAAGATTTGAACAATAACTAAAAGCCTTCCCACATTCTTTACATTCATAGGGTTTCTTACCAGTATGAATTCTCTGATGTTGAGAAAGGTATGAACTACAACTGAAGGCCTTTCCACATTCATTACATTCAAAGGGTTTTTCACCAGTATGAATTTTCAGATGCCGAGTAACATGTGAGCCACAACTAAAGAATTTCCCACACTCCTTACATTCATAAGATTTTTCACCAATATGAATTCTTTGATGTTGAATAAATTGTGAATTCTGACTAAAGACTTTTCCACATTTCTTACATTCATAGGGTTTATCTTCATTACTAATTATTTGATGTAGAGTAAAGAATGTCTGTTGAATAAATGTGGGCATGTATCCATGAGTGAATATTTCTTGGCTGAAATGCTCATTTTGATATCCCAGTTGTCTTTCAAAGTGGCTTCTGTATTCCAAAACATCTCTGAAATTGGAGTACTCCAGGCCATACATTGTAAGTCCCATTACCTCCCTCTGGCATGATTCTATCTCATAAACTTCCTTCTTTAGAGATAATAACTTGGTTTCACACATTGACTCCAGATCTGAAAGAAAATAAAATGGTAAATATTCTCCCCCTTCACTTGTAAAAAGTTAAACTTTTATAATAGAAATGGAAAAATTAAGTAAATATATGGTAGCAAATGACATACAGTTCTCAAGTATATCTGTTTAATCTGAAAAATGGACAAAAAATGCATAGAAATTAATGAGATACTGCCACATGCTCCACGGTGATGCTTCAGTTGATTACAGACTACATATGCAATGGTGGTCCCACAAGATTATAATGGAACTGAAAAATTATTTTTGTCTTGTGACGTCCTAGCTGTCCTAAAGTTGTATTGTAATGCATTACTCACATGTTTGTGGTGATGCTGGTGTAAACGAATCCACTGAGCTGCCAGTTGTATAAAGTATAGCACATACAATTACAGTAGTAGGCTATGCCATCTGAGTTTGTGTAAGTACACACAATGATATTTGCACAATGATGAACTCACCTAACGACGCATTATTCAGAACAATTTATCCCTGTTGTTAAACAGTGCATGACTGTATAACACAAGAAGTGGAAGAGACAACAGAAATAGGAAACCACAATCATTCTCAAATATTGATGAGGTTCAGAATCATCTGGAAAGACTGGTAAATATACAATGGTTGAACAGTGAAAAAAGTGGTGAAGGGTTGGGGAGGAGCAGGAGCAGTGGGCAAAGGTAGATTCTGGGGAGACACACACACTCACTCACATAGGCAAAGACCAGGCCGCGACCTCTGCCGCGCCCGGCAACTGCAGAAACATCAGGGAGAGACCACATCCACAAGACATTTCAGTCTGTCCCGGCATGAAGCATCTGCCGAGAGGGGCTGGCCGAGGCCGCTGGACTCTGCCTTCGGGGCACCTCAGGTTAACAGCAAAGGCAGCAAAGTTGGCCACCAGCTTCAGAAACTTGCTTTCCGTTTATATAGATGCTTTACATCTATATAAGCATGCATGAATGTTTATGTAAGAGAGTGTATGATCATACTGTATTACAAAAAGTGAATAATTTTCTGACCCCATTTAAACCCACATAGGAGGAATAATTCCATATAGGGGAAGATTCTTGGTCTGTGATATAATAAAAAATAAATTTGGTCTTTTTACCTGGTTCTAGCACAGAGCTTCAAAAACTCTTAGAATTTCCCAAGTGATAGGAGTGTTTTCATTATGCTAATAAGTTTACCCATGGTGGGTCTCTAGATAGCTTTGAGAGGGGAACTGGTTACCAGAAAGACCAAGCATATGATTAAAGGATTAAGAACTTTCAGCTACTTGATCTCTGAGGAAGGGAGAGGCACCAGAGATTGAGTGGCCAATGACTTAATCAATCATGACAGTGTAATTAAACCACAATAAAAACTAGACACCAAAGCTCAGTGGAGCTTTCCAGTTGGTGATCACACTGATGCCAAGAGGGTGACACATTTGAATGTTTTAATACTATCATCCCAGCACTTGGATCAATGCTTAGTACATGCTTATGCTCAAAAAGTACAGGGAGAGGGTATGGAACCTCTATATCTGGAAGCCTATCAGACCTTGTCCTAACTAATATGTACTCTTTATAGTAAAACTGCAATTGTAAATATAGAGCTTTCCTGAGTTCTGTGAGTCCTTCCAGCAAATTACTGAACCTGCAAGGATCATAGAAATCCCCAACTTTATAGCCAGTTGCTTAGAAGTATGGGGGGTCTGAGGAACCCCTGAGACTTGCAGCTGGCATCTGAAGTGATAGCAGTCTTACAGGACTTTGCTGTTAACCTGCAGGATCTATACTAATAATTCTGGGTAATTCATATCAGAATTAAACAGCAGCACACCCAGTTGGGGTGGAAACAGAATAGGTTCCATAATAAAGGATATATTGGATGAAATTTGAAAGAGATTACAGAGGGTAAGCCACATGTGGGAATAGCCTGAGATAAGTCTAAGGTATTTAACTAATTTGATGTGAGTGGCAGATAGGGAAGACTCAGAATATGTTATGTGCTGGGGATTTAGTGAAAATATTATTCACCTTGGAATTCTGTGATGCTGATCTTAGAAGGAGAGACTTGCTCATGTACTAGTGCAATGACTGAGAGGGGTGGCAGCTAGAGTTTAAGGAAGACAGAAAGAAAATAAGACAGTGCAAAATACTGCAATAGAAAGGTAACAGGAACCAGAAGGAGACTGATGAGCTGAGTCCCAACTCTGATAGTTACTACTATGTTCCTAGGCAATTACTTAACTTTTCTAAATCCCCATTTCTTTATCTGTAAAAGGGAGATAAACCTTAATTCATGAATATTGGAAAGGTGAGGAAAAATGTATGTAATTATCTTTGAATAAAGCGTTCAGTATTTGATAGGTATTATTATGAAAGAATTTCTTACCAAAGTTAGAGATTTTAAGCAAACTAAATGATTTGAAGACATCAAAATGAAGCCTATTAGAACATCTCCAACCAGAAACAAGGAATTCATTCCAGCATAATCTTTTTTCTCCTACCTTTATGTGGTCTTTCAGCAATTTTCATCTGGTTAAGCTCCTAACTTTTAAAACTGTCCTCTTCTATCTTCATTGTCAATGCCCTCTTCCAAACAAGAATCATCTCTTAGACCACTGAAGTAGCCTCCTATCTCAGTCTCCCCACCAAGTTTTACACTCTTTAATCTACTCTGGGACCAATGACACCTGACCTGGCCTCCCACTAATCAAAGTGCATACTTCTCATAATCACCAGGAAAGGCTGAATAATGTGGTTCCTACCTGTCTCTGCAATCTCAACTCATTCCACTCTCCCTTGCTCATGGGGTGCAACAACACTGGCTTTCTTTCAATTCTTCAAACTTACCAAGATTTTCCCTCCTAGAAGTGCCTTTGCAGGGGTTCTTCCCTCTGCCTGAAGTTTTCTCGTTTATTAACGTGTTAAATAGTAAGACCTAACAGTAAGCCTAGTACTACAGTAATTATGAAATAGTGATAAGCAAAAATGGCATTTCAATATTTTGATTTCCATTTATATCAAAGTCACAGAACTAATAATACTATGGTTTGTTTTATACATCATAATTGGAAGAAAAACTAAATTTTAATCAGAGGTTACTAAATATAAAGATGCATTTTTTTCTTCTCATCCAAGTTCATAGAGCCTCTAAATTCTAACTAAAGGAATCCAAAATTAGCAACCTCTGAGTCAGAGTGATCCTTTAAAAACATGATGTCACTCCTCTGCTCAAATCATCTCATTCTGAATAAAATGGCTTTACACCTACATTATTCAGAATAGAATTCAAATCCCATACCTAGGCTCACAAAATCCAGAACTATCTGCAGGTACACCCTCTCACTCATCTGTACCTAACACAAACATATATGCACTACTTTGCTGATCTCCTTTCACATAATTTGCTCTTTGCTCATTCTGCTCCAGCCACAATGGTATGAGCCAAAAAGCTCCTAACTCAAGGACTTTGTTCTTCCTGTTCCTTTTGCCTGAATCTCTTTTAACAAATATTAACATTACTTGTTCCCTCACTTCCTTCAGGTCTTGATTAAAATATCACCTCATCAGAGAGGCCTCTCTTGTCTCCCTCATAGCACTTATCAGCATCTGACATTATACATATTTATTCCTTCTCTATCACCTTCTAGAATATAAGCTTCAGAAGAGCAGAGCTCTGAATGTTTTAATACTATCATCCCAGCACTTGGATCAATGCTTAGTACATACTTATGCTCAATAAGTACTCTTCTGGTTCTCTTCCTCTATCTCAAATCTCTTCTCTGCCACCTCCTCCCATAATGTGGGCACAGACTTTTCTGTTTTTCCCAACATTGTCTTTATAGACGGTGACTTCAATTACTTTCAAGGCTCCATCTACTATTTCAGTATGGAATTTCAGTATGGATTAATTCCACTTCTGCATATTTAGCCCTTTCTGCTAAGCTCCCTGGCTGGTTCTTTTACTAGATTCTACTTTATAGATGTTATTTATGGCTATATTTTAGTACCATTTTTTGACTCCAAGTTCTTAATAGCTGCTATCATTAGCAAACTACAGCAACTGGCAGACTCCCTTGCACATTAGGAAATTAGGAAATCAAGAATGTTGGATAAAGGAAAAACGTACAACCAATTAATAAAAAAGTCACTAGCCAGTGGCTATAACAAAGGCCATTACTTGGAGAGAAGGAGAGGTGCAGATACACACATGCACGCATGCATACACTCACATGTATACTGTTTTGGTAGTGGTAGTAGAAAACATTTAGATGGGTGTAAGAGGAATAAATACTAGCAGGGAACTGAGTTAAATATGGGTACAAGTTTTCTTTAAAGGGGAAGTGAAGGTTACTTTCTACTTGAAATTTAACGATATATTGGAGAAGGGTAATAGAAAGAGTAGTGAGGGAAGGAATGTAACAAGTAATTTGTAAACTCATGCTAACAGGACTTTCCCACACGCTTAGGGTTTTGATGGGAGTTTCCAAGGCAAGACCTCAACGATATTGTTTCTTCACTGATCAGCTGAATTATTACCTGCAATGGCCTGCTTTGTCACTCACCTGAACACAGGCCTCTTGTCAGCTCTCTGCCAACCATCCAGGGCTCTTGCCCTTGTTCCAATAAAGATATAACTTGAGGCTTGGGAATGTAAAGTCCTGCTCACAAGAAAAGATATGAAATATGATTATGCTGTGAATAAATCAGATCTAGAAATAAGACCCAGATCCTTGATGATCAAGGAAGAGATGCCACTACAGGAAGAGCCAAAGAAAGGAGAAGCTTCAGCTATAGCCAATTAGAGCTGCCCATTTCCCACGCTTCCTTTTCATTTCAGCTCCAATCTTTGATTTGAGAATAAGAAGCAGAAATTCAGCTGGTAACTCAAAAAGCAGCTGAGAAATTCACCGTGGAAGAAACAGACATTCCAGAGAACTCTAAATTACTGGTACAGATGACCTTACCCATTGACACCAGATTGCTGTAGTTCTCCAACATCACCTCTCTGTATAAATCCCTCTGAGCTGGGTCCAGGCATTCCCACTCCTCCTGGGAGAAGTCTACAGCCACATCCCTGAACATAACTGATTCCTGAAACAATAAACATACATACACTTGTATAGTAAAAGAAATATTTCAGAGACTATTATGCTTTTATTGTGGGGTAAAGTAAACAAGCAATTACACTGGTATCAATGAGAACCAGAATCTATGAATCTCAGAAATAGATAAAAAATAATCAGTTTACTTTATATTAAAAACAAATTCCCGACTTGGTCAATTATAAAGGTCTAGACAGTAGGAATAAGCATTCTAGAGTGTAGTCTCTAAGTACCATATTCAAATAAAAGAAACTAAGATTCTTTGGGAAAAGAGATGATTTCAAGATTGATAAGAAATTCAAAAGATGAATTTTTAACATTCTGTTATAACAGAAAACAAGAGCACTATCAGAGAACTGGAATCAGGGTAAAAGGACTAAGAACCAAGCTAAAGAGCCTCCCACTGGCCAAAAATGGTATAATTTAGAGGATCAAATGTAATGGATTGATCAGATCAAAAATGTTTAAATCCATAAGGCCATCAACAATACTGTATAAAAAACTACTGGTCACTTTTGTAGAATTTTAAGAAACCAACTCATTATTTAAAAAACTGGTATAAAAAGAGAAAGAATCAAACATTCTTTCCTATACAAACAGTCTTCGGTATGATCAAATAGTTGAGAATTTTTACATTACAGATAGTATTCCACCTAAAGAGGAATGATAGAATTAAAATATCATTTTGCAACTTTAATGAATTAATGAATCTAGATAATTGTCAATGGTGGCGAGGGAATAGGGAGCAGAAATTCAACTGCTTACAAAGAGAACCAGATATAATGTGCATCCTAATGATATCGCACATCGCCATTTATGAAATATTCGACACACACACACACACACACACACACACCCAGCTGAATCAGATCAAGCTTCTAGACCTAACCACCAATTTTCAGGAAACACTTAAATGATATCACAGAGATGCAATCAATAAATCCAAACAGTGAACAAATGAATCTGATTTTCTTTTTCTTTCTAACAACAAACTGCACAGGAAGAAAAGAGATGGATGGGGTACCTACGAATAAGAGATCTGAGAAACATATCAATCAATTGCTGTGCACAGTCCTTATTCGGATTCTAATTCAAATAAATTATTTAAAAACTAGAGAATTATGGAAATCCAAATACTAGATATTGATATTAACAAATTATTTTTAACTTTTTTAGATGTAATATGGCATAATCCTTATCTTTTAGCGATACATAGTAATTTGTATTTGTTTCAAAATAACTGAGTGGGAATGAGGGTTGGGGAGTGCACAGAAGAAACAGGTAGGTATATAAATGAAATAAGATGAATCTGAGTTGATAATTATTGAAGCTGAATGGTGAGTATATTGTAGTTAATAAGACTACTTCTCTGTGCCTGGAATTTATTATAATGAAGTTTTTAAAAGTGGGAAGGTAGAGAATAATTGCAATATAATATTGTGGAGGTCCTAATCATGTAATTTAAACAAAATTGTGTTATAGCTCAAGCAGAGAGTGTGAAATAGCGAACCTAAATTCACACATATCTTACAAAGAAATAACATTTAAAAATTGATTAATCATATGTAGGGAGCTAAAGCTCCCCAAATTCAAAAGAGTGCATGGATTATCTCGGGAGGCCTGCTTGCATAAAAAAGAAAAGGCTGGTTCTGTGGAATTCCAGGAAGAAGAAGATTAAGTATAGACAAAGGGAGTGTCGAAGGGAGTGTCAAAGGGAGTGTCAAAGGAAGTGTTGATTGTACCTCCATCTTCAGGATGTTACTTTTATTATGTTATCTTGGGATACACAAAGGAACTGATTATGTATAAAAAGAAGCATAAGAAATAAACTCGGAGAGACAGTTTTGAGTTCTGTTCTCCCTCCTGCACCCTGTCTGTCTTCTCTTTTTTCTCAGTCCCCGCTTCCCCATTCAGGTACCCGGTTTGACTGGGTCGGCTGGCTTCCAACAATCATACACATATACAATGGAATATTACTCAGCCTTAAGAAGAGGTGAAATACTGCTATTTGTGACAACATGGATGGACCTCGAGATAATCATGCTAAACGAAATAAGCCAGACAGAAAAAGTTGAAAACTACATGGTATCATTTATATGTGGGATAGAAATCTAAAAGCAACAAACAAACAGGACAAACAAGCAGAGACTCATGGACATGAACAACAGACTAGTGGTTGTCAGAGGGTAGGTGGAGAGGAGGAAGGGAGGAGGAAGATGGGGTAAAAGAGGCCATATATATGGTGACAGAAAGAAATCTAACTATGGGTGAACACACAATGCAATGTATATAATTGCCCTACTGTTGAATTGTATGCCTGAAACTTACTGTATTTCGTTAACCAATGTCACCATAATAAAAATAAAAATTAAATTTTAAAAAATTGATTAATCAAGAAATATCAATATAGGAATATTAACTTAAAATATAGATGAATTCCACTGTAAGTTGCTAAAAGAGATGAGGGTGTCTGCCTTTATGGGAGTAGGATGACGTGGTGGATCAGGGCCCTACTCTTAATACTCCTTGAATTTTTAACATGTAAAATTTTGACAAATACATTTTAAGAGTAATATTTCTGAAACAGCATGTGATCTAAGTTTCTCATAACCTCTAGTTCACTCTTTTGACTTATTGTTATAAGAATAACTTCCTATTATTACAAATTCTTTAATAATTGATTTCCTGATGCCAGAATTTTCTACAATATAGAATTACTGGACAAGATTTAGAAGGTTCTTCTGAGCTCTGACAGTATGAAATGGCTGAACTCACTGTAATCATCCATCATTTCCATCTTTATTTCTGAAATAAAGAAAACTGGTGATTCATGTCCAAATTCCTCATGACCCACACTTCCTGTTCAACCTCATAATGGACTCCTCTCCTGAATACCCTACACAGATTTGCGGAGATCTGTCTGTATCAGCTATCAAACCCACAATCCTCCAAGCCTCATAAGCTAGGAGATCTTACAATAATCTACCATCTCTCACCTTATCTTACTGGAGAATAGTGATCTATAGCAATACTCTTGGCTTTTCCATGTTTGTTCCCAGCTAATCAACTTGTATCTTCATCTGAAACAAATTACTGTCCAGAGAGGACGAGTTCATTCTACAAATCTACTCTTGTTTCCTTTTCAGAGAATGCATTTCCTCTCCCTCATAGTCCCTGGCAGAGGTCTGAAAAAAGGGATACTCAATTATTTACTGAATGAAAATATTAATCCTGAGTCAAAAGAAGAGGGGAACTTAGGAATGATATAGGACTATCTGGCTAGAAAAAGAAATGGGAAAAGGATCCTGAAGGGGGCAATGATAGCCAGAAAGCCAGAAAGGAAAGCAAATGTTCACATGTTCCTTAAAAAAATTTTTTTTTTAATTCTTAAAAAGAACAATGTCAGGAAGGTAAGGAAAAAAATCAACTCACCTGGGCCATGACTTTCAGCATTGCAGATTATTAGTCCTCCTCAGGGCTGTTCTCCTGAAAAAGGATAGTGTTCTGAGAAGACAGGCCTGGGAAACCAAAGGAATGCTCTAGAAACCACATGGGTATTACAGCTCTCAGACTGACAAGGTAAAACTACCTCCACTTCTCTCGGTATTATGATGTAACTCTAGTTAGTAGAAGTATAGAATAAATCTTACTCCTTCCTCAATCCCAGAAACCCTAGACTTTAGCTGCAGCAAGATAGACCCTGGCTAGTGGATTCAAAGGAACACAGACTCAGATTTCCCTACCTTCACCCAAGCAACCCAAGTTCTTGCCTCAGCCAAGTGATTCAGGCGAGACCTTGCTCCATCTCAGTGATGTTGTTGCTCTGAACCCAAAACATAGCTGCTATGATTTGCCCTAAGCAGATCCCTCCTTTGCAGTCCTTAAGACCCCAAGCCAGATTTACCCAAATGGTACCCTCTGATCACAACACAGTACCCTCTGATCACAACTAAAGGCTTCCTTAAGTCTTTTCACTTCCCAAGTCCAAGAAAGTCAATCAACTTCCCCCATCAGACACCCATACTCACTCACACAGAAGCATCCTCATTCTTGCTCCCTTGCTTTTATTTTGTAAAAAAAAATTTTTAACTTTGCTTATGTGTTTTTGCCATGAAAAAGAGTCAAAATGTCAACTTTTCTAGCTTTTGAGTAAGATCTTTCTTACTTATACATATTTGTATAAACTCTTTTTAATGCTTACTTTTGTTACACATAGTTAGCCAATTATTATTTTGTTTTGGTATAAGATTACTTATGAAAGACTATGATGAGTATCAATTATAATTTTATTTTTGTGAAAGAAATGAGTTATAAATACTACTTAATTTTTCCTCCAGAGGGAGCTACTCTAAGATGTACCAAAGTCACATGTGAATAATATACAATACACCATTATTTTACATGCCACTTAAGAAAGAACTTAAAATACACCATTATTTTACATGCCACTTAAGAAAGAACCTATGTAAGATATAACTTGACTTCAGATATGTTGAAATGAGAAAAAAAAAGTGAGCCTTAGAACAAGTGACTATAGAATATATTTTGCCTACTCATTTAAGTGCTACTCATCATAAATGATACATGCTTGGAATTATTTGTAGTTCTATTTTGGTTCAGTGATCTGTTTATTCTTTTGACAGTATCACACTCTCTAATTATAATTAAAAATGTTTTAATGTTTTAATGTCTTAATAAAATATCCCTCCACCACATACCTATTTGAATGGTCAAAATCCAGAACACCAACAACACTATATGCTGGCAAATAGCAACAGGAACTCTCAATTATTGCTAGTGGGAATGCAAAATGGTACAGCCACCTTGGAATACAGTTTGGAGGCTTCTTATAAAAACTAAATATACTCTTACCATATGATCCAGTGATTGTGCTCCTTGGTATTTACCCAAAGGAGTTGAGAAATTACGTCACATAAAAATCTGTGTATAGAT
Source organism: Pteropus alecto (assembly GCF_000325575.1). NCBI lineage: Eukaryota > Metazoa > Chordata > Mammalia > Chiroptera > Pteropodidae > Pteropus > Pteropus alecto. Next base: position 321,614 of record NW_006431917.1, on the reverse strand, counting down.
GTTTATAGCAACTTTTATAATTGCCAAAACTTGGAAAAAACAAAATGTCCCTCAGTGAATGGTTAAGTAAACTATGGTATATCTAGACAATGAAATATTCAGCATTAAAAAGAAAAACACTATGGAGCCATGAAAAGACATTATCAAGTGAAAGAAGCCAATATTAAAAGCTATATATTGTATGATTCCAACTATATGACATTCTTGGAAAGGCATAAATATGTAGACAGTAAAAATATTAGTGGTTGCTAGGGGTTGACAGAGGAAGGGAAGAAAGAATAAGTGAAATAGAGGATTTTTAGGGCAGTAAAACCACTCTATATGATACCATTACTTAGGAGAAGAATAGGTGAGCATAGTGGGAACTTCAACAAAGAGATGGAAAAAAAAAAAGAACCAGTCAGAAATGAAAAATACAATAAATGAAATGAACAATACATTAAAGGGAATCAACAGCAGATTAGATGAAGCATAGAATCAAATCAATGATCTGGCAGGCAAGGTAGCAGAAAACATCCAATCAGAACATCAAAAAGAAAAAATAATAACGAAAAAATAGGATAGTTAAGAGACCTCTAAGACAACATTAAGCATAACAACATTCACATCATAGGGATACCAGAAATAGAAGAAAGAAAAGAAGGGATTGAAAACCTATTTGAAGAAATAATGACTGATAACTTCCTTAACTTCGCGAAGGAAACAGACAAATCCAGAAAGCCTGGAGAGTCTCAAAACAAGTTGAACCCAAAGAGACCCACACCAATACACATCATAATTAAAATGCCAAAGGCTGAAGACAAAGAGAATCTTTTTTCTTTTTTACAGCAGAAAGTAAAAGCTTTATTAGAAAGGAAAGTACACTTCCAGACGTAGAAGTAGGCCTGAGCAAGAGAAGAGTGGCTCAAAAGGCCAAGAGATTCTTAAAAGCACCAAAAGGAAGGCAGTTAGTTAACTACAAGGGAGCTCGCAAAAGACTGTCATCTGATGTCTCAACAGAAACTTTGCAGGCTAGAAAGGATTATTCAAAATGATGAAAAACAAAGACTTACAACCAAGATTACCAAGCGAGGCTATCATTTAGAAAAGAAGATGTTAAGTTTCCCAGACAAAAAGCTAAAGGAGTTATCTCCACTAAAGCAGTATTACAAGAAATATTAAAGGGACTTCTTTAAGTAAATAAGGAAAAAAATATGAATGAGAAAATATAGGAAAGAAAAAATTCTCACTGAATAAAAGCAAACACTTAATAAAAGCAGTGGATCGACCAACTGTAAAGCTAGTGCGAAGGTTAAAAAATAAAAGATCATGTGTAACTACAACCATAAATTAAGGAATACAAACAGATGCAAACAAAAGGAGTAAAAATAAATGACAAAATGACAAAAACATAAATGTGGAGGGGGTGAGTTAATAGTGTGGTGACTTTAGAATGTGTTCAAAAGTAAGAGACCATCAACCTAAAACAGATGGCTATAAATGTAGTTTGGTGTAAATATATATATATATATATCACACACACACACACACACACACACACACACGGAACCACATAGTAACCACAAACCAAATATCTACCAAAGATATAGAAGAAATAAAGAAAAAGAAATCCAAACACAACACTATAGAAAATCATCGACATACAAGAGAATGAGAGAAAAAAGGAACAGAGAACTACAAAATGATAAGAAAACAATTAATAAAATGGCAATAACTACATACCCATTGATAATTACTTTAAATGTAAATATACTAAATGCTCAACTCAAAGAGACAAGGTGGCTGAATAGGAAAAAAACAAGACATATATATATGCTGCCTACAAGAGACCCACTTCAGATTGAAAGACACACACAGTAATGGGATGCAAAGAGATACTTCATATGAATGTAAACAAACAAAATATACTAACACAAGCGCTATAATAAGAAACATAGATGGGCATTTCAAAATGATAAAAAGATCAATCTAATAAGAGGATATAACTCTTGTAAACATCTATGCACCCAACAAAGGAACACCTAAATATATAAGGCAAATATTAAGAGAAGTAAAGGGAGAGATCGACAGCAATAGTTATAGTAGGGGACTTTAACATCCTATTGACATCAGTGGATAGATCATCCTAACAGAATATCAACAAGTAAGGTTGGCTTTAAATGACTCATTAGACCAGATAGTCTTAATTTGTATTTTTAGAACATTTTAACCCAAAGCAGAATATACATTCTTTTCAAGTAAAAATGGAACATTTTCCAGGATAGACCATACATGCTAGGCCAGAAAACAAGTCTCAATAAATTTAAGAAGGCTGAAATCATATTAAGCATCTTCTCCAATCACAATGGTATAAAACTAGAAATCAATTACAAGAAGAAAACTGAATAACACAAACATGTGGAAGCTAAATAACATGCTACTAAACAATGAACAGATGAAAAATGAAATCAAGGAAGAAAGCAAAAGATATCTTGAGATAAATGAAAATAAAAACACAATGATGACCCCAAATCTGTGAGACACAGCCAAAGCAGTTCTAAAAGGGAAATTCGTAGCAATACAGGCCTACCACAAAAAAAAAAAAACCTCAAACAATCTAACCCTACACCTAAAAGAACTAGAAAAAGAAAAACAAAGCCCACAGTAAGTAGCAGGAAGGAAATAAGGATCAGATCAAAAGTAAAAGAAATAGAGTCTAAAAAAATAGAAAAGATCAATGAAAGCAAGAGCTAGTTCCATGAAAAGGTTAACAAAATTGTTAAACCTTTAGCCAAACTCATTAAGAAAAAAGGAGAGATGGCCCAAACAAATAAAATCAGAAACAAAAAATAGAGAAGAGGCAACCAACCCTATAGAAATACAAAGGTTATAAGAAAATACCACAAACAATTAATTATATGCCAACTAATTGTACAACATAGAAGAAATGGATAAATTCCTAGAAACAGTCTTCTAAGACTGAATCAGGAAGAAACAGAAAATCTAAACAAAGTGGTAACTGCTAACGAAATTGAACCAGTTATTTAAAAAAAAAAAAAAAAAAAAAACACCTCTCAAAAGTTAGGGACCAGATGGTTTCAAATACTCAAAGAAGAATTAACACCTATCTTTCTCAAACTCTTCCAAAAAACTAAAGAGGAAGGAAGGCTCCCAACTCATTTTATGAGGCCATCAATATCAAACCAGGCAAAGACCTTACAAAAAAGAAAATTACAGGCCAATATCTCTGATGAACGTAGATGTAAAAATCCTCAACAAAATATTACCAAACCAAATTCAGAAAACTAGAACAAATAATCCTAAAATTTATATGGGACCACAAAAGACTCTGAATAGCCAAAGAAATATTGAGAAAGATGAACAACTTTGGAGGTATCATGCTACTTGGTATCAAACTATACTACAAGGCTATAGTAATCAAAACAGCATGGTACTGGGATAAAAACAAACACACAGATAAATAGAAGAGAACAGAGAGCCCAGAAATCAATACACGCCAGTGTGCTCAATTAATTTATGACAAAGGAGGTAAAAATATACAATGAGTTAAAGACAGTCTCTTAAGTTAATAGTGTTGGGAAAACTGAACAGATACATGCAAAAAATAACACTAGACCACTTTTTTATTCCATATACAAGAATAAACTCAAAATAATTTAAAGAGTTTAATATAAGGCCCAAAATCAAAATTCTTAAAAGAAAACATAGGCAGTAAACTCTCTGACATAATTTTTAGCAATATTTTTTTGTATATGTCTCCTCGGGCAAGGGAAACAAAAGATAAAATAAATGAGACATCAAACTAAAAATTTCTTGTACAGTGAAGGAAATCATCAACAAAACAAAAAGACAACCTACTGAACAGAAGATATTCTCCAATGATACATCTGATAAGGAGAAAAAACCCAAAATATAGAAGGAACACATACAAATTAACACCAAAAAAAAAAAATTCCAATTAAAAAATGGGCAGAGGACCTGAATAGATACTTCTCCAAAGAGGACATACAGATGGCCAACAGACATATGAAAAGATATACAATACCACAAATCAGGGAAATTCAAATTAAAACTATAATAAGATGTCACCTCATATCTGTCGGAATGGCTATCACAAATTAAAAAACAACAGATGTTGGTGAGGATGTGGAGAAAAGGGAACCCTCGTGCACTGTTGGTGAGACTGCAAATCAGTCCAATCACTATGAAAAAGTTTGGAGGTTCTTCAAAAAATTAAAAATAGAAACTACCTTATTCCCAGCAATCCAAAGAAAACCAAAACACTAATTCGAAAAGATATATGCAACCCTATGTTCACTGCAGTGCTATTTACAATAGCCAAGTAATGAAAGCCAAGTGCCTATCAATAGACAATAAGATAAAGAAGTTGTGGTACATATATACGATGGAATATTATTCAGCCATAAAAAAGGAAATCTTACCATTTGCAATGACATGGATGGACCTAGAGGGTATTATGCTAAGTGAAATAAGTCAGACAGAGTATGACAAATACCATATGATTTCACTTATATGAATAATTTTTTAAAAAATTTAGTGACGAACAGAAACAAACTCAGAACAAATTGGTAGCTGCCAGATGGGAATAGGAGTTGAGGGGCTGGGTGAAAAAGGTGAAGGGATTAAGAAATACAAATTGGTTGTTATAAAAATAGACACAGGGATGTAAATTATAGCATAGGGAATACAGCTATGTATACTGTTAGATGAGTACTAGACTTATCGGGGTGATCACTCCATAGGTTATATAAATGTCTAACCACTATGTTGTACACCTGAAACTAATATAATATTGTATGTTAATTGTAATTGAAAAATTAAAAATTTTTTTTAATTTTAAAATACGCCCTGAGTCTCAGTTTAGGAGAAGTCCTGGAGAAAGAGAGCAAGACAAAAGGGGCCATGAAACCCTGCAGTCACCAGTGAAAATCTTGGCCATCTTATGCATCGTGCAAAAAGGAGCTGCTGGAAACTGATTTTGTGTCCTTGGTTCAATTCAACATCTGTTCCAGAGGTATTTCAGATTGTCGAGTGTATAAAAAAAGGCTGTCTTTGAGGGCATTTGAGATCTGGCTCCCTGGCATATGTCGTCAGTTTGGCTCAAATAAATTCTTATAAAAATTTTAAAATATATAAAAATAAATAAAAGAAAGCTGTCTGAAAGACATTTTTGGAAAGCACTAATGTCCTCTGTATTCCTACCTCATAAGAAAAAGAGGAGACTCAAGTGCCACCAGGGTTCTAAGTGGAACGTAGTGAGAGTTCTTAGGAAAACTTTCTGTGTTCTCAGAATTTAGAAGGCACAAAGACTGGGGCCTAACTTCTGAGATAGAAATGAACCCCACAGTAGGAGCCCACCTGGGTCAGGATTTATTCCAAGGCTACCAAGAGGATTTCCAGTAGGAACCTTGACCTCTAGAGAAGGGCTCCCAGGGGGACTAATGCCCAAAGGGTGAATGTGGGAAACTGTAAGACACAGCCAGCTGAAGTAGAGCCATTGGCCTCTCCTCACAAAGAGTCAGATGTAAACATGCCCCAAGGCCAGGTAGAACCAGTATCAATACAATTAAGATTTTTTTTGGTCCCATATTCCCTCTTCCTTTCCCTGCTCCCAACCTCAGGAAGTTGAGAGTACCTAATGGGACAGAAAAGAAGTTCAGGAAAAGAAAAGAGAGAAGTAAGTAATCATCAAGGCTTTCTCAACTGCAAGTTTGTAGCTCAAGGAGCCAGGAGTTAAAAGTTTAAAAAAAGTTTAAGGTATTCATTAGTACAGTAAAGTGGACATCATTTATTATCTAATACTGACTGAAAACTCATCCATGGGCAGAAAATCAAATAGCCCACAGAGAAGCTTGAGAGCAGAAGTTATAGGAAAGAATAAAGCAACCGTTTTCTAGTTGTTTCCTATGGAGTACTATTTTTCTAATAGATTTGGAAAAAATGTTAAATAACACTACTGATAGTTCCTTCTTGATTTTACTGCGAAGGCTTCTAGTATTTCACCATTAGGCAGTAGGATAGTATGGGGGGGGAGGGTGGGCATGGGGTTAACTTTTTAATACAGAAATTACCAAACATACACAAAGGTACAGTTTAAATAGTATAAAAGTCTCCACATACCCATTAGCTTCAACAATTATACAGTCATGGACAATACTATTTTACCTAGACTCTAACACTAATTTTACATTAGCTTTATTTTTCAAAACAGCTTTATGGAGATATACTTCACATAACATATGTCACTCATTTAAAGTATGTAATTTGATGTTTCTTAGTATATCACCACAAAAGTTCTAATTTTAGAATATTTTTCATCTCCCCTAAAAGAAAAGTCATTAACAGTAAATCACCATTTTCCTCTCTCCTCCCGCTCTACTTTCTGCCTGTTCAAGGCATTTCATATAAAGAGAATCATACAATGTGTGGCCTTTTATAACCAGATTCTTTCACTTAGTAGGTTTTCTAGGTATGTCATTGTTATAGCATGTGTCAGAACATCATTCCTTTTAATTGGCAAATAGTATATCATTATACAGATATATCATTTTGTTTATCCACTTATAGATGAGCATTTGGATTACTTCCATTTTTTTTTTTGGCTATTGTGAATGCTAAGAACATTCATGTACAGGAGTTTGTGTGAATGTTTTCAGTTCTCTTGGGTATATATCTAGGAATGGAACTGCTAGGTCACATGGTAACAATGTTTAACTTTTGAAGAACTGCCAAACTGTTTTCTAAAGCAGTTGCACCATTTTACATCCAGCGATTTCTCCAAATCCTCACCAACAATTATTATTGTCTGTCTTTTTTATCATAGCCATTCTAGTAGGTATGTAGATACCTAATAGGTATCTCATTGTGGTTTTGATTTACATTTTCCTTATGACTAATGATGCTGAGTGAAGTTAGTTTTTAAGAACTCAATTCTTTAGAATGTTTTATAACTTTGATTATAGTCCATTACTTTCCCAAAGGCATTCCCATTCATGTTGGAATAGGCAATCACTCTATTTCCTAGTACGAAAAGGCAACTGAGGATGGCATAAATATTTGAGTGGCTAATGGGAAACAGGAACAACAGATCTTTGCAGTTTCGGGCCAAGAAAATGGACTGAGGAGGAAATTAAGAGAGAAACATATTAGGTCCCAAAAAACTGGGGAGATTGATGCTCATCCTGACTTTTTCTTGAGTAAAGTCCAGGCTTTCAGTTAACTTTTCATCTTCATCATCAAATTATTTTAATTCAGAGTAACCCTGCTCCAAAACACTATCTGTATTCTAACTCTTCTACTCTTGTGCCTACTAATTTTTAGGTTAATAGAGTCATAAGAAAATAGTTACTAGCCTCGTCATCAAGTAACCACTGGAGTGTTCAATTACTATATCATGAAGCTAGTATTTAATAACTTCAGGTACCTGTCATGCTCCCAGTCCCTTTCTTGAGGAAAGAGGTGCTCACCTGAATGTAAAATTTCTTTTAAGTCTTGTTTTATCATTTAAAAAAGCAAATTTTGCTTTTTTGTTATTCCATAATATATGTTTATTGTGGAAATGTCTCACATTGAATTACTTCTTCAATTAATGCCTAATCCCTTGCACCCAATAATCTACCAAAGTATGAGAAAACTTTGAAAGTTAAAAAAATCACTTACCATAAGAAAACTACAGAAAACTACAGAAAACCTTAAAAAGAAAGCTTTTGAGCTCTGGCACTACTTAAAGTAGCCCAAATAATAGCAGCATTTTTACCCAACATAAACTCTTGGGTATAACATAAGTCTCCTGTTTTTAAGTCTTTTATTCAGTTCCAAGAAGGAAATTTTAAAGACAGGAGAAAAGAAGAGAGGTTTCCTAGATAATATTATTAAATTATTATTAAAATAGTGAGGCTATTTTTTTTTTAACTCAAAGAACAGTTTTTATATTCACACTGAAAACCAGTCAGATTTGCTTCAGCCTCAAAGAGTGTGTTTATGTAAAATTAAATTAATGCTGGCAGTGAACTGTGTTTTTTGTTTTTTTTTTTAAGTTTATTGGGGTAACATTGGTTAATACAATTATATAATTTTCAGGTGTACATTATAATTTGACATCTATATATTCTATTGTGTGATTGCCACCCAGAGTCCCGTTTCCTTCAGCTACTATATATATTTGATCTCCTTTACCCACTTCACCCTCCCCCAACTTCCTTATATTTGGTAACCACTAGTGTGAGGCTATTTTCAAACATATCACAGGTGTTGTGCTAAAAAGACTCCTATTAAGGGTGTCCTAAAAGGTTCTCTCATTGGCTATGTAATAAAATTTATGCAACAACCAACCATGAATACATCCCCTCCTTCTCCTCCTTTTATTATGATGGAGTCATGACAATCATCAGTTAATTAAAACACTGGAAAATGCTTGAAGTCCATAATAACATGAGAGAGAAAAACAACTACACAAAAAAGAGGGTGAATAACGTTTTTTTTCCCTGCCATAATTAGTGAGTCATTATACATGTTTTTACTTGTCCTATTATTTATATTTTCTCATCCTATTATTTACATTTATATATGATTTAATTAATGTGCTTGTTTCCATCTGTACAATCTGAAAAGTATAAACTAGGGAACTTCAAAAAAGCCAGCCTCATAAAAAAGAAACAGTGTACAAACCAGGGAAGGACCCGTCATACTTGTGGCCTCACACAATAACCCAAGACAGAATGGGTATTCCACAGTTAGTACCGGCGGGCCCACACAGATCTAAGTAGACATAGAGTATGATAAAATAATAAATAAGCTGAATGTCCCAAAGAACTCACTGCATGTCAATCCATTATCACCTAGGAAATGAACATTTTATTAATATGTTAAACTCCTAATAATTATAAAGTGATATTAATTAGGAGGAGTTAAGTTTTTTAAGAAACACCACTAACCCAGGTCAATAATCTTCATGACAGCACGATGAGTTGTTAATGACATTGCAGGCCATGCAAAACTTAAAGCACACACAATGCCAATAAAAAAATGAGTTACAAAAATAAAAATCTATATTAAAAATATAGAACAAATATGAAAAGGAATGCAGCATAATGATCACTGGCTCAGGTTTAAATAATCTCATATTGTGCAACCAAGTCCCAGGCACTAACGAAGAATTAATTGAGAACTCAGCCTTAAAGCTAGTCTGTTTTTGTTTTGTTTTTCTCAAATTTGATTTTGCAATTTGTGAACTATCTCCTTTTATTTAAGTTTTGCTCGAAGTTTGTACATTCATTTTACGTTCCAATATACATAAATTTATATGAGCTCTTATTCTTATTATTTCCAATTTTTACTTTCTCTGGGTTTAATTGAGTATACTTTTCCTTAACTTCTTGAGATGAATACATAGATCATTAATTTTTCAGCATTCTTCTTTACTAGCATATGCATTTACAGCTATGTATTTTCTTCAGATTCAGCTTTACCAACACTCTACATTTTGATATATTTTCATTATCATTCAAAATATTTTTAATTTCCATTGCAATTTCTTCTTTGACTCACCAGTTATTTATAAATATTACTTAAATCTCAAATGTTGCAATATTTCTAATTATGTTTTGTTATTGACTTATAGCTGAATTCTACTGTGGTCAGAAAACATACAGTATTATTTCAATCCTTTGGAATTTATTGAAATTCCTTTGATGGTCCAGCATATGGTCAGTTTGGATAAATGTCTCATGTGCATCTGAAAATTACATATACTGTAGTTGTAAGGTACACTGTTCTACATATGTCAATTAGTCAAGTTTGTCAATCACATTGTTCAAATATATATAGTTTACCGAGTTTATATTGATTGTTCTATCAGCTATTGAGAAAAGTGCTATAAATCCCCTACTATGATTATGATTTGTCTACAACTTCTTTTAGTTCTGTCAAATATATTTGAAGTCATTTTATGAAGGTATATACATTTGGAACTGTAATATCTTGCTGGTGAACTAACCTTTTTATTATGAACTATTGCTCTTTATCTCTAGTAAAGCTTCTTGTCGTAAAGTTTATTATCATACAATGAAGTAAGGAGTATCAACTGATAACAACCATTTAGGAATACTGTCAGTGTATGTTAAAGCTGAATACATGCATAATCTATGACACGGAAATTTCACTCCTAGGGATACACCCAAGAAAAATGCATTCATATGTGCACCAAAAGACACATACAGTTATGTTCATAGCAGCTTTGTTCATAATAGCCCCAATCTGAAAATAACTCAAATGCCAATCAATAATGGAATGGATAAATAAATTGTGGTATGTTCATGCAATGGAATTTTAAACAGTAATAATACATTTAAGTTTCATTAACTACAACTATATGAAGCAACATAGATGAACCTCATATATTCATACTACATAATATTACATAGTACATTCGTGTTACATGACATTTAATGTTGAGCAAAAAAAGTGAAGCACAAAAGAGATATTGTATGATTCTATTTATATAAAAATTCAAGGACAAGAAAAATTAATCTATGGCTGTAGAAAACAGAATACAGTTATATTTGGGAGAGATGGGCAGTGAGTAGATTGGACAAGAATTAGGCTTCTGGAATACTAGTAATGTTCTATTTCCTGATCTGATTTGAGCTCTGGTTAAATATATGCTCACTTTATAAAATTCATCAAGACATATATTTTGATTTCTGTACTTCTGGGAAAGTATGTTATACTTTTAAAACCATATGTCAAAAAAAACCCCATATGTTAGCAGATTCATCAAAAATTAAAATGCCAAGTAACCAAGTATTAGAGAGAATACAGGATGACTGTGTTTATAAATTTTTGGTAGGAATTAACTGGTACAACCATATTGAAAATCAGTTTGAAAATATGTAGGAATTTGAAGATACACACATGTTCTATGGCCCAGCAATTCCATTCATATGTTTATACCCTAGGAAAGCATCCACATGTGCACTGGGATACTTATAAAAATATGTTCCGAACAGTTCTTTCAAATGAGCTAAAAACTGGAAACAACCAATGTCCAAACAACAAGGGTGATTCTAGGAAATATAGTACAGCATAAGAAAAGCAAGACTTAAAATATTACACAGCACAATTTCATTTCTATAAAGTTAAAAGGGAATACTAAACTATATCATTTAAGGATGTGCGTAGATGTATGGTAAACTATTTAAAAAAAAAAAAATGATAACAAAATAATTACCACCAAAGTGAGGATAAGGGTTACCTGCAGAGGTAAAGAGACTAGGTTTTTTCCTGTTGGTAGGACTAACAGGTTTCTGGAGTGTTGATGCAAGTTTTTGCTGTATATTTCCCTTTATAGCTACTTCTTAAAGCACATGTTTCTATTTTAAGCACTTCCAAATAAAAAAAAAAACTGTATAATAGCTACCATTTTTTTAGTGAAAACATAAGGTAAATGCTATTAAGATTCCAATCTTGAAATAATGTATATTACATGTGCATAGGAAACTTGTTAAAAGGAAATATCAAAATATTGACTGGTTATGCTCTTTCTAACTTCCTATTGCTCAAATTCTTTAAAATAATCATGTTTGTGTGTGTGTGTGTGTGTGTGTGTGTGTGTATGCACACGTATTTAAAATAGAAGCAAAAACTTAGTACACAGGAATAACTGAGCTATTTTCTAAATTAATATATGAACATTATGTAGAAGGAAATGAGGGTGTATACTGGAATCTGTGTCTCCACCTCTATGACTTCCCCATCATTTTCTTAAATGCAAATGTCTAGGAACCAGGTCACTTAATGAGTCTATGTTAAACAAGACCATCCAGTACAAGAGAGCAAAAAGGAAACCCCAGCACACCTTGTATCTGGCTTGGTCCACAGCCATTCTTCCGTCTTCTGGGGACTCTTTAAGGAGAAGATGTGAGGAAGAGGAAAGGAATCATGAGATGCCAGATTTTTCTTATGGCTCAGATCCACGCCTACCACCCATGGGGAGGTCAGAGGAGTTTAAGCTGTCCTGAGCATTTCTTGTGTCAGGGAAAAAGTCCGCTGTCCAAGACCAAAATTTGTCCTAACATCACATATTAACCACTGGGACACACACACAGTCACCTTGGCACATCTACGGGCACCCTCCAACCGCACACACAGCGCCACAAAATTACATTATCACGTTCACACATCCTCACAGTCACGGACACCCAGTACGCTTAGTGCTGCTAACATTCATACAACCACAATTACACACATGCAGCCCTCACAGAACACAGTCATAGCCACATAATCACATTCTCTACACCTCCTCTCCACCACAAAGCCACACGAAATTATAATGACACAGATAATCACGGTCCCATCACGGTGACTCAGTCACATCTACGCACACAGCGCCATCGTCACAATCGCACACCAACAATAACAGTGACACCTGTACACAGAGCTCCGCGCATGGTCACAGTCACAATGACACTCCTACCACAGGGACATGCAATCACACCCTCACACAGAGCGCCGCAGTCACAACCGTTCACATGGAATTCTACACTTCTTACCCCCTCCACCAGCCCAACCAATTCACGCAGGGCCGAGACTCCGGACCCGCCTGTACCGCCCCTTCAGACCCTCAGGACGCACCTGAGGAGCAGAGTATTGTCCCGAAGACCGAGACTGCTCGCTCACCTTGCACTCTTCCCCTTCAGGCGAGGCCCAGGATCCCACAGGCAAGGGAAGGGGGTGGGGGTGGGAGACCTGTTCCCGCCGGGGACCTCTGGGAAATGTAGTCCCGAGCTTATCTGTTTGGACAAGATGGCGCCCAGCTCTCCGGGTTTCCCCTTACTCCACGGTCTGGGCCAATCCTATAGCCCTGCTCCTCTCTCGGAATCGCAGCCCGAAATCTTTGAGATTCAAACGCAGGCTCAGAGTGATGCTCCCACACGAGGCAGATCTCACACCCTAGAGACAAGCTTCCTCCATAGACCCTGCCCATCTGGTGGAGTCATACGTTACCTGAGAAATAAAAAAAGATAGCCAGAGTCGCCCGGGAAGTTGATTAGAGCCGCAAGAACTTCTGGGAAATGTAGTCAAGAGCCGGAAAGGGTGAGGCGCCAGCCCAAGTGGAAGATTGGTTTAGCTGACTTCGACATTGCGCTTTCCCACAGGGATGAGGGGAGCTGTGCCTGAGACTCTTCTAGGAATTATAGCCCACTCTGCTAATACTTCGGATTAACTCGCCATTTTGGCTTTCGTCAGCGGTTGAGTGTTGGCGGGGGATCAGCACTGCTCAAGAAGTGAAAACCTGGGAGTCTCAGGGCACAACTGCACCAGGGAAACTGAAGGAGAGTCGTCCCAAAGCCCAGAATGGAGCTGGTGGGGGCGGGTTGAGG
>NW_006431917.1:291148-308078 GCF_000325575.1 Pteropus alecto | reverse complement strand
GGGGGCGGCGAAGCCCTGCACAGAGAGAATCACACACACGCACACGCACACGCACACACACACCAAAATTAGAGTCAGAAGGAAAGTTTATTAGAATGGGGGTAACACTCCACAGACTGCGATCTCCTCTCAGAGAGTGAGAGGGACCAAGAGAGATTTGGAAAGCAATGAGTATGGGGCTGAGTGTTCAGGAAATTCAGTTTATGAATCATTCTTTCGTTCCTGTGAGTTATTGTTTAAAAGACTTGTCAACCCATTTTCTTTGATATGGACAAACAATGAGGAAGAGGAAGTGTATGTAGCATGAGAAGGTAAGACTATGTAGAGTGAAAGGCCTGCTGACAGTTCTTAGCCTTTAATTAATAGATTCTCCATGATTTTAGCCATAGGGAATGACTCTTGGCTCTTGTTTCTCCTTCACAGGTGTGAGGAATGTGTGTTAGTAACCTAGCAGAAATCTTCCTTTGTTCTGAAGGTGTCTTCTGGCCTGGCTGCTGATCAGCACACTGCAGCCTCTGAATGTGACTTGATTATCATTTTTAATTCTCTTGCCTCCTTTCTATGTTAAAACGGTGATACTAGGGGCACATGTTCTTGTACCAGCAATTTCATTGGTTGGAGAAGCAGAAAGCAAACCAATTGTCTGACACATAAGTTTCAAACTTTTTTTTATATAAAATCGTGCCTCTGTTCCATGCATATGGCTATGGACTCCACACTCTCCGATGCCTTAGGGATCCTGTTTTCATACAATCGCACTCTCCCTCTCCAGCATTTAGTTATACTTTATTCCTCTCCAGTCTTCCGTGGTTTTTTTCCCCCAAATGAGGGAAAAAAAAAAAAATTATTAGTATGACCTGTACGACAGCTTAGATATAAATCTTATCTCTCCTCTTGGAAACAATTCTAAATCACAAATGGGGATCAAAACAGCAGACTCCAGTTTCAATGAAATGAAAGAAAAGAAAACTCCATGAACTCCAAAAAACAAGAGTGCTTCCTATTAGAGCTGAGATTAGATAGAAGCAGGTCAGAGGATTAGGCCTGCTTAGCAGAGGTAAAAAGGAGTGCTTAGGAGCTGGTGAAGCCTATTAGAGAAGACTCTACAAATAGGAAAAAGATCATTCTGCAGGACAGCCAAAGACCCCCAAGTGGGTACTCAAGCCCTACACCCAGAGTCAAGAGAGGATTCTTGACTCTGCGCAGGAAAAAATTTAAGCGTGAACCAGAGTTAGAGATCAAAGGAAACTTTATTAGAGAAGTCATACCACTCCACAGAAAGAAATGTGGTCTCCTCTCAAAGTCAGAGAATGAGACCCTGAATGTTTGGGGAATACCTGTGTATACCTGTTTTCCTTTCAGGGTATGGGTATGCAGCATTAAAAGCATGGGGAAATAGTTGTTAGTTCTCAGCAGGCTCAGTAGGAATCTTCCTGTAGGTTCCCTGTGGTCTGATTATGTTGATCTCGTGTCTAGATGCAAGTACCAGGCTCCGAATAGAACTTGGTTTTAATATTTGTATGGTTCTCATGCCTCTTTCCTATATTAATTTCAGAAAGACTAGGAGCTTATCTTGAAGAATAAACTTCAAAGAGGAAACTGCCATGAAGAAAGTAGAGGTCAAGCAGGGTGATATAAGGTAAAACCATGAGCTGAGATCAGGACAGTCATATTTAAGGGAAAATTGATCTGGAAAACTAAAATATGTCTCAGTTTTGACCAAATTTATTGGTCTGTAAAATAAAAGAAGACTCTTGAGCATCCAGAGAAAATCTCAAATTGCTTAAAGGAAAGAAACTTGGACAAGTTGTTTCTAATCAATAATATTTAACACCAGAAATCAGTGAAACGAAAGGATGAGAAAGAGTGAAAACAAGATTGTTGTTCACAATTCGGTTGCAATTCAGGCATTGGTATAATTTAAGGTCATCTTAAAATAAGGATGTGAACTAGAATGACGAGACCCAGGGGCAGTAATATAAAGGATAGGCTGGTTTATGCTAATAGATCAAACAGACAACCATTAAAGTATAAAAATGGGTGAAAACAAAACAAACAAAAAACCCCTCACAAAAGTATTGGGTAAGCCTGGCATGAATAGAAGAGAATGGAAGAAGTAAATACAATAAGTATATAGGACTTGATAGAGCAGCCTTTGCACGAAAATTCTTTAGCACAACTGTCCATGCAACTATTACAGAGATGAAGGAAGAAAAGACCTGTGGGGAAGAGAGTAAAATGTGAAATAAAATGGCTTTTTAGGAAAAGTGTATTCTTCACATTATGATGGCCCTAAAATTCGAATCCCAGTTCTGAATATTACCTTTATTACCTTTTTTGGCCTTGAATAAATGATTCGTGCTCTATGTAAAACATATTTTACACATTAAAAATCTGGAATAAAATATAACCACAAGAAAATTTTTTAAGTATTCAAAGATCTACCCTCTTCAAAATTCCCCAAAGACCAGGTGTTATTAAGAGCACAATATGCCTGAGATACTTATGCTTAGTGAACTAAGTCAGGCAGAAAAATTTGAGAACCATATGATTTCACTCATATGTGGGATGTCAAACTGAAAGCAAACAAGACAGGCAAACAAAAACTCATAGACACAGACAACAGTCTAGTAGTTAACCAGAGGGAAAAAGGGTCAAATATATGGTGATGGAAAGGTATTTATTTGATTTTGTGTGGTGAATGCACAATGCAATATACAGATGATGTATTATTGGATTATACACTTGAAACCTATATAATTGTATTAATCAATGTCACCCCAATAAATTTAATTTAAAAAAGGAATACATTATGCCAATTTTTCAATTAATAGGTGATTTATATGTTATATAAATTCTTCCAGGGCCTGGAAGCAAAATAAGAAGCTTACCAACTTATATAACAGGTCAACAACACCATGATATTTAAATGGGATAAAGTGTATGTTATGTCTGAATTGTGTATCCCACCCCCTAATTCATATGTTGAAACCCTGACCCCCGATATCTCAGAATATAACTTTTTGGAGATAGGGCTGTATTAAACTGATGATTAAATTAAAATGAGTCCATTAGGGTGGCTCCTAATCAATCTGACTGGAGTCCTTATAAGAAAAAGAAATTTGGACATGCAAAGAGACATCTGGGATACACATGCACCAGAGAAAAATCATGTGAAGACATAGAGTGAAGGCAACTGTCTGTAAGCCAAGGAGAGAGGCCTCAAAAGAAAACAAACCCTGCTGGCACCTTGATCTTTGACTTTTGGCCTGCAGAACTATGAAGAAATTAATTTCTGTTGTTTAAAACAACCAGTCTGTGATATTTTGTTATAGCAACCTTAGCAAACTAATACAGAGTACATAAATTAACATTGAAGACCAATACAAAGGATTCATGGTTACTTATACAGATGTACGAATCCTAAATAGGAATTAAAAAATCAAACCTACCGCCGTATTAGCATATTACCACCAAATAAGATAATCTATCCAGATTGTCTAAGACCTAATCTACTTCTAATTAATGATATATCTACGATATCTAGAGTCTGTATATCCAATATTTTTTAAAAAATTCTTATTTATTTACTTTTATTAAATTTATTGTGGTGACATTAGTTAATAAAAATACATAGGTTTCAAGTGTATGATTCAAGTGTATGGTACATCATCTGTATATTGCATTTTATATTCACCATCCAAAATCAAAGGTCCTTCCATCACCATGTATTTGACCCCTTTTACCCTTATTCACCTACCTACCTCCTCCCCTTTTTCTCTCTGGTAACCACTAAACCATTGTCTGTGTCTATGAGTTTTTGTTTGCCTGTCTTGTTTGTTGCTTTCAGTTTTACATCCCATGTATGAGTGAAATCATATAGTTCTCAATCCCTTTTGTCTGACATTTCACTTAACATGATATTCTCAAGATCCATCCGTGTTCTCCCAAATGGCAATATTTCTTTTCTTAACTGCTAAGTAACATTCCATTATATATATGTACCAGATCATCTTTTTCTAATCATCTATAGAAGGACACTTCGTTTGTTTCCATGTCTCGGCCTCTGTGAATAATGCTGTTACAAACATTGGGGTGCATATATCTTTAAAGATAATTGTTTTAAATTTTGGGGGGTAGATACCCAGAAGAGGGATTGTTGGGTCATATGGTAATTCTATTCTTAATTTTTTGAGGAACCTCCATACCAGTTTACACTCCCAACAACAGGATATAAGGAGTCTTTTTTCTCCACAACCTCTCCAACACTTGTTACTACTTGTCCTGTTGATGATAGCCATTCTAACAGGTGTGAGATGGTATCCCATTGTGGTTTTGACTTGTATTTCCCTAATAGCGAGTAAAGTTTTGAATCTTTTCATGTTTGTTGTTCATTTATATGTCTTCTTGGGAAAAGTGTCTGCTTAGGTCCTCTGGCCATTTTTTAATTGAACTGTTTATTTTTTGTTGTTGTTGAGTTATATGAGTTCTTTATATATTTTGGATATTAGTCCCTTATTGGGGGCATTGTTTATAAATAACTTCTCCCATTCAGTTGGTTACTTCTTGGTTTTCATTGATGGTTTCTATTGCTGTGCAGAAGCTTTTTAGTTTGATATAGTCCCAGTCATTTATTTTTGCTTTTACTTTCCTTGCTTTTAAGGTCAAAATCATAAAATCTTCTCTAAATCCAAGGTCTATGAGTTCAGTACCTATGTTTTCTTCTATGCAATTTATTGTTTCATATCTTATATTTAGGTCATTGGTCCATTTTGAATTAATTTTAGTATATGGTGATTGATAGCAGGCTGGTTTCATTCTTTTGCAGGTGGTTTTCCAATTTTCCCAGCACCATTTATCGAAGATGCTTTCATTTCTCTATTGTATATTTTTGGCTTTTTTGTCAAAAATTATTTGCTCATATAAATATGGGTTATATATGAGTTTATATAGGGATCTCAGTTCTATTCCATTGTTCTGTGTATCTCTTTTTCTGCCAATAACCTCCTGTTTTGATTATTGTCACTTTGTAGTATAATTTGAAGTCAGTTTGATACCTCTGGCCATGTTCTTTTTTCTCAGAATTGCTTTGGCTATTTAGGGCCTTTTGTGATTCCAAGCAAATCTGATGATTTTTTTGGTTCTGTTTCTTTAAAAAAAAAAAATGCCATTGGGATTTGGTTGAAGATAGCATTAAATCTGTATATTGCTTTGAATGCTTTGGAGATTTTAACTATGTTGATTCTTCCAATCTATGAACATGGAATATCTTTCCATTTCTTTGTGTCTTTTTCAATTTCTTTTAATAACGTCTTATAGTTTTCAGTGTATATGTCTTTCACATGCCTTAATAAGGTTATTACTATGTATTTTATTTTTGTTGCAATTGCAAAAGAAATTTTTTCAGTTCTTTTTCTGGAATTTCATTGTTAGTATATAGGAATGCAATAGGTTTTTGTACACTGACTTAGTGTCCTGCAACTTTACTGCATTTGTTTATTGTTTCTAACTATTTTTCGGTGGAGTCTTTATAGTTTTCTATATAGAGAATCATACCATCTGCAAGAAGTAGCAATTTGACTTCTTCATTCCCAATGGATGCCTTATATTTCTTTCTCTTGCCTGATTGCTCTAGTTAGGATTTCCAACACTATATTGAATAAGAGTGTTGAGAGCAGACAACCTTGTCTTGTTCCTGATCTTAGAAGGAAGGCTTTTAGTTTTTAAGTATATTAGCGGAGTGTTTGTTGTATATGGCCCTTATTATGTTAAGATACTTTCCTTCTTTACTCATTTTATTAAGTGTTCTAATCATAAATGGATTCTGTATCTTGTCAAATGTTTTTCTATTTCTATTGATATGATCATATAATTTTTATCCTTTATTTTGTTCATGTGGTGTATCACATTGATCAGTTTGCATATGTTGAACAATCTCTATGCCCCTCGCATGAACCCCACTTGATCATGATGTCTAATCACTTTAATGTATTGTTGTAGTCAATTTGCTAGTATTTTGTTTAGGATTCTTGCTTCAGAGATATTGGTCTATAGTTTTCTTTTTGTATGTTATCCTTACAAAGTTTTGGTATCAGGGTAATGTTGGACTCATAAAGTAAGTTAGGAAGTATTGCTTCTTCAATTTTTTGGAAGAGTTTGAGAAGAACAGGTATTAAATCATCTTTGAATGTTTGGTAGAATTCACTAGTGAAGTCATCTGGTCCTAGTCTTTTTCTTATTGGGAGGTTTTTGATAATTGTTTCAATTTCCTTTTTGTTGATCAGTCAGTTTAGATGTTCCATTACTTCATGATTCATTCTAGGAAGGTTATATACTTCTATGAACTTGTCTATTTCTTCTAGGTTATTAAATTTGGTGGCATATAATCTTTCATAGTATTTTTGTATGATTTTTGTATTTTTCTGGTACCTGTCATAACTTCTTCCTATTTCATTTCTGATTTGTTTATTTCTGTCTTTTTTTCCCTCAGTGAGTCAAGCCAGGGGATTGTCAATTTTGTTGATTGTTTCAAAGAACCAGCTCTTCACTGCTAGTTGCATTAATTTTTTCTATTGTCTTTTTGTTCTCAATTTCATTTAATGCTCTAATTTTTATTATTTCCTCTTTCTGCTGACTTTGGGCTTCATTTGTCCTTCTTTTTCTAGTTCTTTAAGATGTGACGTTATGTTATTTATTTGGGATCTTTCCAGTAATGATATGAACTTTCTTCTTATTACTGTTTTTGCTGTATCCCAAAAGGTTTGATATGTTGTATTTTCATTCTCATTTGTTTCTATGTATTTCTTCTTTTAAAAAAAGCAAGGCACATTTAATTTAACATCAAGAGTGTGATACAAAAGGCCCAAATACAATGAAGGAACACATTCCCCCATTAACACCAATGACAATGCTCTTTCAACATGTGCCTGTTGAATGGAATACGGATTTAATGAATTTCACTACTAAAAAAATTAACTTATTGAGTCTCATCACAGCCAATATCCTTATACAATCTAACTGTGAAATGAATGTTTACGATGCTTCAAACAGTTTAAATCTGAAGTTCAATACCACACTTTCATGTTTATACAGTCCTCAATGGTAAAATATATGAACTACTTGTACTGACATCTATTAGTTGATTCTCTCATAACTATTAAGTTGTTTCTTAGCAAATAAATCTTTTAAAAAGGCAAAATTCACCTTATTTTAGTTTTGACCCAAAAGTTCAACAACAATCACAAAATCCACATTCTTATTGGCAAAATTGATATACAGTGTCTTTAAGTCACTATGTTCAAGATTAAGAGCAATGTATATTTCTTTTTTACATTTTACTGGAATTTACATGTTCAATTCATGATTTTAAATCTCTAAGTTTTCATTCCTCCAAACTGTCTGAAGACACAGTGTGCCACAGACTTAAGACTTCTGTTTCTCTCTCCATTTTCTTCAAACAGAAACATTTCTCAAGTGTCTACATGTTCTAGAAGGGGAATTTTTTAGAGGTGGCCACTTCTTCAGAATAGTCCAATGCCTCTGAATAGTCCAATGCTTCAGAATAGTCCAATGCCATCATGCCTCTGAAGCAAGGGGAGGGAGAAGAGAAATAAACTGAACCATAAGGTTCATCTGGTAAGTTTTACATTAACCATTACAAGCTGGATAGTATAAGAATGTGGCTTTTTTGGCTCAAAAAGTCTGAGTCTTGATGTGGAAACAAGTATTTGGGGGTCCCACCACAGCTCTCTTGCAGTGGGACTCTCAGGGAATTCTTGACTGGGGAATATGATTTGTTTGCCTATCAGGTGTAAACTTCCAGGCACTCAGTTCACTTTGGGCTTGTTCCAGTTCATCTATAGTCTGTTCCAGTTCACCTTTCATTTTTAGGAAAAACAAATTGATTGCTGGGTCTACCATTGTTGATCTCAATTGGGCAACACTAGGTTGCTGGACTTGCTTGAGGTACTGGATTTGAGTAGTACACTTTTGCATCTCTTGCTCCTTGGTTGCTAGTTGCATTACAAAAATGTTTCCTCTCCGTACAGACTCTTGCTGTTATTGCTTTAATTTTCCTCTGACTCTCTTAAGCCAGTTACATCACTATAGTTGAGATCTGTATACTTGCCCTCCAAAGCTTGCATAAATGCTTCATATTGTTTGCATCGTAGAATTAACTCATCTCGTGCCATAACTTTGAAGTCTGTGTTGCTCAGTTGAAACTTTTTGGCAAGAGGTTCCTCACTGGTCATCTTGAATCCTCTCCAGATGGAGGCTGCGTGGGCCGTGTCCAGTCACATAGGCCCAGGCTGCGCTGCCTCAGGGCCCTGTGCTTCTCCTCCCACTGTAGCCCTGACACAATCGTTTTCTGTTTCTATGTATTTCTTGATCTCTCCATTTAGTTCTTCTTTGACCCAGTCATTCTTTTTTGTTCCCTTCTGGTTTTTAAAATTTATTTATTTATTTTAATTACTATCAAGTATACAGTACATTGGTTAGACATTTATATAATTTATAAAACGATCCCTATAATTGCTCCTTCTCTCCTCTGGTTTTCCACCTAGCCAATATATTAATGTTAACTGCATTCCCTATATCATGCTCCCCACCCCCATGACCATCTATCAACTACTAACTTGTACTTCTTTAACCCTTCACCCCATTCTCCCAGTCCCCCAAATCCCCTCCCTTCTGTCAGTCACCAAATTGTCCTCTATACTTGTGAGTCTGTTTTTGATTAGTTTGTTCTTTTTGTTCCTCAGATTCTGCATATAAGTGAAATCATATGGTATTTCTCTTTCTCTGTCTGACTTATTTCACTCAGCATAATAACCTCTAGTCCATCCTTGTGACCCAGTCATTCTTTAGTAGCATATTGTTTAATCTCCATGTATTTGTAGTTCTTCCCGCTTTTTACAATTCATCTCCAGTTTCAAAGCATTATGGTCAGAGAATATGCTTGGTATGATTTCAATCTTAATCTGGTGTTTTGGCATGGAAGACTCTCTACATGTGCAATTGGTCTAATGTGTTATTTAAGATTGATATGATTATGTGCAATTGGTCTAATGTGTTATTTAAGACTAATATTTCATTGTTGGTTTTCTGTTTGGGTGACCTATCTGTAGTTGTCAATGGGGTTTTTAGGTCCCCTATTATAATTGTTTTCTCATCAGTTTCTCCTTTCAGTTTTGTCAGTAGTTGCTTTATATATTTTGGTGCTCCCTGATTGGGAGCATGTATACTGATAAGTGTTGTGTCTTCTTTCTTATCAGTATGAAGTGTCTTTGTTTGTCTCTCATTACCTTTTTTATCTTGAAGTCTCTTTCACCAGATATAGATATGGCTAAATCCACTTTCCACTCTTTCACTTCGAGTCTATATTTGTCCTTGCAGCTGAGATGTGTGTCTGAAGGCAGCATGTAGTTGAGTCTTGTTGTTTGAACCAATCTTCTGCTCTGTGGCTTTTTATTGGTGAGTTCACTCCATTTACATTTAAGGTGATTATTGATATATGAGGTTTTCCTATAGCCATTTCATTTTTTGTTTTCTGGAAGCTCAGTGTCTCCATTGTTTCCTTGCCCTTGTTGTTATTTTAGTTTGGTGGTATTTTACAATTTTTCTTCCTATTCCCCACTTTTTTTTTTAATGTTGTGTGTCTCAGTTCTGGATTTTTTTGTGTGTGGTTACCACTATGTTTATGTAAAAGAAAGTTTTGTACACACAATAGTCCTTTTTCTTCTGTGTGATTCTTATATCCATTCCTCTTTGCAAATTCAAACCTTTACTCGCTCCTTTTTCTGTTTTTGTTGTCTCGAATTATTCCTATTTAAGCTGCGAGTTCATTTCTAAGTGGCACCAGCTATTGTTTTCATTTCTTTTTAAAATGTTTCTTTTTTTAACCTCATTTAACCATTATGTAATATTTAAGTTTATAATATACTATTCTGAATAAGGGTTGCAATTTCCTGTTTCTGTCTGTCTGTTAGTCATCTTACTCAGAGTCTTGTATCTTTTTGTCTTTT
The DNA here is from genome assembly GCF_000325575.1 of Pteropus alecto. NCBI lineage: Eukaryota > Metazoa > Chordata > Mammalia > Chiroptera > Pteropodidae > Pteropus > Pteropus alecto. The sequence continues at coordinate 298,053 of NW_006431917.1, read as the reverse complement.
TGTTTCAGGTAAAATAACCCCTATTAGTATTTCCTGTACTGCAGGCCTTGTAATGGAAAATTTCCTCAGCTTCTGTATGTCTGAGGTCTTTATTTCTTATTCATATCTAAAAGAAAATTTTGCTGGATGCATTATTTTTAGCTGGTAATTTCCCTCTTTCAATAGTTTGAATATTTGATTTCACTCTCTTCTAGCTTGTAGAGTTTCTGCTAAAAAATCCAATAATAATCTAATGGCTTTTCCTTTATAGATTACCTTCTTCTTTTTCCTGGCTGCCTTGAGAATTCTTCCTTTGCATTAATTATTGATGGTTTTCATATAATGTGCCTTGGTGAGGCCTTTTGGAATTGAGATAATTAGGTGTTCAGTTTGCTTCTTGGATTCAAGGATCCAGTTCTTTTCATAGGTTTAGAAAGTTCTCATCAATTATTTGTTTGAATAGACTCTCTGCTCCCTGTTCCCTCTCTTCTCCTGATATACCCATTATTTTCATATTGCTTTTTCTGATGGTGTCAGGTAGTTCTTTTAGAGTACTTTTTTTTTCACTCTCATGTCTTTCTCTTCTTCCACTTGTGTCATTTCCAGATTTCTGTCTTGGATATCACTAATTCTTTCCTCTATCTGGGCAACTCTATTTCCTAAACTTGCTTTTTCATTCCTCATCTATTTTATTGAGTTCTTCAGCTCCAGAATTTATATTTGGTTCTTTTTGAAAGTTTCAATCTTTTGGTAAAGTATTCCTGTTGTTCATTGATTTTGTTTTTGAGTTCACTGAACTGTTGATCAGAACTTTCTTTCATCTCGTTGAGGTTTTTCAGAAGTGTAATCTTAAATTCTCTGTCATTTGAATTGCATATTTCTATATCTTTAAGTTTATTTTCTGGAAATTTTAAATTTTCTTTCTGAACTGCCATGTCACCTTGGGTTTTCATGGTGTTTGATAGATTATTTCTCTGCCTAGGCATTTATAGGAATGAACTCTGCTTTTTTTTTTTTTTTTTAAAAGAAATTATTATTAAGTGTAGTGCCTCTTTAGCAGGTTAATAAGAGAAGGGTTTATTTTGTTTTCAGTAAGTGGTGCTTAAAGGGATCACAAGCCTCCTGCATTACCCAGGCCTCCAGGATCTCTGCTGGGCAAAAAAGCCCTTTATTTTTTGTGTGTGTGTGGATATTCATTCTTCTGTGACCATGTCACCTCAATCTCATGGCTCCACCCACATAGAAGAATGGTGGGCAAATTTGTTCCAAGCTTCCTGAAGTCCCTATGCTGACCCAGCAGTCTAATGCAATGTTGCACTGCCTGAAGTGTCCAAGGTGCCCCTTCTAGGATCCGCCTCAGTAGGTGGGGGCAAGGTGGGTTAGGCAGGTTAGGAGAGGTCACTGGTGTGTTTGTGGCTTTGTTCTCCTCCCAGTAATGGCACCTGCCAGACTTCAGCTCCCTTGCCTCTGTATCTCCACCTGTCACTGCGATTAGCTGCAGTGTACGTCTCCTTCTCAGGTGTTATATTTCAGTTCTTGGGGCTGTCGATACTCTGCTGCCACACTCACTGCTTGCTTCTTCTGGGGCCTACTGGTAGCTCTGTGAGGGTGGGAGTAGGTCGCCAGGCTCAGTGACTTTGTTTTCTACGTGGCAGTGGCAATTGCTAGAACACAGCTGTTGCACTTCTGTATTCTGGTTTATCTTGGGAAATATTTTGTGTGTGCTTGAAAAGAATGTACATTCTACTGCTTTGAGGTGAAATGTTCTAAGAATATCAGTGAAATCCTTCTGGTCTAATGTATTATTTACTTGAAATAACCATCATTTACTACCTCACAGTGTCTATAGGTCTGATGTCTGTGCATGGCAAGCTGTGTTTTATGCCCAAGATCCCATAAAACTGCAATGAAAATGTTGACCAGGGCTGTGATCACATCTGTGGATCAAGGTCTTTTTCCAATCTAACTGTTCATTGACAGAATTTAGTTCTCTGTAGTTATAGTATCCTTAGTCCTGCTGCCACCCAGTGTTTCCTGTCACATGGCCCTCCCCACAACATGGCAGTTTGTTTCTTCAAGACAAGCAGAAGTTTCTCTTTGGCTTCAAATCTCTCTTCACAAAAGGTCTGAATCCTCTTTTATAAGGATTGCTTGCTTAAGTCAGGCTCATCCAGGATATATTCATTTTGATCAACAAAGAGTCATCTGATTAAGAGTCATCTGATTTAATTACATTTGCAAAATCTCTTCATCTTTTCTACATAGAACACAAGCTTGCCAGAGACTGGTAGCAGGAAAACTCTGAATTAATTAGTAAAGAGCATAACAAACGCAATATATACATGGCAAGAGATATGAACAGATATTTTATGAGAAACTCATATAGCCAATAATTAGAATAGTATGAAATATATGAATCATATGAAAAGAATTTCAACATATTAGTGATCAGGGAAATATAAATCAAGATAATATAATTTTATATTTGGCAAAACTAAAAAGTCATGTATCAATTACTCCTATAATTAAGTCAAGTGTTCTATGTTTATCTGTCCCAGTTTGTAACTTGTCTTTTCATTCTCTTTATTGTCATTGATGAACAAAGTCCTTATTTTAATATAGTCAAATTTATCAATCTTTTATACTTTTTGTGTTCTGTTTAAGAAATCTTCCTATTACTACAGATCTAAAAAATATTTGCTGATATTTCTTACTAATAGTTTTAAAATTATGTTTTTGATATTTGAATCATTAATCCTTCTAGGATTTGTTTTTGCATATGTTGCCAATTTGATTTCTTTTATGTATTTTTGGCTCATCCAGCTTTTCTTTGAGTGGCAATTTCTTCACCTATGTTTTCCTAGATAACTGTCTATTTCATTAAGGATTACAAACTGATTACTCAAAATAACCATCGAATTATTGAGTTAATTTTTTTCTCTCTATAATAATGTCCCTTTTTCTTTCTGTTGTCTTCTTTATCTTCTCTATTTTCATCTTTCTTAAAAATGATTTCACTCTTAGAGAGAACCAGCTCATGATTTTATTATTTCTACTAGAGTTTTTCTTACTTATTTTATTAATATTTATTTATCATACTAAACCCTCCTTTCCAATTTCTCTGGGAGTATTTAATAGGACTTTAGTAGAATGTGACTGAATTAAAGCTTAGTTTGTTTCATTCTTCCTAGTATTCTAGTAAATGCATTTTAGAGTTTAGGTATTCTTCTGGGTATCACTTTGGCCCATCTCTTAGATTTTTGATATGTAGTACTATTTTTTTCCTCTTAATTCTAAATAGTTGGAAATATTCCTTGTTTTGTTGTCTTTAACCCAAGAGTTATTCAGGTGCGATATAGTCTGATAATATGGTACATGTGATATGAGTTTGGAGGATTTATCATTTCTTTTATGACCTACTTTGTGGAGAATTTTTATGAGCAACCTATGTATGTTTGAAGAAATGTTCATTTTCTGGTTAAAAATAAAAACAAAATGTAAATATACAATATATCAAGCAAGTTATTGTTATCCCAATGTAGCCTTATATCTACCTTTCTTCTATTTGATCTGTTTCTTAGAGATATGTTAGTTTGTTACTGTGATTGTGAAATCCTCAAATTTTCCCTGTTCTACCAGTTTTGTTTTTTATATTTCAGAACAATATTGTTAGATAAATGTTAGTAGTGTTATATGCTTTTAGTAGCTGCATCTTAGTAAAACAGGGAATATCTTCGTTAATATTGTTTTGAAATGTGTATTATCTAATATTATCAGTACACCTGCTTTCTTCTTGATAATATTTCCTTGTGAATGACTTATAAATTACTTTCATTCTTTAATTTTTACTGTGAAATTTTCATACAAATACTAAAGGAGAACATTATACTGAAGTCTATGTATCCATCACCTGCTTTAACGTTTACCAGCATTCTATTATTCTTGTTTTATCCAATCTACTGCTTCTCAGTGGAGTTTAAAGCTAATATTTGGCCCATAAATATTTCCATATGAATCTCTAAAAGATAAGGCTTTTAAAAACAGACAAACAAATATAATTACATTACCAACAAAATTAACAGTAATTCTTAGGCCTCTGGTAAAAATATGTGCTCACTAATGGACATCCACAGATTTTTCCTTAGACCAGGCTTTGAGGGAAGAAAGAGAACCAAGAGTAAGCAGAGTCCAACCCTCTAACTGATCCTTTTTTTTAAGTTGAATCCCAGAGTGGGACATAAATGGCCTGAAGGTACCCAGCATGCCACAGCAGAGCCTACATCTAGTCTCCTCAAAACACCTTCCCCACCTGTTAGGACTAAAGCAAGAGTTCCAGTAGGTCATAGAACCTCCTGCCACTTTCAGGTAGAAGAACTTCTTGGCAGAGGCAATATTTAAGCTGGGTTTTGAAGAATTTTTGGAAGTTCACCAGGTTAAAAGAATTGCTTTTACAATCCCTCCACTCACAGCCACCCAAGAAGGAGGGATGGGGGAAGTGGGAAGCTCCAGAATTGCTATAGGAGAAGCTGAGGGAAGAGTCAGAAACTGGATTTCGAGCTTCGTTTACATAGTAATGACATTGTTATTACTTAGACTTTAATTTACACATAAATAAAAATAGCAGTTTTCCTTAGATGTGTTTGTCACACGTTGGATATATTAAAAATAATTATTTTTATTATTGCTTCTTACTATTGTTTTATTTGAGGTTGTTAGGGTGGAGGCTAATGGAGATTAATGGGGATTCAAATCTCTGTTGCTTCCGCCAACCCTTCAGAAGGTGACACCTTCCTCTACTAGTATCTTTTAGGAGAGGACTGTACTATCCCGACCTCTACGCTTTTTTCCCCTGGTGGTTTTTCCCATGAAAGGATGAACTACCCTTTCTGTAAGGGACTGCTCTTTTTGACATCTGTCTTTCCGCGCGGTTTTCGCCCAGCCAATGACTCTCATCCGCCCTCTCCGTATTCTTCTTGCGTAAACCGATTGCTCCAAAAACCGGATTGTGCCATCCTGACTTCTCCCCCGTGATTACTCCCAGGATCCATATAACACGCATATAAGACGTCTATCCTTCTCCCTTGGTGATTTTTCCTTCCTGGCTCCTCTCTTCCCCAGTGGTTTCTCCCAGCAAATAACTGCTCTCCGCATACTGCTGAATACCAAGGGGGAAATTTATAGAGCGCCAGACTGCATCGCCAATACCTTCTCCTTCTCGGAAGCCTGCTTAGACGAGGGCTACACCTCTGCATTTTACGCAACAAACCCTGCCTCACTCTGTGAAAACCGGCAGGCGGCCTATTCCTCTGCTTTACGGAATGGACACGTTTCCAAGATGGCATCCCGCATGCAGAAGCACCGTTTGGGAGCGGCCATGTTTCCTGCCTGACAGCGCCTCTTACGGAAACTGCAATGTCCAGAACTACGTATCTCTGCATTGTTGATTTGGCTGAATGCGGCATTCATGGTAATTCAGAGCATGCGGCATAGCAAAAGTCCATTAGAGGCGGTGCTAGAGGTCGAGCCGGAAGCGGAAATGGCATTCGATGGCTTTTCGCCGCTGGTTCCTTGAGCTTGTCCACATTTTAATCCCTTGAGCTCTCTAAGGTGATTTGGGTTCGTCGTAATTAGGGATCACGAGGGGTCAGTGATTGGGGAAGGGCGTTGTTCCAGTAATGGTGGTTTTTGGGATCAGTGACGGACGGTCTGTGGCGTCCGTTGATGTGTGTCTGTGAGCTCTGGGAAGGCGTTTCTTGGGGCAGTGATGGAGATCTCTGAGTGTGGGATTTGTGGGCTCAGTGATGGGAGTTTGTGCTCAACGTCTGAGAGCCTGTGTAGTCAGCTCTGGGATTCAGTGGGATCTGTGATGAGCTTGCTTTCTAAACATTCACAAGCTTTGGTGTGTAGCATTTTATTGTTCAAATCTATGTGAGTTTTTTAATTTTTGAATTTCAATTATATTTTTCTTTGCCCATGAGTTATTTAGAAGTGCATTCTCTATTTCAAATAATGCCTCTGGGTAATGCTCGAGTTTAAAAATTGCTTTATGGCCTAGTTCACGGACAGCTTTCATATATGTCACACCTATTACATAAGTAACAATGTGTGTTTAATTACTGATTGTAGTTTCATATATATATTCTCAGATTATCTTGTCAATTTAATTACAGATAAAAGTAAGCTCACACTGGAAAGGTGACTTGTCCACTGTCCTGTCAGTTTATGCTTTATATTTTTAAAACTATTATTAGGAACAGTTATGTGTGTTTTTAAAAATAGTTATGACTAAATAACTCAAAAGATATAGCAATTCAAGCTCCCACCAACAATTTTAAAAGAACTCATTTTCCAAATGCTTTCCAAAACTGGATATTGTTGGGGTTTTTTTTTAGGGGGGCGGCAAGGGATGTCTGATCTTTTTTATCTGTTACTTTAACAAAATCTAATTTTTTTTTTTTACTAGACTCAGAGGTAGAAGGTCTCAGGAAAGTCTGCATCTCTTGACTATCTGCTCCTGGCATTTTTCTTTGGCCTCCTTCATTCTCTTCGCCAAAAATTTAGCATATTCTGCAGTCTCTTCTTTTTCTGAGTATACTCTTTCTTCAGAGCAATAAATAAGCTGACGTTTGTGTTGCAGGATGTGTGCAGTCACAAAACACTGACTCTTGAGTGCTTTGGTCCTAGGTTTCGGAGCTTTCTCACAACACATTGGTGGACGTCATCTTCTTTAGACTAGAGATAGAAAAGTTTGCATATTCTGCTCGCTCCTTTGGGCCCAAGGAGATGAGACACTGTAGTATCAGTGTGACAAGTAATATCTTTCTCTCCTTTTTTACAGTGAGTGACCAAGTTAAGAACACTAAGATTGGCATCCACATTGCAACCCAGAACAGATCTGCATTTTTTTTTCTATAGTCTTGGTCTAT
>NW_006431917.1:288088-291137 GCF_000325575.1 Pteropus alecto | reverse complement strand
TAGTTGCAAGCAGATATGCTCATGGGTCAAGACACCCTGCTTCATGGGGAGTCCTTGTTTGTCGTTCCCACCACTGATTTGAGCCACATAACCCTTCCATTTTTCACCCAGAGCATCAGCAACAACTTCTGTGGCCATACGCTTCTCATAAAAGGTACGAAGTTTTTCTTTATTGTCCACTTCAATGAGCTTCTGGCAGCCAGTGGCTGGGAAAGAGATGTTCAGCTTTGTCCTGAAGCGGCCGACCACCTCTGAGGTGCCATGAAAAAGAGCAGTTTGTTTTTTAAGGTTTTACATTTCTGAAAAAAAATTATATCTAATGGCTCTAATGCCTTTTCCGGTTAGTAAAATTGGAATCTTCTAGTTAATTGCCATTTAAATTTCCTTTTCTGTGAATCTTTTGTCCATTTTTCTCTGAACTTGTTTTTTCCTTATTGATCCGCTAGATTTTCTTTTTAATGTTAGAGATGACCTATAATCACGTATTGAAAATTTACATGTATATCTTCATTTTTATTTTTCAGGTGTATTTTCACATATTATTAGGAAATATCTAATCAGAAATATTTGGTTTTTTTATAGTTTTTAGGTTTTCTCTCATATATAATAAGGCCCCTCCCACCTTAACACATGCTATACAAACATATACTCTTAAAACTTATTTCAATATTCTTTAGGAGATTTTAAATACCTATACTTAAATGTTTAGTCCTGCTGGAATTCAGTCCAATTGTGTAGTGTGTGTTGGGGATTTAGTTTTGTTCTAGGTGGATGGCCAGTTATGTCAGTGCATTTACTCAAAGAATGTCTTATGCACACTCAATGCCACTTTTATTACATATATAAATCAATTTGTCTGGTCTATCATTTTACCTCTTTTGATTATGTTGTTTTTATATTGAGTTTTTAATATCTAATAATGATTGGTAATTGCTGATATTTATTGCATGCTTTTGGGTGCCAGGGAGATGCCGAGTACTTTACAAACATAATAACATTTAATTTTCATAACCCAAGTATGCACTTCCATCCTCATTTTGAAACAAACTGAAATAACTTCTTCATATTTTTGTAGCTGAAAGGTAACAGAGCTTCAATTCAAATCTTCAGTAACATTACTCCATATCTTATGCTTATTCCTATATTTTACCTTGACGAATACTTATCACAGATTTTGTTAAACCATATTCTCCAAAGCACTGGTTCTTAAAGTGTGGTCCCATGACCAGCCGCTTCAGCAGCACCTGGGCAGTAGTTAGAAATTCAAATTCTTGGGCCCTACAGTGGTCTGAATGTTTGTTGCCCGTGCCCTCCCCGCCTCCCCATTCATATGTTGAAATCCTAAGCTCCAAAAGTATAGCCCTAGGAGGTAGGCCTTTGGGAGGTGATTAAGTTATGTGGGTGGAGTCCTCATGAATGAGATTGGTGCTTTTATAAAAGAGATTCTACAGAGCTTCCTAGCCCCTTCCACCATGTGAAGACATAGTGAGAGTGTGCTGGCTATGAACCAGGAAGAGGCTCTCACCAAAACGTGTTGGACTTCTTAGTCTCCAGAACTGTGAGCAGGTAATTTCTATTTTTCATAAGCTACCTACTTTGTGGTATTTTCTTACAGCAGCTTGAATGGACTGAGACAAGTCCTACCCTAGACCTACTGAATCAGAAACTGTGGGAGTGAGGCTGAGAATTTTAAACTGTATTTTAACAAGCCCTCTGGGTGATTCAGATGTACACTCAAGTTTGAGAACCACCATTGTGTGGTGTCTAGCTCAGGAAACTACACCTTGGTGTTCCTAGGAAATGTTGACGTGATGAATATTGAAAGACTAACCATGTGGACATTGCCTTTCCAGGTTTCTTGATGTCTCTGGGGAGTCCCTGGGCAAGATCTTCCTTCAGACCTCCTCTTCCTCTTCCCAGTAGCTCTGTTTGAGTTCACAGATGTTCACCAAGCTTTAGGATCCTGAGAGAATAAAGGATGAAACCCAGCATAACCGTGCCAGCTAATTGGACCTCTCCCCAGAAATCCCTGGCCCTGGCTCCAGAGGAACATGGCAACTCATGTGAGGTGAGGAGGAGTCCCAGGGTGGGAATTCATCCCAAGAGTAACTATCTCAAATCTGTCTCCAGAGCCTCAGGACAGAGGCAGATGGGTCACAGTAAGCAGCCAGACTCTCCTACTGCCCCTGAAACAAATCTCGATCTTTCCACCAAGAATGAACAATACATGAGTATCATGTCCACATCTAGACGTCAACAGTGTGACAGTGGAGAGGTGGAATGTCAAGGAAACTCTCCTTTATGTTGTCCTCATGCTATTTTGATATTTTTGGCTGAGAATAAAATTCCTATTTAGAAATTAATTTTGTGCAGGATTTTGAAGTTTTTATCCTAAACTGCTTCCCTCCACATAAATATTTCCCTATTTTCTTTTTGAAATTTCTGTTTTTCAGATGTTGGTTCTCCATTTTTTTCCTCTACTGTTTTCTGTTTCTTTGCTACTCTTCTTTCTGGTAAACTTTGCCAACTTTGTCTTCTAGTCTGTCTATTTAGTTTCTCATTATTGCCATAAACATTTTAATTCAGTGTTTTAAGTCAAAGTTTTAATTTTGAAAAACTCTGGTTTTCTAAATGTTTCTTTTAGCACCCTATTCTTATATCCTGTATATCATCTTATTTCTTATCTTTCTGAATATATTCGTGATAGTTTTTAGGAATAGTTTAATTTTTTGAATAGGTAATGTATACATTTAGTTCAAAAATTAAAAAAAAAAAAACCCATAATATAGTGATAAGTATTATAGTGAATGAAATTCAGGGGAAACGTGGGACCAGTTTGCCCACCTTTGTCCCACACTTGCCCAAGTTGCCCCAATACAGATAAACGAATTTTATTCATTTTCTTTGATTAGCTTAGTTTCTTTATGCAAGTAAAAACTATTATAAATTTTTTTCTTTCCATTTCACTAACAGTGGTATACTAGACACACTATTGCACATTGCTTTTTTAATGTTTGGTAAAATACATATTGTGAACAACAGCAGTGGA
>NW_006431917.1:275597-287999 GCF_000325575.1 Pteropus alecto | reverse complement strand
ATATGAAGTAGTAGAATTTCAGTTAATGCTTTTAGTTAAAGGCAGTGAGTTTCAGCCGAATCTCAGTGAACCTCCATTTCTCTTGCTGTTGGGCAGTTCTGTGATTGGGTATCTTAATTTTTATTCAGAAGAAAGGAAGAATGGGGTGAGGTGAAGTATAATTCATAATGAAGCAGCTGTCACTTGTGTTAGCCAGAGTATGGAGATGTTTGGCCCCTTTTGTGGTTTAAACAATGTTCTAATTTTTGTCTGTGCTCAGACATGATTATGGAGTCATCTTGGTTTTGTCTCATACCATGGTGACAGAGGATGGTCTTGTTTGATGTTGGAGTTTTGTGTTTTTGTATAATACGAGAACACCACGACCTAGCTGATCCTACCTGTCCAGCTTCTAACACTGAGGCCTGATAGAGCCAGGCAAATTCTCAGCTATCAGAGGCTCTTTTCTCCTCATTTAAAAATAAGGGAATGGAAGAGTTGACTCAGAAACGAAAACCAAAGAAAAGCTAGGGCTGCAAGTTAAGGTTCAGATCAAAAGGAATTTAAGATGACAAACATCCAAAGGAATAAAGAGAGAGTTCAAATTTATAAAGTTTATAATATATAAAGAATTTTAAAATGTCCACATTTATTTAATTTATATCTTTGAACTATATTAAGTAAAAATGAACAGAAATCATTAAATACACCATTGACCATTTTATCAACTACTCTCAAAAACTTATTGATATAAGCAGACAAAAAATATAAACCTTTGCTATAATATTGATTGCATTCTCTGACCCAGAGCATTGAATTAGAAATAGAAAGTAAAAGGCTTTTACACAACATTGTGAATGGACTTAATGCTGTACGTTTTAAAATGGTTAAAATGGTAAATTTTGTTATGTGTATTTTATCCCAATTAAAAAGATATATTTTATTTAAAAAATTTTTAGCTAGATATACCTTTAAAAATTTTTTCAAAATTTTCAATTACATTCGACATTCAATATTATATTAGTTTCATGTATATAGCATAGTAGTTAGATATTTATGTAACTTACAAAGTGATTCCCCCTAAGTCTGGTACCCACCTGACACCATCCATATTTATTACAGTATTATTGACTATATTCCCTAGGCTGTAGTTTACATCTCTGTGACTGTTTTATAACTGTCAGCTTGTACTTCTTAATCCATTCAACTTTTTCACTCATCCCTATAGGTCCTCTCCCCTCTGGCAACCATCAGTTTGTTGTCTGTATCTATGAGTTTGTTTCTGTTTTGTTTGTTCATTTATCCTGTTCTCTAGATTCTACATGTAAGTGAAATCATATGACATTTGTCTTTCTCTGTCTGACTTATTCCACTTAGCACTATACCTCTAGGTCCATCTATGTTGTTGCAAATGGATAGATTTCATTATTTTTTAGGGCCAAGTAATATTGCATTGTATACAGGTACCACATCTTCTTCATCTAGTCATCTATCAGTGGACACTTAGGTTGCTTCCATATCTTGCCTATTGTAAATAATGCAGCAGTGAACACAAGGGATGCATATCATATACCTTTTCAAATTTGTGTTTTGGATTTCTTTGGGTTCAATACCCACAAATGAGATTGCTGGGTCATGTGGTAGTTCTAGTTTTAATTTTTTGAGTATCCTCCATACCGTTTTCTATACTGGCTGCAGCAGTTTACAGTCCCACTAACAGTGCACAAGGGTTCCCTTTTTCCACATCCTTGCCCACATTTGTCGAAGTGTGAAGTGATATATCATTGTGGTTTTAATTTGCAGTTCTCTGATAATTAGTGATGTTGAACATCTTTTCATATGTCTGTTGGCATCTGTATGTCCTCTTTGGAGAAATGTCTTTTCAGGTCCTCTGCCCATTTTTTAATTGAAGTGTTTGGGTTTTTTGGTGTTGTCTGAGCTCATTATGTATTTTGGATATTAACCCTTTATTGGATGTATCATTGGTAAATATCTTCTGCCATTCAGTATGTTGTCTTTTCGTTTTGTCGATGGTTTTCTTTGCTGTGCAAAAACTTTGTAGTTTGCTGTAATACAATTTATTTTTTTCTTTCGTTTCCCTTGCCTGAGGAGATAGCCAAAAAAATATTACTAAGAGCAATGTCAGAGAGTTTACTGCCTATCTTTTCTTCTAGGAGTTTTATGAGTCTTACATTTAAATCTTTAATCCATTTTGAGTTTATTCTTGTATATGGTATAAAAAGTAATCTAGTTTATTTTGCATGTAAACGTTCAGTTTTCCCAACACCATTTATTGAAGAGACTGTCTTTACCTCATTGTATATTCTTGCCTCCTTTGCATAGATTAATTGAACATATAGGTGTGGGTTAATTTCTGGGCTCTGTTCCATTCCATTGATTTGTATATCTATTTTTATCCCAGTACCATGCTATTTTAATTACTATAACCTTATAGTATAGTTCGGTATCATATAGTGTGATACCTCATACTTTGTTCTTTCTCAATATTGCTCTGGGTTTTTTAAGGTCTTTTGTTGGTTCATAAAAATTTGGGGATTCATTCTAGTTCTCTGAAAAATGCCATTGGTGTTTTGATAGGGGTTGCACTGAATCTATAGATTGCTTTGGGTAGTATGGACATTTTAACAATGTTAATTCTTCCCATTCATGAGTGTGATATATGCTTCCATTTATTAGTATCTTCTTCAATTTCTTTGATCAATGTTTTCTGAGTACAGATCTTTTAACTCCTTGGTAAATTTATTCCTAGGTATTTATTTTTTTGGTGCAATTGTAAATGGGATTCTTCTCTTTTTCTTTTTTTAATTTTAATTTTAATTTCTTTAATGTCAACACATATTTGACCTCTTTTACCCCATCTATCTTTCTCCGCTCTCCCTCCTTACCCTCTGGTAACCACGAGTCTATTGTCCACTTCTGTGAGTCTTTTTGTTTGTCCTGTTAGTTTGTTGCTTTTAGGTTTATATCACTCATGTAAGTGATATGTGGTTTTCAACTTTTTCTGTCGGGCTTATTTTGCTTAGCATGATTATCTCGAAGTCCATCCATGTTGTTGCAAATGGCAGTATTTCATCTCTTCTTACGGCTAAGTAATATTTCATTGTATATATGTATTACAGCTTCTTTATCCAGTCATCTATCGTAGGGCACTTTGGTTGCTTCCATATCCTGGCCACCATGAATAATGCTGTTATGAACATTGGTGAGCAAATATCTTTTCAGATATGAGTTTTCAAGTTGGAGTAAATACCCAGCAGTGGGATTGCTGGATCATATGGTACATCAAGTGTTAGTTTTTTTGCAGAACCTCCCTACTGTTTTCCCTAGTGGCTGTACCAATTTGGAGTCCCACCAGCAGTGTATGAGGGTTCCTTTTTCTCTGCATCCTCTCCAACCCTTATTATTACCTGTCCTGTTGATAACAGCTATTCTAAGAGGTGTGAGATGTTATCTCATTGTGGTTTTGATTTGCATTTCCCTGATGTTGAGCATCTTTTCATATGTTTGTTGGCCATTTGTATGTCTTCTTGGGAGACTTGTCTATTCAGGTTCTCTGCTCACTTTTTGATTGGATCATTGTTTTTTTGTTGTTATTGAGTTGTATGACTTCTTTGTATATTTTGAATATTAGGCCCTTATCGGAGGTGTTGCTTACAAATATATTTTCCCATTCGGATGGTTGTCTCTTTACCTTGTTGACAGTTTCTTTCGTTGTGAAGAAGCTTTTTAGCTTGATGTAGTCCCAGTAATTAATTAATTAATTAATATATTTTTAACTGTTTCATTTTAATTTGAATGTTTAAGGATTACATTTTTAATTTAATGTTGTTTTATTTTTTTTTGCCAGTTTCCAAAGTCAAATCCACAAGACAAAGTACGTTTATTAGCTATCAACTTCTTGTACAATGTCAGAAAAGACATTACTTCTTTTACTTCCTCCCTCTCCCTATAGGTAGCCATTACATTTTATTTTTTGACTTGTTCTTTTGTTTTTTTTTCCCATTATATATAATAGATGTATAATTATATGATAAAACTTATTTTTTAAATTTATTTTTTTTAGTTAGTTTCAAGTATACAGTCCATTGGTTACACATCTATATAGTTTGTAAAATGATCCCTCCAATTGCTCCCTCCCTCCCCTGACCCTTCACCTAGCCAACGTATTAATGCTAACTGCATTCCCTATGCTGTGCTCCCCATCACCATGACCATCCATCAGCTACTAACTTGCACTTCTTTAACCCTTCACTCCATTCTCTCAACACCCCAAACCCCCTCCCCTCTGTCACCAAATTGTTCACTATATTTGTGAGTCTATTTTTGATTAGTTTGTTCTTTTTATACCTTAGATTCCGCATATAAGTGAAATCACATAGTGTTTATTTTTCTCTGTCTGACTTAAATACCTTCTAGATCCATCAAAGCAATATCTTTTTCCATCCCCTTCCTTTTAGTCTGTGTGTGTCTTTTAATCTGAAGTGAGTGATTTTTTATGCAGAAATTTATTTGGTTATTGTTTATAGTAGTGTTCTTGTGGAATCTTTAGGGTTTTCTATATAGAGAATCATGTCATCCGCAAATAGTGACAGTTTGACTTCTTCGTCTCCTATTTGGATACCTTTTACTTGCTAGGACCTCCAATGATGTATTAAATAAGAGTGGCGATAGTGGACATCCTTGCCTTGTTCCTGATCTTAGAGGGAAGGCTTTTAGTTTTTCACCATTAAGTATAATGTTGACTGAGGGTTTCTCATATATGGCCTTTATTACATTAAGGTACTTTTATTCTATATCAATTTAAATTAAGTGTTTTGATCCTGAATGGCTGCTATATTGTTGAAGGCTTTTTCTGCATCTATTGATATGATCATGTGATTCTTGTTCTTTTTTTTGTTTATGTGGTGTATCACATATATCAATTTGCCTATCTTAATCCACTTCTGTTCCTGGGATGAAGCCCACTTGGTCATGGATTTTCTTTTTTGATCTGATCTGCAACTCCGTGCCTTTTTATTGGTGAGCTCAGTCCATTTAGATTTAGGGTGATTATTGAAATATGAGAATTTCCTATAGCCATTTTTCTTTTGCTTTCTGGTAGCTCAGTGTTTCATTGCTTCCTTGTCCTTTTGTGTCCTTTTTTTTTTTTTTTAATTTGAGTTGGATTGTGTGGATTTTCATTCTGGTCCTTCTTTATATTATATACTTCAGTTCTGAATCTTTGGCATGTGGTTACCATTACGAATATGTAGATGATGGTTGTGTACATATGTATTACATAAACATACAAGTCCATTTTCTTCTGTGTGTGCCTTATCTCCATTCCCTTTCATGAATTTGGATCTTTGAATCCTCCCCTTTTCTGTCATTGTCGTCTCAATTTGTCCCTATGTGTGCTGAACATTCATTATTATCCTGTAATAGCAAATCTCTTATTGCTTAAGCGTGTAATGCCCTGTTCTTAGTAAGGGTTGCACTTCTCTGTTTCTATCTGCCTGCTAGTTGCCTTACTCCTAATTATATACTTTTTTTTTTTTTGTCATTTTGTTTTAGGTGAGCTGACCCCTTTCAGCATTTCCTGTAACGCAGGCCTCATAGTGGAGAATTCCCTCAGTTTTTGCATGTCTGGAAAGGTCTTTATTTTTCCTTCATATCTAAAGGAGAGCTTTGCTGGATACATTATTCTTGGCTGGTAGTTCCTTTCATTTAATAGTTTGAATATTTGATTCCCCTCCTTTCTGGCTTGTAAGGTCTGTGCTTAGAAGTCTGACGATAATCTAATGAGTTTTTCTTTGTAGTTTACCATCTTCTTTTTCTTGGCTGCCCTGAGAATTCTTTCTTTGTCATTGGTTTTTGATAATATAATACAATATGTCTTGGAGAAGGCTTTTTGGGGTTGAGATAATTGGATGTTCTGTTGACTTCTTGATTTCCAAGCTCCAAATTCCTTAGATTTAGGAAATTCTCGTCAAGTATCTGTCTGAAAATGCTTTCTAATCCCTGCTCCTTTACCTCCCCTTCGAGAATGCCTCTTATTTTTATGTTTCCTCTCCTAATGGTATCAGCTAGTTCTTGTATTTCTCTTTCATTATTTTTCATTCTTCAATTTTTCTCTTCTTCCTTCTGATTTATTTCTAGATTTCTGTCTTTGATATCACTGATGCTTTCCTCCAATTTGGTCGACTTTATTTCCCAAGTTTACTATTTCACTTTTCATCTTTCAGTGTGTTCTTCATCTCTAGAAGTTACATTCGTTTCTTTGAGGGTTTCAGTCTCCTTGCTAAAGAACTCATTCTGCTCATCCAGTTGTTTTTTTCAGTTCCTGAAATTGTTGATGTGAATCGTTTTGGATCTCATTGAGTTTTTTCAGAAGTTCTGTCGTGAATTCTCTGTCATTTAATTTGCACATTTGTGTCTATAAGCTTATTTTCTGGAGATTTTTCTCTTTTTTTTTATGAGTTGCCTTGTCATCTTGGTTGTTCATGGTGTTTAATGGACTATTTCTCCACCTGGGCATTAATGGAAATGTATTCTGCTGTTTTTCCAGAAAGAAGATTTATTACATAAACGTCTCTTTTTAGCCTGTTGCAAAGAAGGCGCTTTTCTTTTGGTTTCCAGTAGATGGCGTCTAAGCCTCTTGGATCCCGGCTTTATATAAAGCCTTAATAATGCCTTTGTTTTTCTTAGAGATATTCAATCACACTCCCTCCCTTCAGTCTCAGTCCCTGTCAGTGTTAGTGACAGTTTCTGAGTGTTTGCTTAGAATCCCCTGGGGCTCCGTGGTGTTAGGTCTTGGAGGATATGGGCTGAGAGGCCCTCTGTGTTGGGGGTTACGGCTGTGGCTTCATCTCGTATTTGCAACCACTGCTGGTAAAAAGCAGCTATTTTTTTTTGCTTTCCCTGCTTCTCTGCTCTCTGCCCTGATGACTGGGCCCTGCCGCTGGCCCTGTGGAGCGCACAGTTCTTCCAAGCAGGGCTGTTCAGGGAACTCTCTGCACCTTCTCACCTCTCCCTCCTCCTACAGGGAGGTCTGGTGGCTGTGAGAGGCAGCCTTTTTGTTTATTCCAGTCCACTGCCCGACACCCAGGGTTCTGACCTGATGTAGCTCTTACGCGCTGATCCCACGTTCAGGTGTGCAGTTTGGGTGTTTTGTTCCGTTTCAGATGTTCAGCTTATTGTTGTTTCAAGGGGAGAGATCCGGGGACATCTCTCATTCCGCCATGTTTCTGACGTCACTTCTGGGATTGTTTTCTTAATTTCGTTTTTTATTTAATTATTTTTGTCTGATTGCTCTGGCTATGAAAAATGTGTTTTAAGTGAGAGTCTAGCAAAAAGAAACACCCATATCTGAAAATCTTAAAATGTTTTTGTACACGGTCTGTAGGTTAAGAATCACTGATGTCACCCATCAAGGAACTTACTTTCCTCAATATTTTTTTTAGACTGTCACTTATTTGTGCCTTTAATTCTTAGAATGTCCTCATTTCTTTCCTTAAAATCTATTTGTTAGTTACTAGAGCTTTATCTTCACTGTCTCCTTGAAACCTTCCCTAATTGCCTGTATCTACAATAGCTACAAGCAGTTCTTACCCTGTTCAATTGTAAACTCCAAGATAGAAGGTATAATTTTATACTTTATTCCCCTCATACTGTCTTACGATTTGATATGCTATACCTAGCCCTCTCTCAGAGATGGAGGGATTGCAAAAATCATGTACTGCTTAATTTTCTTATGTTAGTTCAAAGGAATAGTTTAAAAGATATGATTTTAACATCTTTAAACTTTGGCTTCATGGTTGGTCAATAGTCATTGGCTGCTATTTCAGCTCTTCTATCCCTGCCTAGCAAAACCTCCACCTGTTTCTGTGAAATACATGAAAAATTTCAAATATTGATTTAGACTGGTGAATAGCATTGACAGTTATCAGTGGTCATGATCAATTTCTCCGTTAGTTTCTTACTAGAGTGCGTATATTTTCAGTAGTTCATCAGTGCTAGAGTAAATACTTGTTTGAAATATTTTAACTGTGTTATAAAAAGTAACTTCCCCAACTGGTTTGCCATTTTTGAGTGTTTATGCTTTCTATAGGCTTATAGCTAAACATGAAAAGAGGAAGAAAAATAGTGCTCAATAATGTGGTACTTAATCTTTGCATCGTAAAGCCATGTTTAAAATTGCTTTTGTTTTAATGCCTTCTAAAATTTAAACATTGTGGCCAAATAAAAGACAAAGATCAAAAAAAAGTTTTTTTCCACATGAAAAGGGAAAATCATAAATGATCTTACAAAATTTTTTTTTTTGTATTTCAATAAGTACTACATTTTATAGTTTGTGTGGTAATGCTAAACCATAGAGGAAAAGAAATAAAGATTTAAAGGCCTTTTTAAGGAATTCTAGAAATTAAGGAAAAAAGACCTAGAGTATGAGTTATACTTTTAACTGAAGAAGTTGGAAAATGAATTCAGTAAATATAAAATAACAGTAAGGATTAAAAAGAGATATAAATCAGTCAAATAGAGAATAAAATACTTGACAGAAGAACAATTTGCTTCTGTGTGGTGATGACCAAGACAGTATGTAAGAAAACTTGAGAGACAGTTACTGCTGTATTAAAGATTAAGACAATCATGAATATTATGTAAAATTATATACAAAAACATGAAAACCTAAACATAAAATATAAGGTTTTACAAAAAATAAGTGTCAAAATTGATAAATAGAAATGGTTCAAGAGTCCTTGAAGAAATTAAAATGTTGTTCAAATACAGCATAGTCAAAAATAGTGGAAAATGTCATGTGGTTTTACAGTTGATCTTTATGCCAAAGTTTTAGGTGAAAGTTGATATCTAAAATTATTCCTAACCTTCTTTTTGGTGTTTGTTTTGTTTACAGTGTTAATATTGATGCCCAGACCAGTCAAGTACAGTAAAAGAACTGGAAATTATGAACATAGATTCAGAAATCAAATGTATTAACTAACCACATTCAGGAGTAGATGAAAACAGTAGCCAAATAGGGTTTTTCATAGGGACACAGGTAAAGCAGACACAAGTTTCCCATTCAGCATTTCACTCCAAAGTCGAAGCCAAAATTAAAATAGTAAAATAACCTGCAAAGAAATAATAAAAATACTTTATATCAGAAGGCATGATATATAGCAAAACTATTCAAAAATAATTTAGAAAAATAATTTACCTAATTGAAGTAAATTAAAAAATTAGGATTGCAGCTCTGGAGAGATTTTTTGCATTGATTTTATTTGATTTTTTGAATATTAAGTTTTATATGTGTGTTTACAAATATGTTTAATATTTCAAAATGTATAGGCACTTGAAAACAATGTTTCTAGGATACAGAATTTATCATTCTATCAATAAAATATCTTATATAATTATGAGGTTTACACAGTATGGCATCTTTTTGCCTCTTCATCTCTTGGATCTGAGAGATATTATTTAAGGTTTCCCACCACAAATATATTTCTGTCTATATTTACCTGTATTTTCTGTTTATAAATTTATTGCTTTGTAATTTATTGCAGTGGTAATAATGACATTCAAAATTCATTTTGGATTGTGATCTTGTACTTAATTTTTTTCTCTAGAATTCATCTCTGTCTGATATTAAGATGGAGGATCTTTTTTTTCTGTTGGCCTTTCCAGATATGCTTTTGCTCATCTTTTTTACTGTCATCCTTTGGAATCGTGCCTTTTTTCTGTATAGCAGTGGAAAGATACATATTTTTCACTATATACTGTGTACTTTTGCTTTGTTTCTGTTCCTATTGGTAATTTGGAAGGTTTGGATTCTTTTTTGTTTGTTTTTTAGTGTCACCTTTTAATGTTAACTTGTTGAACTAAATTTTCTAATGTCTTATTTTAGATAATATCAAATAAATTTTTACTGTTAATAATGATAAGAGTTCTATGCTGTCACTTCAGAGATCCTTTTGTTTGCTGGATGTTTTTATTGAACTCATTTTTCTATTTTCCTTTAAAAGTCCTCATTTCTGTTTCATGTTGCTCACTTGTCTTAATTTGCTGTTTGCTGCTTTTTGCGTTTTCACAGAGTATTTTCGTTGCTTTCAAAGAGACTTTCATTTCTGTGTTGCTTTTCTTTTTCACTTCTTTATTATGCCAAGTTTTTCAAACATCTGAATAATCATTTCCTTAGACTATCTGTTTTTCCATTATTTCTTGGATTTTTATATCCCTGTTTAAGTAGTTAGTATTTTAGTGAATTCCTTGAATTCATAGTGAATATGTTTTCTGTTTTGTGGCATTTTATTTGTAGTGTATTCCTTTTAATCTCTTTTTTCTTCTTTTTGCTTATAATATTTTTGTACTATAAACATTAAAAGATGTTTATTATTATCTTTGAGTGAGGAGTTTTTTTCTGGACAGGTTGTTTGTAAGAGGCTTGCTTGGTAAGGTGTCAAAGCTATACATGTGACATCTTGATTCCCCATTAAATTTTTTTTTTTAATTTTTATTTTTATTATGGTCACATTGGTTAATGAAATCCAGTAAGTTTCAGGCATACAATTCAACAATAAGGCATATATATACATTGCATTGTGTGTTCACCATCCATAGTTAGATTTCTTTCAGTCACCACATATTTGACCCCTTTTACCCCGTTAAATTCTTGATGCCTTAGGGTTTGATGGCCGAGGATTCAGTGTGTGTAGGGTATAAATGTGGACATGTGTGAAAGAGAAAAATTAGAGCAAATATATTCTTTTCAAGAATATAGGAAACAATAGTCTAAATTCCATAAACAAAACTAACATTGCAAGGAGGCAAACTATAATCTCTGAACACAAATGAAGAAATAAAAAAGGTAGCTTTCAAGCATTATAATTTTAGACATTTAAAACCACAAATATCTTTACTACTCTTTTCATCTTTGTCCTTCCTTCATACTCATTCCCTCCCCTGAATTCACTAACCTGCTCTGTGTACATACCTCCTAAATCTTCATATCCAGCTCCCTACATCCTCGTATATGTCTTACTACCTAAATCTCAATATGTACAAAATTTAAATCATTATTTCTTGTCTTCTTTCCCCAGCCTCCTCTATTCCTTAAATCCATCCGTGGCTTCAGAATCTAATAACAGAATTATTTCTGAGTTCATTTTTCTCAATTTTATGCTCAATATCCATTTTAGCTCTTTAATATCAATCCCTTCTACAGCCTTTATAGGTAAGTAAAAAAATTCTCATTCTCTCAATGAATTGTGCAGTGGGTCTTATCTTCCAGTCTTGCCCATTCCAAGGTATTCTCTTTTGAGAATGATCTTTCTTCAGTATGTTTTTAAAAGCTTTAATTTACTTCGAAATAATTATAAATTCAAAGGGCATATAGTACAGAGAATTCCTCCATAAATTCCAGATTATTATGGTGCATTTCTCTTTTATTCATTTTTGGATCCAATTACCAGTATTTTGTTGAGGATGTTTGCATTCGGTTCATGAGAGGTATTGGTTTGTAGTTTTCTTTCTTTTTTTTTTTTTACTGTTTTGTCTAGTTTTGGTATCAGGGTAATTCTGGCCTAACCAAATTACTTGGGAAGTGTTCCCTCCTCTTTTATTTTCTGGAAGAGATTGTATAAAAATGAGATTAATTGTCTGAATGTGTAGCAGAGGTCAATGACCATGGAACTGAGATGGTATCTTAAGACCAAAGAATGAAGCAGGCAATTCCATTAATTATAACAATTTATTGTAGAGTAATTTACTTACAATAAAAGTTGGTCAGAGTAGACAGATGATCCAGCTCTCTGTACAGATAATTTTCTTCTATTAGACAGTTGTTACAGCAAGTGTTTTGTGGTA
Source organism: Pteropus alecto (assembly GCF_000325575.1). Taxonomy (NCBI): domain Eukaryota; kingdom Metazoa; phylum Chordata; class Mammalia; order Chiroptera; family Pteropodidae; genus Pteropus; species Pteropus alecto. The sequence continues at coordinate 276,158 of NW_006431917.1, read as the reverse complement.
TAGCTGAACTGTAATGATTGACAAGACAGAGAGACAAAGAATGCAGTACAAGCAAGGAACCATGCCCCCTGGTTCTTTTGATAATCGCTTAGCACTGATGCTAATACCTAGTTTGATATTTATCTCAGTTGCTATGTTATTCTAGCCATTTACTGACAGGAATCTTTATGGTTACATTGTGTAAGTTTACAGGATACAGTTAATCATTAACTATGAGGCTTTAGTGCTAGCTGAAACTAGTTAAGTCAGAATTCTCAGCATAGAAACTGGAAAGAAATCAGGCACACAAAGATGGAGTCAACTTGTTTGTATTGACACCCTATACACTAACTCCTCTTTAAATGTTTAGTAGAATTCGCCAGTAAAACTATTTGGGCCTGTAGATTTTTTTTTTTAGATTTAAGCTTTTACATTACAGATTTAATGTAATTTAATAGTTATAGGATTATCAGTTTACCTGTTTCATAATAGTTGAGTTTGGTAGTTTGTGTTTTTTTTTAGTTAAGTGGCCTGATTCTTGTAAGTTGTTAAATCTGTTAGCATAGAATTTTTGTGTTCCAA
>NW_006431917.1:242807-275574 GCF_000325575.1 Pteropus alecto | reverse complement strand
CTGTAATGATATGTGCATTTCATTCTTTTTTTTAGATGAGGCAAACCTTGTTTGACCTCACAGATTGCAAGGACCTTGTCAGCTTACAAGCTCTTATTTTTTATTTTTTATTTTTTTACACCTACAGCACTTGGTCTTCCTAGGTAGTCTCCCATCCAAGTACTAACCAGGCCCGACCCTGCTTAGCTTCTGAGATTAGATGGGATCGGGCTTGTTCAGGGTGACGTGGGCTTTTTCAGGGTGGCATGGCTGTAGATTCATTCTTAATATTGGTAATTTATATCTTAGTTTTATCTTTATCAGTCTGATTGACCAATAGGTTAGTCAGCAAGGTTTATGAATTTTATTTATTTTTTTTCAAATAACTGGATAATGTTTTATTGATTTTTTTCACATTTTTTTAAAATTTTATTTTCAATTTCACTGGTACCTGCTGTTTGTTATTTTATTTCTTCTGTTTCTTTTCAGTTTATTTTAGTCTTTTATAGTTTCTTGAGGTAGGAATTTAGATTATTGATTTGAGAACGCCCCCCCTTTTAATTGAGGTATAAATGACATATAACATTTATTACTTTCAGGTGTACAACATATTGATTTGACATTTACATGTATTACAAAATGATCACAGTAAGTCTAATTAACATCTATTACATGTAGTTATTTTTTTCCTTACGATGAGAACTTTTAAGATCTACTCTTTATCAATTTTCAAATATACAATACAGTATTATTAATTGTAGGCATCATGCCATAAGTTACATCTTCATATACTTATAACAGGATTTCTACCTTTTGATCTCCTTTGCCGATTTCGCCCACTCTCTACTCCCTGCCTCTGGCAACCACCAGTCCATTCTCTGTATCTGCAGGTTTGTTTCTTTTTATAGAGCCAACATATAAGTGAGGTCACATGTTATTTGTCTTTCTCTGGCTGACTTATTTCACTTAGCATAATGCCCTAAAGTACATCCATGTTGTCACAAGTGGCAAGATTTCCTTTTTTTTTTTTTTTTTATTGCTGAGTAATATTTCATTTTATATATGTATATACCGTATTTTCTTTATTTATTCACCTGTTGATGTACACTTAGGTTGCTTCCATGTCCTGGCTATTGTAAATAATGCTACAGTGAAAATTGGGGTGCAGATATCTTTTCGAGTTAGTGTTTTCATTTCCTTTGGATAAATACCTGGAAGTAGAATTGCTGGATCATGTGGTAGTTATATTTTTAATTTTTTTAGGAACCTCTATACTGTTTTTCATAGTGGCTGCACCGATTTACACTCTCACCAACAGTGCAAATGAGTTTCCTTTTCTCTACATCCTTGCCAGCCCTTGTTGTTTCTTGTCTTTTTTATAATAGCCATCCTTGCCAGCCCTTGTTGTTTCTTGTCTTTTTTATAATAGCCAGGTGTATAGTAATATGTCATTGTGGTTTTGATTTGCACTTCCCTAATGGTTAGTGATATTGAGCACCTTTTCATATAGATGTTGGCTATCTATATGTCTTCTCTGGAAAACTGTCTACTCAGGTCCTCTGCCCATTTTTTTAATTGTACTATGTGTTTCCCCTTTTCTAATGTAATAAGCATTTAGTCCTATAAATTTCTCTTTCAGCATCGCTTTATCTGCATCCTACAGATTTTGATAAGTTATATTTTCACTTTCCTTCAGTTTTATGTATTTTCTAAATTTCATTGGAGAATTTCTCTTGACTTATAGGTTATTTAGAAGTGTATTGTCTAATTTCCAAATATTTCATAATTTTCCAGATAGCTTTTGTTATCATTTTCTAATATAATTTTTTTGGAGATTTTTTTCCTGTTGTTTTTCTGTTACAGAGATTTAGTTTGATTCCATTATGGTCAAGGAACATACTTTGTATTATTTCATTTATTTTAAATTTGTTGAGGTTGTGTTACAAGCTAGGATATGATCTATCTTGGTCATTGTTCTTGTAGGTACTTGAATTTGTGTTCTGCAGTTGATTGGAGAGTCTATAAATATCTCTTAGATCCTGTTGTTTGTTCTTTTATCATTATATCATTTATAACTTCTGTTGGTGTAAGAAATGTCCAAACCCGTAAGGAATTTTTATAAGAATTTATTTGAGCCAAAACTGATGACAGTTGCCAAGAAGCAAGATCTCAAGTGCTCTGGAGGATCACAGTTTTACAGTTTCTTTTATGCATTTGAAATTAAAGGGGGAAGTAAGGAAGATTATATGAAGATGGGAGAAAGCAAAATGGAACTCAAATTACAGGATTGTTAATAAGATTATGCCCTCTCTTGTTAACAATCATGTTTGTAAATTAACCTAGGTGCACAGACACAATGGACAGGAATTGCTCAAGACTAAAGTAAATCTTTAATCCCTTGCTTTATTGAAATACAGTAAATGAGTAGTTGCTCATATTTACATTGTACAATTCAATGAGTTTTTTTTCAACTATAGTTGGCATGTGATAGTATATTAGTTTCAGTTGTACAGCATAGTGATTAGAGATCTATATAACTCACAGTGACCACCCCACTAAATCCCTGTTCTTACATATTTATTACAACATTGTTGACTATTTTCCTTATGCTACAGTTTACATCTCCCTGTCTATTTTCTAACTATCCATTTGTACTTCTTAATCCCTTTGCCTTTTTTCACCGTCCCCCCACCTCCCCCACCCATCTAGTAGCTCTCAAAATAGTCTCTGTGTCTATGAGTTTGTTTCCGTTTTTGTTGTTGTTTATTTTTTTAAGTTTCCACATGTATGTGAAGTCATGTGATAATTGTCTTTCTCTGACCGACTTCATTCAGCACAATACCCTCTAGGTCCGTCAAGGCAATATCTTTTTCCATCCCCTTCCTTTTAGTCTATGTGTATCTTTTAATCTGAAGTAAGTCTCTTGTAGACAGCATATGTAGGGGGCTTGTTTTCTTATTCATTCAGCCACTCTATCTTTTGGTTGGAGCACTTAATTCTTTTCCATTTGAGGTACTCGTTGATAGGAATGTAGTTATTACCATTTTTTCTTCATGTTTTTGATAAATGTTTTTTTCTTCTTAAAGAAGTCTCTCCAACATTTCCTGTAATACTGGCTTGGTGTTGGTAAATTCCTTTAGCTTACTTTTGTCTGGGAAGCTCTTTATCTGTCCTTCAACCCTAAATGATAGCTTTGCTGGATAAAGTATTCTTCGTTGTCAAAGATAAATCTCTTACTAAAAAAGTTAGGTGCCTGGGGCGTGACTACCCACCATGACCTGCCCAGTTAGGAATTTATGATCAGATCACCTTATGAGGTAACTTTCAGTAGAACACCTTTTTCATCCACATGTCCTTTCTACTACAGTAGTTTTCCTTTATCTGCGGGTTTGCTTTTGAGGTTTCAGGTATCCATGGTCAAACACAGTCCAAAAATATGAAATGGAAAATTCTGGAAATAAACAATTTGTAAGTTTTAAATTGTGTGTTATTCTAAGTAGTGTGATGAAATTTTGGTCCTGCTCTGTCCTACCTGGGATGTGAATCTCCCCTTTTTCCAGTGTATCCACATTGTATTCACTATCTGCCTGTTAGTCATTTAGTAGCTATCTTGGTTATCAGATGTACTATCACAGTATCATAGTGCTTGTATTCAAGTAACCCTTATTTTGCTTAACAATGGCCTGAAAGTGCAAGAGTAGTGAAGCTGGCAATTTGCATATGCCAAAGAGAAGATGAAGAGCGCTTCCTCTAGTAAAAAGGTATGTATATATAGGAAAAAACATAGTGTATATTAGGGTTTGGTACTATATGTGGTTTCAGGCATACACTAGGAGTCTTGGAATGTATCCCCTGCAGATAAGGGGGGGACTGCTATATTGCCAGAAATTGTTGAGTGTGGAGTATTTAAGTCTCTATAATCCTTTTTAAAAATGTTTACAATTCCAGGTGGAAATAAGTATTCCTTCAGTTATGCATTTCCAGATTAGTTTTTTTATGTGGAGGATCATATTTTTTAAAAAACATTTTATTATGAATAAATATAAATACATAAAAGTAAGGAGACTAGTATAAAGACCTCTAGTATCTATTGTACCTATCATCCAGCTTCAGTAGTTACCAACATTCTGCCATTTTTATTTCATCTAAAACTGTTACTGAAACCGGAGGACAACCAAGTCCCGGCCTCATGCTGCCTGTGCCACTCAGCCTATAGGCAGACACAGGAATTGGAATATTTAGAATAAGTGTTTATTGTCAGGGCACTGGTGATCTGAGAAGGCAGTAGGTTAACACTTTCACAACTACCTTCTTTTCTCAGTCCGGCTTGGGGTATTTAAGGGAAAATCTGGGCATTATTTTAGGGTATGCATGAGGGTTCTGGGGGGTCTGTTGTGCTTCATGGAGTTGTTCCTCTGGCAGGCTGGCCCTCCAGTGGCATTAGTTACCCAGAAACAAAGATGGGAGTAATCTAGAAAGAATGCTAGACCAAGATTGTGATCAGTAAGCATAAAGGCATTAATCATAAGTTTCAGGGCAACTTTCTATAGCAGGGGACATTCTAAGCTGCTGGAGACAATCCGTCATTAAGCCACAGGGCAAGAAAAAGTGAAGCCGGACATGCTCTGAGGGTCCAAACCAGGCCCTTCAGTTCCCCACTGTCAAAAGGTAGAGTCCATGTCTATGAGACTAGCTTAAGGTGAAATTGGTTGCTGTGAAGTTGAAGAAAGGTATAGGCTCCAGGTATCCATGGGCCCTTTGGCAGCCAGCCAGCAACAGAACTAAAGGTGAGGGCACACTGAATGCAGCAATAAGATACAGCCCCTATAATTATAGACAAAAGGAAAATAAATGCTTCTCTTAAACCAGTATGGCAGGGGAGCCAGAAGGTGAGTTAGGATAGAGTAAGGCCCAAAAACCCTTCTTTCTGTTTGACATTGGATATAATATTATGAATTTGTTTGACTTTCCCCTCGATCTGTTGAGGGTTATCGGTAAAGTTAAAGCAGAAAAGTCCTTTGAATTCCTTACATCTGTGGTTGTTCCTTAGCAACAAATAATCTGTAGCAGCCTTATTCTCAAGGACAGCCTCTCTGCCTTGTCCTAGTTCTTCCCCGTTGGCATGAATGGCCTGAGAGGTGGTGTTCAGGGCTTTTGCCACAGAGCAGGCCATTCTCCTGATTACTATATTTAGGGCAACAGTCATGGCCAGCAACACAGAGACAAAGCTACATATTCAGCCAGACTAAACAGGTATAGCTCACTGTTGCATTCGGGACCTAAAGTAAGTTTTCTGTGATGTCGGTCCAGGTGAGGTCTCTGGCATAAATACAGTTAGTCTTCCCGGGGAGCAAGGTACTCCAGAGCTATTGGTTGGCACATAAGAATAGATAGTTTTCCCATGAGAAACTTCCCTGCATACTCTGCCAGGGTTACTGCTGAAACCTTAAGAGAAAACACAGCCCTGTCCTTCCTGGTGACAATAGGACCCCAATTATAGATGTCAGAATATGAAATAAGCTTGTCAATAAATTGGAAAATGGTGTGCTGCCTAATAGTCTCCAGTGGGGTACAAACCCCAATTAAACGGGAAGTGAAAGTCTGTTCTGCATAGTCCCTCCTGAAAGACAAAAGTCAGAGTCATTAAGTACATGTTTGGCTAAATAAACCTAGACATTTTCATCTCTTTGGAACGATATCGGGCCTTCCGAGAAATGTCCTAAGAGGATTGCTGCAAGAATAAGTATTTCAGATCCTCTAATGCGTTGATTTCCATGTTGTAGAATCTTTTATTCTCAAGTTCTGCCTTCTTTACTCTGGTGTGAATCTATGGCCGGATACCTTCAAGTTTGACAGCTGAATTGGTGGTTAGAAGTACTGTCCAAAGCCCAGTCCACTGTTTGTTCATCTGGTTGATGAGTCCTTGGTGTTTCCAAGTTTTAAGCAGGACTTTGTCCCATGTCTTGAAAGGATTGTAAAGTCCTGCTGATAGGGTCTGTTCCCTGTGAAGGACAAATTTTTTGGTTTCTAGCACTTGGGTAAGTTCCCTAAGATAATTCCTAACTTGCAAATCTTAACTAAACTTTGATGGGGCTGTGTCCCTCAAGGCCTGGAGGTACACTCTCAGAAGGGAGAGCAGGCTGCCAAGAGAGGTCAGCTTCGTAGTCTCCTGCTTCAGGCTCTTTTATTCTGCTTGCAAGAATAAAAAACCCCCTGTCACCATAGCCCTTCCCCTACAAGCCTTGATTGACAGTTAGGTTTCTTATATAACCTTATCGTGCATGTGTAAACCCATAATGCATTTGGATTGCCCACAAGGGGTATCAAAACTGCAATATAAATTTATTATAATAACATATAATGAAGCAGAGGTGAATTCTAGGTCACACCAGCTGTCCTTCTATACATGCCTATGTTGAGGAATTTTTCATCATTGCGTTGCTATTGTGTCAGGTTCAACGGTTAAGTCAGGGCTATTGTTTTAAGGCTATTTTTCATTTTGGCTGCTCTGGGGAGGGCTCCTGGTCTAACTCTTACCTCAAAACCATTCTTTTTCCCAGCTGCTGGATCATATTTAAGTAAATCCCAAGCACTGTATCTTTTTTGTAAATACTCCGATATGTGTCTTTAAAGGATAAGAATTCTTTTTCTTCCTTTTTGTTGAACATAACCAGTAAGCCATTATCACACCTAAAATAACAGTAATTCCTAGCTGTCGTCTAATACTCAGTTATTGTTTGAATTTCTCCAGATATGCCATAAATATCTTTTTAATGTTGGTTTGTTTTAATTTAGGGCAAACAAGGTCTGCAAGTTACATTTGTTTATTATGACTTTTTGAAGCAAGAGAAAATAACCAAATTTAATACATATGTATGTATGGGAATCCCACATACATGAGTCAGAGACTGCACAGGCATGAGAGGTTTAGAGATAGAAAGAGAACGTGGATATATGAGACATTCTGAGCTAGGGATGAGGTAACGTGTTTTGCTTCAAATGGTCATTGCAGGATGATAAGAAGAGCAAATGCTTTATTAAGTAGAAGTTTGTCCTATGCTGTAGGCAGGTCATAAGAAGTTATCTATGATCATCTCTTATTATGGGCAAGACTTCTAATCCAAGTTCTTCTAGGTAGTTAAGGGAGGGGCAGAAGTTTCTCTTGAGCCCTTGGCTAAAGTTGCCTATATATAGCTCAAAACAATCTGCATACCATAGAGACACATTTTGGGGTGACTCGTTCAGAACCTCCACAGTTCCCTTCTCTGAGACTTTCTTGGAAGTTTTACTTTCCATAAGTTGCATTGCTAAATTATTCTATATCTCATTAAACCAGCCTTAAGAAAAGTTCGGTTTAGTTAAACAGTTGTGTCTTGCTTTAGGAGGCAGTGATGCTGGTGGTCTCGCAAAGTTAAGCCTATGGTGCTGTCAGGTATTTAATAGGAGGCATCTCTATGGAAACAGAAACAAAAGTTAATGATTGGAGCAGACTATAATCCCAGTCTCTGAGTTCCGAAGGCAGGCAGGCAGATTTCTAGATGTCTGTTTTGAATCATCTTCAGATGGGGTGAAGGCAGGCAGTTATAGTCTGGTAAAGTCTCCTGGTCTGCAGTTTGAATGTCTCTGGTGATCTTTCTGCAGCAGGCATGGAACTTGTCCATAGATGAGCTGTGGTGGTGGTCTCTCTGAAGTCTATATCAAGTTGTCCTACTTTAGATTACGTGGCCTTGGGGAAAAGGTGGTTTTAGTTCTCAATGTTTACAAGTCAATGGATGCGAAAATGAAAATGTTAGTTTGGAAGGTTACAGCCAACTATTTAAGGAAACTAGAAAAATTAAGGATCCAGTCAAGTTTATAGGTAGAAAATTAAAAAAAAAAAAAAAACACTCAAAAGACTCTAATATCTACAAATGATATTATAGTTTCTATTGGAACAATTTTTCTCAGTAAAAACACCTCCATTTTTACCAAAGATAGCCAAATAAGACTAATTTATTTGCAAAATAAGCCTAGTTTTAATAAACTTGGCCGATTATTTGTATAAGTCCAGCAAGAATACTAATTAACCACATAGGCTCTTTTAAATTTGCTTTGCTGGAAGTTTTCATAAAGAATCTACACATTGAACTTAAAAAGGCCTCTCAAGACCAGAAAAGCCAAGATAAGGACTTACCCTCAGAGGATGGTGAGTTCCTCTCTTCTCAAGGTCCCCAGTGTATCTTGAGGTTCTTTGTTTGCATCTCCCAGTAAGCAACCTTTGTTCCTTACCTGAAAATACTGCTATGAACCATGTAAGCAAGGTACCAGGCTGTTTTCCCAAGGGGCTTTCATTGGCTTTCATAGTCCATCTTAATTCCTTTAAGCTGTCTGGTCATAGTTGAGTCTATAAATGTCTCAGACGTGACATTTTAGTTAAAGCCTTGGTGATAAAACCAGTTTCCAATTGTGTCCTGTTTTAAGAACAGATTCCTATTGAAATTATGCAAATAACCATATTTGAAACTAATACTCATTGTGAGTTTACAGATTCTAGAAGGATCAAGGAAAAAAAAAATGATCCGATACTGCCTGAAAAGGTATAAATTACCAAATTGCTAAGTCACAGATGGTTTAAGAGAAACAAGTTTCCTTATATCTGGAAAACAAAGGATTGAAAACATCAGCAAATTAAATGAAAAAGTCATAAAAATTGTAACCATTTTCATCAGTTTATTCAGTCCTGTGTACTAAAACTTGTTCTGCTTAGATCCAGCTTTTCCATTAGTTCTCTCGACCTGGACTTATAATTGAGGGTGATAGGGTTACTTTGCAAGGCTGTCCAGCAAGGCTCTTATGATCTGCGCAGTGAAGCTGGTGCCTCAATCACTAGAGGTTTTGGAAGGTATACCCCATGTGGGAAACACATTTTCTAACACTTTCTTTGCCATTTTAAGGACATCACCATGGGTCAGGGGAAAGCTTTAGTTCATTCAGAAAACGAGAACATATTGTTCATTCATATAGTTCATTCACAAAAACGAGAACATATTGATAACCCCAAATTAGTGGCAGTTGAATGAAGTCCAACTTAAATGTACTATGGTGGGTGAAGACATGCAAAAACTGAAAAGATGCCAGGGAGCTGTGAAGAACCAAGCAGCCATCTTGGGTTTCCCACAGCCCTGACTATTCATTTAATTTAGTCATTAGTTATCCATTTAATTTCTCTAATTCAGGAACAGACTGTTGCCATGTTACAAGAAGATACCAAGATGGCAAAAGTTGGGCCACGACCGGTCATTTTGCAAAAACAAAATGGACTTCACATTTGCCACAGCCTGATACTGAGGTTCAGTCTTTTTAGTGTGTGCCTCAGTTTTAATGAAAGACATCTTATGTCAGGACATCTTAAGTTTCCAGAAATTTCACATATATTTTTGGAACATTTATATATAGATACAGCATAAAGAAGGCTCAATGTTGACGTTGCTCTGCATGTAATTACAATACACCAAAATAAGCCTAATTAGTTTAAAATATTTCTCTTTTGTAAGGAGAAAAAACATATCGTTTGAAGGGCCCTTTTGGAACACTTCTAAATTATTTCCAGGTCAAAACTGTAATTTAAATTTTAGGAAGTTTTGTCAAAATATATCAAGAGGTTTGGACATTTACCTAAATAGGACCATAAGTCATTATAAAGCCATACTTAATTATCCATTTAACCAAAGTGACAATAGAAGATTTCAAACATAAATACAGGAGTTTACATAATTGTTGGCAAAACTCAGTTCTTACTACTGAGATTCAGTTTTCTTAAGTATTCAAGGACTTGATTAAGATAACAAACTCAAAATTATTTTGATTAAACACAGAATCTGCTTTTTAGGCAGAAAACTTTTTCACAGTATCAGCAGACCAATGGTCCCTTAGCAGAGAGAAGAAACTGATTTTGCCTCAGCTTACTTTTGATATTTAAATTCACTTCCTTGATTAAATTTATTTCAGTCTTATTCATTTTGACCACACATCAAATTTCCTTTCGCAAGAATCCTTTTCCATAAATGTTCTACAACTTTCTGTGTCCCTTTTAGTACACTTATTTTCTCATCCATCCAGGAATAATCAAGACAATAGTGCTTCACTTCCCTTAACAAAAACACATCTCTATATTTATGCTTTTTTTTTTTTTAAGCTAAAACATATTCTGTTTTCTTCATATACATAGGTGTTTCCCTATTAAGTTCTATAGCTTTAGTTACACATATTAGAATTCTTAACCTTAATTTCTGGTGAAATTTAAGTAGTAAGCAATTTTGAACTGTTTGTTATACCAGTATTCTTTTAGTTTGATATATTTAGGAACACATATCATAATTTCTAGAAATATATATATATTTCCCGATTGCACAAAAATTTTTTAATGTGACATAAGACATGTTTACTAATAGAACCAAATATCTTTATTTCCTTTTTATTATAGAAAAAGTAGATAAACTTATGTTCAGTAAATAATGTTTCATTATTTTATCTTACTTGGAAAAGATGTAGATATTTAATGAATATCCATCATTTAATTTAACTATAAAAAAAAACATTTTTAAGTCCACACACAATTATTGCTAAAGAGTTAACGTAAAAGAAAATTTTTATCTTACATTTATTTAATTTACTTGTTTCTAACAATTAAGTTTAGATTACTTATAAAATTTTTATCATATTGAATTTTTTATATTTTTTTTCAATTATAGCTGACATACAACATTATGTCAGTTTCAAGTGTACACCACAGTCATTGGACAGTTACAGAACTTGGCCCCAAAAGGGTGACTTGCACAGATTGGTCCATGGTACGTGGAGAGAGAGAGAGAGCTGAGAAAACAGGGCAGACAAGATGAGGGGCTGCTTCAAGCCACAGAAGGGCAAGGGCTGTCTCTCTTACCTTTTTTGTATCTGAGTCATGGCACCAAAGACGTTACCAGCCTAGTTTGACTGTGTTGTATGAGCCTGAGCCTGAGTCCTTGTCTTCTTCATTGAAAGAATATAACAAAGAGACAGAATGCAAGCTAGAGAAAAAGATTTATTATGCAAGATTACAGGCAAGGGAAGGGTGCCCAGGTGAACTCGGGAATGAGCTGTGCCCCTACAGGATCTTGGATTTTCAAATTTGGGTTGGAGTTCCAGGTTCTTCTTGAAGATGTCCTCTTGACACTCTGAAGACCGCCTCTTGATGCACCCTCCTTATTTGGGTTTTCCATTTGTCACCATCTTGTTACCCATAAATACCTAAGCGAAACCTGTGGTGGGGGTGGTGTAAAAACTGCAATGCTAATGATATTATAATAAGCTTATAATGAGCAAGAGGCTACTCCAGGTTACTAGAGACTGCTCTTTGCACATGTGCTGCCTGGGGATTTTCCTTATCACTCAGAAGGGGAAAGTCGTGTTAGTTGTCCTTGGTCTAGGCTAATCACATAACAGCGTGGTTTTGGGATATAAGTCAGATCTCACAGCTGGACATCAGAACTACTCTGGATCCTATCTAACTCCTGTCCTGCTTCCAGTCTTTTAAATTTCTCCTCACTGGGGTAGATAGAGCAGACTTGTTTGGAGCCTTTTAATCTTCAAAGTCCAGCACAGGATCAACTTAGCCCATTCAGCCTTGTTAGTGCTGTACTAAAACCTTTGTTTTAACCCAGTTTGTTACATTTAGCTCAGTTTTTTTTTCTAATTGGCACATTCCTCATAATAACCGTTGTAATTTTAGATTTTAATTTCCTTGAATGATGGCAGTAGTTTTGTAGAACCTGAGCCATAAATGGAGTTTAGCCCACATTTCTGTCTGGCTGTATTTTGGAGCTTCCAACTGGACAGCTACCAAGTCGAATTCTTAGGACATAAATTTTTTAGGTTGTTCTTAAGTAAGATTTTGCCACTCTTTTCCTTTCATTTATCTCCTTAAGTGCAGGACAGTTGTACTTCTAATGTCCTGATCCTTTTTTTTTTTCTAAACAGTATTTGTAAATGTCTGAAGGCAGATAGGAAAGGGTCTGACTAGACTTTGATTTTTTTTCCTAATTTCTGTCCTTTTTATCTCATTAAGAAAATCTTAATGACTAGCTATTATAACAATACGAGAGCTCTGTAAGAAATTATTTTTTCCAATTTAGAAGTTTTTCCAATTAAAAGGATCCATCTCCTGGCTTTGACAGTAGGCTCTATAGTGACTCACACTAATTTTGTGAATGCAAGTGGCATCCCCAAAAGAGAGTGCAAAAGGATACAACTCTCACAAGAAAGCTTACTCCCAGAATTAACCTAAGAAAGATAAGGAGCCCTGTCTTTAAGTAGCTGCTCCAAAACAGGGAATCACATGCCCCCATTGAACAGAATAAGATTTAAGATTCCTTACGCTTGGATTTGCAGCCTATTTGGCTGCCCTCCAGATGCATATGCATCATCTAGTTGGCAGACATAATCGTCTCTGGGAGGAACAGGATACACACAGAAAACTCATTTGCGAGCTTGTCATGGCTGGATAAAGAGCAAGGTGCACCTTGGCAAGTACACCCTCTAGGTGTTAGAGGCCAGAGAAAATATTCACTAGTCACAAGGCTAAGCTGTCAGAACACATAACAAGATGAAAGTAGAGAAATGAGACAGAAAAAAACCCATAAGTATGGTATACAAAGTAACCAGGAATTGCCACCCAAGAAACTAGTTTCATAAATATTTTCTCCTGCCAGCCTAAATTTAGAAGAGGGAAAAAGATTCTCACCACTTTCTCTTCCACTGGACCCTACAGACAGAGATCTGGGGGTATGCTGACATGGTAAGAACCTTTACCTTCTGCTGGCCTGTGTCAGATGCCCCAGGATCGCCTCATTTGCAGCATCCTCATCGGAAAGTACGGGGTTCCAACCAGTGAGTTTTTCCTGCTCACAGAGCCAGCTGTGAGGGAGGAACAAATTTTACCCTCAAGGTTCTTCTGGCTGTTCTAATAATCAAATAGGAGACAGATTAGCAAGAGAAAATAACCAAATTTAATACATATATATGTATGGGAACCCCACATACTTGAGAGTCAGAGACCTCACATGCACAAGAGGTTCTAGTATGACTCTTAAGTCTCTTTGAATAAATAAATGATTCCCCTTCATATTTTTTCTGTTGTAATTTATTTTTTGAAGAAATAGGTCATTTGGTGCCTTTTAGATTTAGCTGATGTTCTGGTCTTGATGTTCACTGTGTTCCTCTCTCCTTCACATTACCTGTTAATGGTTAGATCTGGAGGCTTGATAAAATTCAGGTTGGATTTTTTTTTTCCTTTGGTAAGAATACTTAATGGATTGTGTAATGAAATTAATTCCTATATCATGTCAGGAGGCATATAATATCCAGTTATCTCTCTTTTTGTAATGTTAAAATTGATCAGTGGATGCAGATATTATTAGCTGATCTATCCATTGTGTACTTATATTCAGCCTTTCACCTGAAACAGTTGATCAGCCATTAATGATTATTGTCTAAATCCATTATTAGGAGTTGCAAAATTATGATATTCTAATTCTATCTTTTTCGTTTATTATCTAGAATCATTTTATAAGGAACTTTTCTTCATTATTTGGTTATCAAGTAATACAAATCATATAGAAGCAAGTTTAATATGATTTGATTACCTTAATTACCTTTACTTATAGTAAACAAATCTATACTTGTTCTTTGATCAGACTGCTTTTTCCATAACCACCTTCTTGACATATCATGCAGACTTCTCTCTATTTACATAGAGCTAGCTATTTGCTGTTCTTCACTCATCATGTATTTTCCTCTCTCTACACCTTTGCTTTTTTTTTTCCCCTAGAAAATGACCTCCTTTACTCTCCATTCTGTGTTACACTTCTCAACTTCCAACTTAAATTCCTCAATTAATATGAACTTACTCCCCCATGTATAATGTACAGTTGACCCTTGAACAACAAAGGTTTGACTGTGCAGATTCATTTATACACAGATTTTTTTTTTCATTAAATGCTGTAAATGTATTTTCTCTTCCTTATGATTCACTTAACATTTTTTCTCTAACTTATTTTACTGTGAGAGCACAATATATAATATATATAACACACAAAATGTGTGTTTATCACCTTTTATGTTATCAGTAAGGCTTCCGGTCAATGGTAGCCTATTGATATTTAAGTTTTGGGGAGACAGAAATTATACATGGATTTTCCGGTGGATCAGCACCCCCATGTTGTTCAACTGTACTTTTTCCTTTTTGGGCCTCGGTTTCGTTTTTAACACTTCAAGTCATCTTTTTCTCTTCTTCTGAAACTTAGGTCTTGTTTATTTTCCAAATCTTTTAAGTTGTTTGAAGATTAGGAACATAAATAATTCATTTTCATGTTCTCAGGGCTGGCATAATGGCTGGTTTTGAATTGCTTAGAAACTATCACAGGTTCATCTAGTTTCTAGAAGACAAAAGCCTATTCAGTTTTGAAAAATAAGTAATTGATGATAGTATAGAACAAATAGCAGAAATTCTTTATTAGATTTCTTTCTTTCACAGAATGTTTGTAAAACTATATATTCTTTATGCATCCTATATGAAACCATTTTTAAAGAGTTCCTGGTTTATACAGGTATATGTATTTGTCAAAACTTCAAATGGTACACTGAGGATTTGTGCATTTCTTTATATGTAAATCTTATTTAATAAAAAGTAAACAAATATACTCTAATTAATGATTTGTATTCTGAACTATGTAGGAGGAAGTGTACTGATCTAGTTTATTTTGAAATGCACAAAACAGGTGAATTGATAAATGGATAAAAGGATGGGTTAATATGTGATAAAATGAGCAGAGTAAAACATTAGTGATAGATCCTAAGTGGTGAATATACAGGTTTTCACTATATAATTCTTTAAAATTTTCTGTATGTTTGTAAATCTTCATAATAAAATATTAGGGAAATGGGGGAGGGGCGAAGTTTTAAAAAGAGGAAGTCAATTAACAAAACCCAAGTTCCATATTCCTAAATATAGTCTCTCTATCCCCCAAAGCTAACTGTTCACATTGAAAAGGAATGTGCCTTTGCAGGGATCAGTGTCCTTCAGAGATGTGGCTGTAGATTTCAGCAGAGAGGAGTGGCAGCATCTAGACCTTGCTCAGAAAAACCTGTACCGGGATGTGATGCTGGAGACCTACAGCCATCTGCTCTCAGTTGGTAAGCACAAACACCTGGGTATCTGAGGAAAGGCCCCACTGAGAGTATTTCCATTCTCAGTTGCTAAATACTGTGAGACATCTGAACTATGTGATGGTTTTATTTTTGATTTGTTCAGGATTCTTCATCCACTTTAGGCTCTTAATATTACTCTATTCACAGAGATGTATGGTTACTTTCCTGAAGAACGAAACATTTTTCGACAAGATTTTTTTTGTTTGGACTCTGAAACCCAATTAGCTGGACACAGCCCTTTATCATTTCTCATGAACAGGGTATCAAGTTCCTGAACCAGAGGTTTTCATGTTGGAGCAAGGAAAGGAGCCATGGGCATTGCAGGATGAGAGCCCACATCAGAGCTGTTCAGGTGAGTGTGACCCTGATAGGAGACAGGAGTAAAGCTTAGTTGTCTTGAGAAAGATTGGTGTCCTTGAAATGCTATTAAGATGACTCTTCTGGAAAGTTCTACATTTTTTGTATTGCTTGAGAGCCCTTGGAATTGGCACTCAAGTACCTAAATTCCTTCTACATAAATGTAGAAATTTTTATTTGTCTTATATCTTGACTTTTTAGATTTTGACTCATGTACCAATCTGCCTAATTAAAGATTTTCTTTTTTTCTTGGTTATGCTCCCTTTCTCTAACATTTTTTTTTCTTTCTACCATCCCCATTGTCTAAGGTTATTTCTTTAAGCATTCAGGTGCTAATGGATCTGGTTTCTTTCTCTCTTTTTTTTTTTTTTAAGTCAAAGTTATGGGAGTGGCATTGGTTAATAAAATTATATAGGTTTTAGGTTTTAACTGTACAATTTAGTAATGTGTCATATATATTGCATTGTGTGTTCACCACCCAAAATCAAATCTCCTCCTGTCACCCGTATATTTGATCCTCTTTACCCTTATCTACCACCTCTCCTCCCCTCTTTCTCTCTGGTAACCACTCAACTATTGTCTGTGTCTATGAGTTTTTGTTTGTCTTGCTCTTTAGTTGCTTTCAGTTTTATATTCCACATATGAGCGAAATCATATGGTTGTTGATTTTTTCCATCTGATTTTTTTCACTTAGCATGATACTCTCAAGATCTATCCATATCCCAAATGGCAGTTTTTCATCTCTTCTTATGGCTGAGTAATATTCCATTGTATATATATGTACCACATCTTCTTTATCCAGTCATCTATTGAAGGATACTTCAATTGTTTCCATGTCCTGGCCACTGTGAATAATGCTGTAATGAACATCAGGGTGCATATATCTATTCAGAACGGTGTTTTCAAATTTTGGGGACTGCTAGTTCACATAGTAATTCTATTCTTAATTTTTTGAGGAACTTCCGATCTGTTTTCCATAATGGCTGTACCAATTTGCAGTCCCACCAGCAGTGTATGAGGGTTCCTTTTCCCCTACATCCTCTCTAACACTTATTATTACTTGTACTGTTGGTAATAGTCATTCTAACAGAAATGAGGTGGTATCTCATTTCTTTCAAAATTACTATATATCACACACTCCCACTCCTGTTAGTCCTCTTTCATTTTTTTCTTTCTCTCTTTCATTGCTTTCTTTTCACTGTGAGGTGCCTCAGAACTTTATCTCCAACCAGGCTCTCTTCCTATTCTCTAAATAGGCACTGACATGGGATTTTTCACTTCTCCATTTCCCGAATCTTTTATCTAAGTGATGACTTAGGGTTCACTGTCACTTACCTTTAGAAGTACCTTTCTGACATTTCGATGTTGCTTGATTGACTTCATACTGACTGGGGTGTCTCTGCCTATTTGGGTGATTTTCGTAATTTTTTAATTCCGTACTTCACATGACATGGTTTGAGTTTAGTCATAGTCCTCATTCAGGACACATGATCATCATCAGTCTGGGTAAGGATTCTCTATTTATTTTTCAGTTTCTTTTCTCCGCACTCATCTCATTTCTCATCATAGGCAATTATTTTATATGATGGAAATATATTTTGATTCATGCATATTCTTTTAAAATTTAAAGTAACTTGAGGTATGTATTATTAGTTTATATAAATGTTGGCATGCTATCTTATTTTTTGCCTTAGTTTTCCCACTTCTGTACATGTTGGAGTGCTTTTCTAACATTTATTTCCTCTAACTGCTGCATTGTATCCCAGAATGTTTCCTTTTATCGCTATCACCAGCCTCCTCACCCAGTGAGTCACCCTTACCCTTTTCTCTGTGTTCAACCTGGATGAGCTATATGACCCTCCCTCTTGTTCCAGCTAGCTGCTATTTTAGCTGTCATCATCTCTTTATTCTCCTTTGAGAAGGATAGTTTGGGTTTCAAACCTCCTAGCAGGGAATTTCTGAAAAAGCTTTCTGCACTGGGAGGGGAGGTGATACGTAAGTGATGTTATGTTATGTTTCATTCTAGAAAAATTGTGGCAGATTGATGACCAGATCGAAAGCTATCTGCAAAGAGGAAACAAATCTTTAAGAGACGGTGCTTTCATCAAGGAAATATTGACTACAAAGAGGGATTGTGAATATAAGGACATTAGAAAAAGAATTCATATGAGCCAAAACATTTCTTTCCCCAAAAGACCCCATCAATGTGACTCATTTGGAAATGCTTTGAAGCATAATTTAGACTTATACAGTCATAATAGGAAAAATGTGTCAAAGAACATTAATAAGATTACTGAACATGGCAAAATTTATTCCTACACTGACCATGAGTATACTGTAACAGGAGAGAAATTATGGGACCATAATCAATGTGGGAAAATTATCAGCTATAAACAGGCACCCTCTCAACATCAGAAAATTCATACAGTAGAGAAATCTCACAAATGTACTGAATTTGGAAAGATTTTTACCCAGAAGTCACAATTCAAGGTACATTTGAAAGTTCATACAGGAGAAAAACTCTATGTGTGTATTGATTGTGGGAAGGCTTTTGTACAAAAGCCAGAATTCATTATACATCAGAGAACCCACACCCGAGAAAAGCCCTATAAGTGTAGTGAATGTGGAAAAGCCTTTTTCCAAGTATCTTCTCTCTTCAGGCATCAGAGGATTCATACAGGAGAAAAGCTCTACGAATGCCATGAATGTGGGAAAGGCTTCTCTTATAACTCAGATCTCCGCATACATCAGAAAATTCATACTGGAGAGAGACTCCATGAATGCAGTGATTGTGGCAAAGCATTCACACAGAAGTCCACGCTCAAGATGCATCAAAAAATTCATACAGGCGAGAGATCCTATATATGTGTTGAATGTGGACAGGCCTTCATCCAGAAGACACACTTGATTGCGCATCGAAGAATTCATTCTGGAGAAAAACCATATGACTGTAACAACTGTGGGAAGTCTTTCATTTCCAAGTCACAACTCCAGGTGCACACAAGAATTCACATAAGAATGAAACCTTTTCTATGTACTGAATATGAGAAAGTCTTTAATAATAGTTCCAACCTCATTACAAATAAGAAAGTTCAAATTAGAGAGAAATCTTCCATATGTACTGAATGTGGTAAGGCCTTTACCTACAGGTCAGAGTTGATTATACATCAGCGAATTCATACTGGAGAAAAACCTTATGAATGCAGTGATTGTGGAAAAGCCTTCACTCAGAAGTCAGCACTCACAGTGCATCAGAGGATTCACACAGGAGAAAAATCATATATATGCATCAAATGTGGGCTAGCCTTCATTCAGAAGGCACACTTGATTGCGCATCAGATAATTCATACAGGAGAGAAACCTTATAAATGTCACTGTGGGAAATCATTTACTTCCAAGTCACAACTCCACGTGCATAAACGAATTCACACCGGAGAAAAACCCTATATGTGCACTAAGTGTGGGAAAGCATTCACCAATAGGTCAAATCTCATTACACATCAGAAAACTCATACAGGAGAGAAATCTTATGTATGTTCTAAGTGTGAAAAGGCCTTCACACAAAGGTCTGATTTGATAACACATCAGAGAATTCATACTGGAGAGAAACCTTATGAATGCAATACCTGTGGAAAAGCCTTCACCCAGAAGTCACACCTCAATATACACCAGAAAATTCACACTGGAGAGAGACAGTATGAATGCCATGAGTGTGGGAAAGCCTTCAACCAGAAATCAATACTAATTGTGCATCAGAAAATTCATACAGGAGAAAAACCCTATGTATGTACTGAGTGTGGAAGAGCCTTCATCCGGAAGTCAAACTTCATTACTCATCAGAGGATTCATACTGGGGAGAAACCTTATGAATGCAGTGATTGTGGGAAATCCTTTACCTCCAAATCTCAGCTCCTGGTGCATCAGCCAATTCACACAGGAGAAAAACCGTATGTGTGTGCTGTGTGTGGGAAAGCCTTTAGTGGCAGGTCAAATCTCAGTAAACACCAGAAAACTCATACTGGAGAAAAGCCCTATATCTGTTCTGAATGTGGGAAGACCTTCAGACAGAAGTCAGAGTTGATTATACATCATAGAATTCATACTGGAGAGAAACCTTATGAATGCAGTGACTGTGGCAAATCTTTTACTAAGAAATCACAGCTCCAAGTGCATCAGCGAATTCACACAGGAGAGAAACCTTATGTGTGTTCTGAGTGTGGTAAGGCTTTTACTGATAGGTCGAATTTGAATAAACACCAGACAACACACACTGGAGACAAACCCTATAAGTGTGTAGTCTGTGGGAAAGGCTTCGTTCAGAAATCAGTGCTCAGCATGCATCAGAGTATTCACACTTGAGAGAACTGTGTGAGAAAACCTCAGTGAGATTAGGTCTGATTGTACATTATTGAATTCATGCAGTAGAAATCTATGCTCATTATCTTAAGTAGAAATGCTCCATTAGAGTGGCACATTACTGTACAGAAGAGGACCTCTGAGAGGGCCCTGACTAGGGGGTCACCAGCCTTATTAAACCTTGGGGCATTCATACCAAGAAGGAACTTTTTCAGTTTGATACATTAGAAGAAGCCTTCTCATGAAAAATATGAACACTGTTATCAAATTCTGCATAGCAAGGATTATGTTAAATTATATTAATGATAATCCTTTTTACTATGGAATAGGTAAAGTGCCAAGGAGTTAAATGGTAGTGACAAACCCTAAGTTTTGTGAGATGTTTGTTGCAAAACACGTTGTCTAACAGACTTATGGGTGTTTTTCATCCCTCTGTTGAATCTAAGATGGTTGTGCATACCCAATCCCCCACTGAGTATTTCTATCAAGAAAAAGATACCACAATAAAAAAATACTTTATATATATAGACACAAATCTCAGCATGTATGTTGATTCCCTATTATACTTTAGCATCATGACTAGTAACCACTCCCCTTCTGAGCCACTAGTAGAGTGTCTTCGACCTTCATGAGTCCCCAGCACATTGTCTTCTGACCCCATAATTGAGTTGTGACTGCCATTATCTCCCAGACATTATTTACTGACCCTTATTTAGCTCTCAGTATAGTGTGTGAATTCCCACTGCTCTCAAGAAAGCTTCTGAGGTAAAAATTTTGTTTCCTCAGTCAGCTCTTTACCCCAGTCCCCTTTTTGCTGTCACAGTTCTTTTAGCTCATTCACCTTCCTTAATATCTTTTCATAATACTAATAACAAGTCAATAATGTATTGAAACAAATCCCAACATACCTTCACTGTGTTCTCTATGTCTATCTTCATGCCTTGTGCTCCACAAAGATCTTTCCCCCATGTGCCTCAAACATCAATTTAGTTCCTGCCTCAGGGCCTTAGCATTTGCAGTGTCCTCTTCAAAGAGCATAGTTCCTTATATCTGTATCTTTCTTCCAATGGCACCTCTTCGCAGAGGCCTTCCCTGCCTGCCTGGTTTAAAATTCCAACCCCCCATCCTTTCTTCGTTCTCTTTCTCTGTAGCACTTATTGCCATGTTGCTCTTTATATTTCCCTTATTTGTCTATGGCTCCCACACTAGAATGTTTTTCCCTGTTTTGTTCACCACTGTGAGCCTAGACCCATGCCAGATATACAATAGGCATTCCATTTGTGCACATTGTAGAGTGTTGACCCTATTTATCTCATGACTTCTTGCTATACTGTAGCATAAGAAATGCTCCAATGGAGAGAACCAAGTCGATAAAATACATCAGGCTTTTTCTCCTCCAGTCTTTACCTGGCCTGTGCCTCCTTCCTGGTCCTAAAGCTGAAACCTCATTGTAAACCCTTTGGCCTGATGCCAACCTATTTAAAGAAGAGAGAATCAAGACACAGGAAATTCCATATAGATACTTGGTATTTGAAGATTCCCTGCCATGATTCTGAAATACAGTTAGCTCCAAAGTGATTGCAAAAGAGCCCACTAACTACCCCAGCATGCCCTGTCTCACCCCACCTCAACAGGGCCTTGCCCACCCCAGAGCCTGACCTACAGACCTGCTCATTGTGCTTTGACAGATATGTCCAAATGGAGGGGCTGAGTGCAGATAGGTGCAGACTTCCCCCAAAAGTCAGGTGTCTGACAGAAGTCTGGGGCAACAGTGGTCTCACAGATGCAGGCATAGGATCTGATTGAGAACTTGGTGGGTCACATCGGAACCAGCAGAATGGTTCCTGCCTCACAGGACTTCATCTCTCTCCTTCCTCTAATCTTATTCCCAACTATCCCTGTCTGGATTTGGGTCCAAGGTGGTGCCTGATGTGCCAGCATTTCACCAGCAAGTCACGCTGCCACCAGGACAAAGACGGAAGTGGCGGTGGTGGTGGCAGAGACCCAGAGGTCTGGGAACTCTGGACCTAAGAAGAGAAAGATGGGAGCCTCTCTGCCCATCTCCTTCTCCCCTCCATTGTCTTCTTACTTTCCAGAGTCCAGTGTTTTGGAGTTGAAGGCTGAGATCCAGAGATCCAGGTGGGACTAGCACAGGTGGGATTTGCCAACCATAGGTTCCTTATTCTATAGATGCCCTGCCTAGACTAGTGTGGCATACTTATTGAGGAAGGTCTTTCTCGGAAACATGATAGGAGACTGTTTTGTCTAGGAAGAAATGAGGCCTTGGTGGATCTAGCTGGTAAAGAGATGTTAATCTCCTCCCCAGACGAGTTGGTAAATAGGCCCTGGTTTGAGCCACTTGGTTCTAGCAAGGAGTGACCCAGACTTTGTTGAGTGAGGCAGTTAGCTGTGATTGGGGGTGTGGTTTGGGGTGAGAGGCAGGGCTTTCTGGAGAGAAGACATGACTCCAACACTAGGAAGAACGAAGTGTCTTTGGAGGTTGGCCCACCCCTGTTGTCTTTGGGACAAGGCATTTTTTGTGTGTGGAGCACCTGGAGGTGAAGTGCTGGAGTCTGGACTCTGATAGCAGCTGTGTCAAGTCCCATTTAAGGTATATTCCATGAGTGGACACCTGGGTCAGTGACCGAAATTCTCCCTGTCGGATAATTGTTGCCTGTACAGTGGTGATGAACATGAGAAGGCTCTAGCCATTCTTTAATAACCAGCAAGAAGAACCCTTAGAGGAGTCATAATGAGGAATATCATCAAAAACCACAAGAGGAAATGTGCTGTGTGCCAACCTAAGCTTGAGGGGCTTACAGACATGGTAAAAAGAAAACCAGAGAGACAGAGCATTTTCCAAGCAGCAACCTTTGTTCCCTAAGACACAAACCTCTGGAATGACTTCCTGGTAAAAAGAGTGAGAATCAGAGGAGGAAGTTCTGGTAGGCCAAGACAGACAGCCTAACTGGACGTGGACCAGTGGTGAATTTGCCATAAAGTCTACAATGGAGTCAGTTGTACTGTCCCAAATTTGTTTTTCTCTTCTTGATCATGGCACTATGGTGAGATGAGCATTTAGCATTAATGAATCAGGAAGGTTGGTGTCTGGGGAGTGAGAGGTGGAAATTAAAGTTAAGAGCATCTTCTTTGACCTCTTTGGGCACTTTTCCCCAAAGTCAGATGGGTTCCTGGTAAATCGTTCCTGTGTTCTTGTGTTTTGGATGGTGCCGCTCAGGATGGAGAGGGGCTTCCTACAAGTGCTGGTCCAAAAGCCCTGGCCAAGACAGGCAAACTTTAAGGAAAACCCAGGAACAAAGAGATGGAGAGAAGAAAGAAGTCACGTTCTGTCACATCGCCAAACACAGCAGCACAACCACAAGGAATGTCGACTGCAGTAGGCCCAGGATCAGCAGGCAAGCCATGTCTCTCCATCTGCATGAGCAGCTCCTCTAACTCCGGCTTTGGCTCTTGCTTTAGGTACTGAAGTTCTTGAGGGAGCAAAGCAAGCCAGAATACAAGAAGTCCCATCTCAAGATCACAGGCAGACCCATTTAGGGACAGTCTCAGGCCCACTGTCAAGGCCAAGCTCAGGATTGCTAGGCTCCTGAGCTTGCTTGGTCAGCCTAGCCAAGCCCAAGCTTCCCCCACTCTTGAGTACCTCAACCTTCCTACCTCCCTTCCTCCCTCTTCCTTCCCTTCCCTTTCTTCCCTTTCCTCTCTCCTATCCATCCTTCTATCCATTTTTTGGATGGACCCTCTGGAAGACACAGGCCATGGGCCACCACTAGGGCACTGGCTACAGTCCGGGCTTGTACCTGCTCTCCACTAGACAGCGCTCCTGTTCCCCCGTTTGTTGACACACCATTGCTTCACAACCATAGTGTTCTCTGTGGAGCCAGCTTCCTTTCCCTGCAACACTCCTACCCCAGGCATGCACAGTTGGAGTACTAGCTTCAAATACTGAAAGCTGGGGGTTTTAAAAATTTTTTAAATTTTCAATTATAGTTCACATACAATATTATATTAGTTTCAGGTGTACAACATAGAGATTAGACATTTATATAACTTATGAAGTGATCACCCCGATAAATCTAGTACCCATCTGACGTCATATGTAATTATTACAATATTATTTGCACTTCTTAATTTTTTTACTTTTTCTTTTAGCCCCTAACCTCCCTCCCATCTAGAAACCATTAGTTTGTTCTCTGTGTCTATCAGTTTGTATCTGTTTTGTTTGTCCATTTATTTTGTTTTTTTGTTTTTTTAGATTCCATATATAAGTGAAATCATATGGTACTTTCTCTGTCTGACTTATTTCACTGAGCATAATACCCTCTAGGTCCATCCATGTTGTCACAAATTGTCAGATTTCATTTTAATTTATGACACAGTAATATTCCACTGTTTGTATGTACCACCTCTTCTTTATCCATTTAAGTTGCTTCCATATCTTTGTATTGTATATGAAATTCCTTTGTCTTGTTATAGCCTTTGTTTTAAGTCTACTTTATCGATATAAGTATTGCTACCTCAGCTTTATTTTCATTTCCACTTACATGAAATATCTTTTCCATCTCTTTACTTTCAGTCTGGGCGTGTCTTTCAATCTGAAGTGGGTCTTTTATAGAAAGCATATGTATGGGTCTTGTTTTCTTATTCATTCAGCTACCCTATGTCTTTTGATTGGAGCAGTTTATCTATTTACATTTAAAGTAATTATTTATAGGTGTGTAGTTATTGCCATTTTATTATTCATGTATTTTTTTTTGGAATTTTGTGCACTTTAACAAATTCAGGCCACAGAACATTTGTAACTTGAATCTGTTCTACATACAATATGCATATATCCCAGAGGAAATGTGAAGTAAATGCTTGATAGAAAATGTTTTTCTGTGGCTTCTTTATAAAATTCTGTTATCTTCTTCTTTTTACATTAGGATTGTATCTAAAGAGATTATCAGCAAGAGACTCTTCTTTTACATGTTGATTTTGCATCTCCATATCCTGCCTTAACCACTCTTTTAATTCTGTATTCTTTTGAGCATGATGAGCTATTACATCTGATTTTCTAATGACCTGTGAAACTTTTCCTATTCTAGGAAATGTGACCTTTCTGAATTTCTTGAAATTCTTGAGTTGACCATAATCATCATTAATACTGAATGCATTTCTGAAGGCAGAATTACTAACCACTAGTGATCTAAATTCAGTCAGTAACACTTTCCTTGGAAGTGTCTCACCATCATCCTGAAGTGTGCCATTGTTAGATGGTTCTTCTTTAATTGACCATAGTAAGTAATTCTTTCTTGACCTAACATTTCTTCCTAATTTTATTTTCTTGAGATATTTTGTTACTTTCTGATATTCTTTCATCATTAGAAGAGCTGTTTGTCTCTATATTTGATCTTGGCTTTTTTTATTATTATTATTATTATTGACATCTTCCTCTTGTTTTTGAACTTTTGCTTCAATCTCTAACTCTGGTTTTGTGTTTTGACACTTCATTTTCTATGGCTAAATCATCAATTTCCCCTTTTCCTGATCTTAGTTTTTCTATAGAAAGAGATTTATTGGCAGAATTTTTCACAGTGGATTTTGAATCTATATCTGTAAATAAGTTTTTCCCCCACAGGCTCATTCTGAGATAGATGCTGTTCCTTATTTTCCCACATTGAGGGTGTAGCAAATTGTGTTTTGTTCTAAGAAAGAACAAGACACTTCCATTCTTGCTGATTTAGGTGAAATTTCTTGATTTTCTTCATTCTTTTTCTCTTTTCTGGTGGATGGCTGAAAGTGGTTTCTGATAGAGTTGGTCTGTGGCTGTTGGGAAACTCAATCTCTACTTCAGTTTATACCTGGGAACTTAGCTGATGAAAACTGACAGTTTGGGATTTTCATTCTATCCAGAGTATTTGATACAGTATTATTTTTAGAAAATTGGGGCGGGGGGAAGGGAGGTGGGCAGTCCTTCATAGTGAACATTTCTTATAAGGCATTTTGAATTTTTGTTCCAATCTGGAGATTTTGATTTCTTTTGGCTTTTCACTCAAATCTATTCATGTGTCTGCTTACTCTGTATCAGCTATATATGTTGTAGTGTTCACTAGGGTAGTTGGCATTAGTTTTTCTTTGACAAGCCTTGGGAAAGGCTTAGCCCTGGAGTTTCTGTCTTGAATCCTGTACTGGGCTAGGCTTGAGTACCACAGTAATTCTCTGTAGTCATGAAAATAACCATCAGTTCAATTTCTCCAAGAATAGGTCTAAGACTCTGCCTTTGGAGCATATTCATGATTGAATGAGTCAGTTTTTTCTGAGAGTCAACAACACAAGTTCCAGGAGCTGAAAAGAAACTATTTTCTTATTCATTTTATTCTGTTATCAACCTAGCATCTCCTCCAAAAACAACTGCTGAACTTAATTTTTTATTTCATTTGGCATTCAGAAATACAAATATTTCCCCTTTGAACATCTGTTTTCTTTCTTGTCATCCTGACAGATCAATGTTTTTACTTCCAACAGGTGGTTCATCAACAGGTGGGTAAAAACTTTCAATTTGAAAAATCTGTTTCTTGGACTAAACTGCTTTAAGAAATTCAGTAAAATATTCTGGCTTTACATCGGACACCCACAAATTAGTGCACAGATTGATTGTTTAAAAGGAGACAAATCTCCTAGTGTCTTTCTTAATTTAGCTTTGGATATAACCAAATCTGATGAAGATGCAAAACGTTAATGATAACTTTAACTGATAGCATGACAAGGTGAATGCATTCTTCTGTCCAGTTGTTTACAGTAAGTCTTTCAATTGCCATATAGCTTGATTTAAAGAGGTTTTTCCAGAGACATCTAAACAAGAAGAGCATGCAACCAAAGGCTCATACTTTACTCCAAATTTACTTTCAAACAATCCAAAAGTAATAATTCTCTCCCCTATCTTCAAAATTCAAGAAAGGTCATTCTGCATTTTTTTCACATTAACAAAGGTAGAATGATCTTATGTAGTAGGTGTCCTGTGGGGCCCAGTGGTGCAGTCTCTCTGGTCACCCAAGTCAATACTCCAGGTGTGTGTCCCTTTTGTGAATTTTGCATGCCTTCCTGTGGTAGTTGAGCCTTGATTGCTGTTTTCATGTCAGTGGGAGGGAATGACCCATAGGCTGATTTGTTGTGAGGACTGGCTGTGACTATAGTGGAGGGGTTGTGTAGGGGCTGATCCTATGGAGCAGAATTTGCTTTAGCAGGGCTCTGGTGCCTGCCCAGTCTGCCCATTTGGTGTGTCATTTGTGGAGGTGGTTGGGTGGTGCTCTGGTATGGTCTGAAGCTGGCCAGCAAGTGTGTTGGTTCTAGGGCCTCTTGGGAAGGGCTCTCGTGCACGCCAAGGTCAGCCAGAGCCTGTACTCTGCCTGCCCAAGGCACTTGATATGAGCTTTAAAGTGACCTATAGATGGTTACCTGTCGTGCTGGGCTTAGAGATGCCTGGGAGAGGCTAAGCTACGAACCAAGGCTGGCTGCCGCTAGTGCCGAGCTTGGGGCTGCTTAGCAAGAGGTGAGGCATGGTGAGGCATGCTGAGGCCATTTGCACCTCCAGCCCTCACCCTGAAGCCAGAAAATTCAGTTCCTCCCCATATGTCCCTGGCACCTTTTGAGCGGCTGCCCCAGCGCTGGAGCTTAGAGCGAGTGAGTTTGTCAGAGTGAGTTTGTATATGGCCCCTTTAAAAGGAGCAACTGAGACTCCAGCTGCCCTCCATCTCGCTCAGCCACAGTCTCCACTGGTTTTTACAACCAGAAGTTATGGGGATTTCTCTTCCTTGCACTGGAGCCCTGGGCTGGGGAGCCTGGTATGGGGATAGGACCCGTCACTCTTCAGAGGGAACCTCCACAGCTGAGATATCCCTCCTGATTTTTAACCGCCATGTCTGGGTATGAGACCAGCCCATTCTGCATCTCCACTCTTACCACCAGTTTCCATGTGGATTCTTCTGTATGTCCTTAGTTATAGGACTTCTGTTCAGCTAGACTTCAGATGACTCTCAATGATGGTTGTTTTGTACTTTAGTTGTCATTTTGATGTAGTTGTGAGAGGAGGCAAGCACAGCATTTACCATCTGCTATCTTAACCAGAAAATACAAGATGAGCCTAAAAATGTTTTTATGGCATAAGTAGGGAAATATTAAAAAAGTATGGAAACCTATCAAAAGAACACAAAATATCCAACTTTTAAGGAGCTCCCATAGGCTAAATCTTGGATAATCCAAGCATCAAAATAAAAGAAATGGATTATAACTCATTGAATAAAATAAGAATCAGTGAGCCTATCCTGTTAATAAGAGACTAAATAAAGAAACGAGGAGAAAGGAAAACTCTACCTTGCAGTAGAATGCTAACTAATAAATCTAGTAAGAAAAATAATTAGAAAATCACCACTTACAACCATCAAAGTAATAAGCAGTCCAGGCAAAATCATTAATTGATACTAAAACTAGTAGGTAAAAGTTTGATAAGGAACAGGATACTTATATAGCTTCAAAGTTATCTTCCCACAAAACACTTAATAATTAAACAAAGGAATATGATCATTTTACAGTGGATAAAGCTGGCCAACAGCACCTTAATCAAGAGATCAAAGTTAACATTACTGAACTCCTGATACAATGCACTAAGAAGGATATTTGCTAAAGTACCCATAATCTGAACCTATTAAAAAACATTAGACAAACACATATTGAAGGACATCTTACAAAATAAATGGCCAGTATTTTCCCAAAATGTCAGTGTTATTGAAGACAGACTGAGGAACTGTTCCTGATGAAAGACTAATATATTGTACTTAAAAACTAAATGCAATAAGTGATCTTGGATTTAATTCTGGTCCAATTTTGGGGAAAAGTGCTATTAAAGACAAGAGTACATTGGTAAAATATGAATAAAGGCTGTTAATTAGATAATATTTTTTAATAATGCTAAATTTTGTGATATTAGTAACAATTGTGGTTGAGTAACTAAATGTCCTTGATCTTAGGAGATAGTCCCCTAAATAATTACAGGTAAGGGGCATATCTGCAATTTACTCTAATATGTCTCATGAAAAATATATAAATATGGACAGAGTATGATAAAGCAAATGTGGAAAAATATAAACAATTGGCAAGTCTATAGAATTATTTGTATTCAACTTTTCCGAAAGTTTCAAATTATTTCAAAATAAAGAAATGTATATGTTGCACTGAGTTTGGGGAATACAAATTTTTTTTCCTACATAAATATCAGCCCAAAACATATTAAGAGATACCTTCATATTCTTTGAAGTTTGGACTTTAAAAATTAAGAGATATACCAGTGGGAAAAATGTTAATTGGGAGTTTTCTACAAAGTATGCACATGTATTGAAAAGTATAGATGACATTTATAGAAATTTTTATGTATCGAAAGACCTAAATAAATAAATAAGGAAAATACTACGTTCATAAGTAGGAAGATTTGCTGTCATAATGATGTCCATTCTTCCCAAGTTAATCTAGAGATTTAAAGCAATGTAATGAAAACTCTAGCAGTTTTTCAGAGAATATGACAAGTTATTCTCAAAATCTCAAGGACTAAGTAGAGCCAAGACATTCCTGCCCCACTCCCCCAAAAAAGATAAACACTGTGGAGGGACTGGCCCTAGATATAGATAAACTATAGTAATCGAGACTGGTTTCTGTGCGGAGAAAGACAGATCAATGCAATAAAATAGATCCAGAGAGCTCATAAACAGACATTCATATGTGGGTCTTGATATATAGGTAGCGATGGCATTGCAGATTGTAGGGAATAGATTTACAAAGAATTAAATGGTACTTGGATGAGTTATCCATGTGGGGAAAAAAAAGTAAATCCCTAACTTATACTGTTTTTTGAAAATAATTCTACACGAACAGAGTACTTTTACATGAAAATAAATAATTTTGACTCTTTAAAGAAAATATTGAAGACTGTTATGACTTTGGACTAGTAATACATTTCTGAAACAACTCCCCAAGAGTTATAACAATAAAATAACCAATAAATTACAATACATTAAAATTAACCATGTTCATTCATCAAAAGACAACTTAGAGAAAGGGAAAAGCTTAGTCATAAACTAGGATAACATGTAACCAATGAACCCAAAAGAAGTATCCCAAGTATAAAAATAACTTATACAAACCTATAAGAAAAAAGCAAATAAAGAGAGAATGGCATTTTTTTAAAACAGAAAAAGAGAAACATGAATGGCTAATAAACAAAAAGTTGCACAACTTTATTGGTCATCAGGTATATGTAAATTACAACTATAATGAGCTATTATCTCACTAGTTGATCTAACAATAATTTTTAAAGGACTACAATTTCAAATGGTGTCAAAAATGTCAGTTACTGCCAGAGAAGGTATAAATTGTAATGATGACTTTAGAATCTATTTGGTATCATTTAGTAAAGTAGTAGCTGTACATATTCTAAGAGCAGTTCCACTCCTAATTATTATATAACCTAGAGATATTCACATATACCTTTAAATGTACACTAAAATGTTCACGACAGCTCTATTTCTTATCAGAAAAAAAATGAAAACAACCCAAATATCCATCAACAGTAGAATAGATAGATAAAATCTGTTATGTACACAGCATAGAATACCAACCAGCAATTAAAAAATGGACTTAAATATAAGGATGAATAAATCAAAAAACATAACATTGAGTGAAAACAAATCACTTGATATGTAGAATGTCATTCCACTACAGCTCAAAATCATGCAAATCTAAATGTATTACTTGAGGATATATACATATATGGCACATCTATAAAGAAAAGTGGGAGAATGATTAGCACTCAAATGAGGATGCTGGTTAACTTTGTGAAGGAAGTAGAATGCGATTGGGGAGGAGAATATAGAGGGTTTCAAAGGAACTGCTGATATTCTATTTCTTCAACTAGTTGGTACAGGAGATTTTTCATTTCACTCATTCAGCTGTACATGTATTTATTTTTTCTCACTTGTCTCTGTAGTTTTTCAGAACTTTTTAGAATTAATAACTGGGCTAAACGAGAAATAGAATTAAAACAAAGAATTAGCTAGAGAACATATTAGCAAGCTGGAAGTTCAGTCCAAGGAATTCTCTCAATACAACTGAAAGAATTAAAGAAATGTAAAACTATAAATAAAAAGCTAGAAAATAAACTCTGAGAAAGTAGAAGAAATCAAAGACAAGAGTGGAAATTAATGAAATGGAAAAACAGAAGCACTAGCTAAAAGAACAAAATTGATGTAAGAAAAGTCTAGTAAAACCAAAATTTTATTATTGGATAAGAGTAAGGACAGGCTTTTTCATAAGCAGAATGAACAGATGTATTTTCCATTTCTGCTCTACAAAAAAGATTTAAATGAGTACATTTAGTTAACTACAAAACGTATTAATGTGAGAACCGCGCCTCCCCAAATAAAAAAATGAGGAGGAAGATGGCAACTATCAAATGAGAACTGTCAAAGAACTCTGGTATTAAAGAGCCTACAGAGTCAGATATCTATTTGTGAGGCAATTCACTGCATAAAGCCTCTGAAAGCTCAAGTACCAAATGTTGTGGCGCGATCAATTCTAAGGCCCACGGAGCCAATTGAGATGAATTATGAGCCTTTATTAGCCGGCCGGCGACTGACTCACTACAACGCAGGGTTTGAGGAGATCAGCCTCAAGCTCTCAAAAGAGGCAGTTTATAAAACCTAGCCACACCCTAGTTAACATCAAACAAGCAAGCAGAATAACCACACCCTAGTTAATCATCAAACAAGCAAGCAGATTAACCACACCCTAGTCAATCATCAAACAAGCGAGCAGATTACAGAAGCAGAAATTGGCTGTTAGCATATCTTTACCCAGAACCACACCCTTAACACCAAAGATGATGACCTTGGAAAGTTAAGAACCTGGAAATAGGAGATTGGTTAAAAGTCTGTACACATGTAACTGCATCTAGATTTTGCTTATAGCCTTTTCTTTGATTCAAGTTGGTTTTGCCTGGATAATGGCACTGTGACTCACTTGCTCCACCTCCATCCCATCCCCTCTTTCCCATCCCCCAACTCTTATCCTTCCACCTTTATATACCTACTCCTTTAATCGTTAAGCCTTAGGACATTAGGTTTAGGCCAGTATCAACTATTTTAAGAATGAAGCCTCAGGTCTGTTGATCAGGACAATAACTTTTGGTTAAACTAGGGATAACATCTTGGCTTTAGGTGTGTTTCATCCCCAGGCCCATTGAGGCAGAACCGCCACACCAAGCACGGGACCAGATGGGATGGTGCCATAGCTGATTCCAGAACTGGAAACAATGACCAACTACTCCAGCCCTGTCCAGTCAGTAGCATCCCTTACTTTCTATGGCTGAAGATTTTTCCCTATATAATCTATTCCACTCGAGACATCCAGGGAGCCAGGCCTTTGAGTAATTGCTCACCTGTGTCTCTGGGACTTGCAACTCTTTGCTGTAAAACCTGTATGTATCTGACTGATTTAGACACGTGCAGGCAGATGAATGCCTTTTGCTCTAGTAACACACAGATTGATCTCCCCCTTTACTTATCCTGTCTTATATAATCAAATACACTACTAAATGGGGGGGGAAGGGAGCTCGAAAACAATAATGTAAGGAGGAGGCAAGAGAATTAAAAGTTAAATCAATATTCAGATTGCAAAATGCTGATCAACCCTAAGGCCAGATCACAAGGAAACCTGCAGAACAAAGGAAGATTTCTGCTGGCATTGTGTGGTGGCTGAAGAATGACTACTTGAGATTTATTACTTGTAGGAAAATTACTGTTTGACTATC
>NW_006431917.1:240955-241747 GCF_000325575.1 Pteropus alecto | reverse complement strand
GCGCTGGGGCCTCCAAATGTTGTGCCGCGAATGATTCTGAGACCCACGGAGCCAATTGAGATTAATTATGAGCCTTTATTAACCGGCCGGCGACTGACTCTCTACCACGCAGGATTAGAGGAGATCAGCCCTGAGCTTCCCGAACAGGCTGCTTATAAGGATTTTTTTTACTACATCTTTGAATAAACAGATTACAAGAAGCAGAAGTTAGTTGTTAACTCTTTGTACATAGATAAATGTATTCAGGGGAACTCTCAGCAAACAGGGCCTAATAGACAGTTTTATCATCTTTTCCTTGGAATGTTGCGCTTTTCCCTGGGGCTGGCGCCTGGAGATATCACCTCCCTGTCACTGAGTTACTGCTCTCCCTAGGGGATGGCGCCTGGAGATACTTCTTCCCTGAAACTGGAGAATTAACACTTTTACAGATCAATGGTTAGATCTTGTTCAGAACCCCCCTCCTTGGCTCCGCCGGTGTGCCCTCTCTCTAGGGGTGCGAGTTTTAGTTGTAGGTACCCCTAAACATGCAGCAACTGAAACTCCAAAACAGCCCAGACCCTCAGTCCTCCAATCTCCACCGGAGGACAAAGACCTTCCCTTACCCTATAATCCAGGACAACAGAGGCCCAATAGCACTGCCTCACCTCCCCGGACACGAGCAGGTAACCCTTGTGGGCCTCTTCCTCCTGCTCCTGCTCCGGGTGAGGCACCGGCCGATACCACTACCCCGGCCATTCTTTCCTTGTGAGAAGCACCACCCCAGGAGCATCATGCTGACAGGCCCTTTATGGT
>NW_006431917.1:237368-238320 GCF_000325575.1 Pteropus alecto | reverse complement strand
CAATACCAGGCTCTCCTCCTTGACCAGCCAAGGATCAGCTTCTCCAAAGCCACTGTCCTCAACCCAACCAGCCTGTTGCCAGACCCAGACCCCCAGACCCCCATTCATAACTGCATAGATTTCACTATTGCCATGTGTTCCTCACGGCCAGACCTCAAGGACTCCCCTTGGCCTGAGGCCGATGAAGTTCTGTTCACAGACGGGAGCAGCTTCATGCTAGAAGTCTTTACAGGCCCTTCAAAGTGTGCAGGAGGAGATTTGGTCCCAGGTTCGTGCTGCCCACACAGCTCCGGAGGACGGAGTCCTCCATCAGTTTCAGCCTGGGACTCTGTGTAGATCCGGAAGTTCACTTCCAAAGGATTAGAACCCAAGTGGAAAGGACCTTTCACTGTTTACCTGACGACGCCCACCGCAGTTAAAGTAGACGGCATCCCATCACGGATCCATCACTCCCACGTGAAGGCAACACGAGAGTGGACACAGCTCAGGAAGATGGGCCCTTAAGACTAAGACTCAAGCGTGCATAAGTATAACCCTTCGTTTCTTCCTTTTTTCCTCTTTGGCCCAGGCATACAGAAACATACACCAGCTTAGAGAGTGGGAACTTATAGTAACTGAAACCAATGAGATTGTTACCCAAAACATCACCAGCCACAGTACTCCAGAGATCTGAGTGGACCTATGCCGGCTTGCCAGAGACCCCCTCACCATTGCAACGGCAGGACACCAACTTAGATAGGGATCTTTCATAGGTAGAGCTTTCGTAGGGAGTGGAGCATACTTAGGCTACAAAGGGGGACCTGGCTGTGGCATATTATCGGCTGAGAAAAGCCTCTTAGGAATAGGGCTCTATATTTGTCCTCAAGGAATATCTGGCAGCATGAAGAATAGGGGACTGTGAGGGAAAAGGCCAATTTTCTTGTGCTAACTAGGGTTGTGAAACTATCTCTAC
>NW_006431917.1:223734-236013 GCF_000325575.1 Pteropus alecto | reverse complement strand
GATTTAGATGCCAGGGAAAAACAAAGACTAGAATCAGATAACTGGTTTCATAGAATGTTCAATTGGTCCCCATGGCTAACAACCCTTCTATCTGCTATAGCTGGACCTTTAATCCTCCTCTTCTTCTTGTTAACTTTTGGCCCATGTTTCCTCGATTTCTTGTTTGCATATATAAGGAAGAGAATTAATTCTATTAAACTTTTAGTATTACAATATAGAGGCTATGAGCAAATTCCACATGAAGAATCAAGGATTTGATTTTCTGCTAAGGCCAGTGGAGAATGTGTTGACTGGAAAATTACTGCTTGGCTATCACCCATGGGAACATCATAGGCTATCACCCATGGGAACATAACATTCTAACACTCAGCTTTCTGCTTCTGGATCCCCACTTGCACAACCGACCTGTGGGTTGACAGGTAGTGAATAAGAGAAAAATAGACCTTTGTGTTTAAGACAGAGTGAGGAATGGGATTTAGGGCTTAAAACCCTCGTCCCCTTGCGTTTCGGGGCTGCTCCTTTGGAAGGACAGCCGCCAGCTAATAAACTGCCTCTATAATCAAAGCACTCAGGTTGAGTCTGGTTATTCCGGTCACAACAAAAAATTACTGTTTGACTATTGTCATGGGAACAAAAGACTTTTGATCATAGGGACATAACATTCTGATAACAAGCTTTCTGCTTCTGTACTCTCCGCTTACATATCCCGACCTATAGGTTGACGGGTAGTGAATAGGAGAAAAATAGACCTTTGTGTTCAGATAGAATAAAGAATGGGATTTTGGGCTTAAAAACCCTGTACCTCTACATTTTGGGGCTGCTTAATTTGGGGTCTGTGTACTCCTGGCAGACCCAGCTGGCTGAATAAAGAGTGTGTTTCCTATAACTCACTAATTTCTGGTGGTCCGTGTATCTTTCAGGGGCTGGCAGCTACAATTGCTATTTCCCCATGCCCCATGAAGGAAAAACAGAAAAACAGAGTCTTTAAGTCACGCTCTACACAAAATGAACACAATCATTCATTCCTTATGGCTAAGACCATGGGGGACCTATGGATCAAAGGCTGGGAATTGGCAGAAGGCCTTTCAAGCTACATATTCTTACCTTTCACACTGTATGCCTATATCATCAAAGGAAAATGGGTAAGTAAAGTCTTTAAACTTTTAATTCATTGAAACTAAAAATGACATATAAAATGAATTCCCAAACACTTGGGGCTTTCTTGTCTTGGCTTTTTGTCTTTGATTTTCTTGACTTTGCTTTTTTGTCTATGCTATTTGACCTTGCTTCTTGTTTTGTCTAAGCTATTTGTCCTTGCTTTGTCTGCCTTGGTATTTTCTCTGTCCTTCTCTAATAAACTTTTTTTTTAATCTTAACTCTGGCGTGTGCTTGAATTTTTTCCTGTTCTCAGTCAAGAACTATTTGTTCACTCGGGGGAATTTGCCCTGCCCTGCATCACCTGAATAAACTGACCCAGAGATGATGTACACCAGTTATGAAGAAAAAATTAGGCACAATTCATGAAAATTCCTTCCATCAAATAGAAATTCAATGAAGAGAGAACAAAAATCCAGAAAGTGTCAAAAAAACAAAAAACAAAAACAAGAAAAATTCTCAGCCTACAGACTGAAAGTGCCCACCTATAATTAGCATAAAAAATGTTTAAATATCTGCATCATAAATCATGAAATGTCAGTACATTGAGGATATAAATAGCAGTTTCTGGGGACGGGGGTGAGTGGGAGGGAGACACAAGATTACAAACAAAGGAACAGCAAACAGTTGGTATTATATTTGAAAACAAACTACCAGGAAACTTAAGTGATATTTCTAATGTAAGGGAGGAGGCAAGAGAATTAAAATGTTAAGCCACATTCAAAGACTGCCATATGCTGATCAGCCCTGCAGCCAGGCCAGGAGGACACCTTCAGAACAAAGGGAGATTTCTGCTGGATTACTAACAGCCCATTCCCAACACAGTAACCAAGAGTCATTCCCTGTGGCTAAAACCATGGGGAATTTATGGATTAAAGGCTGGAAACTGCCAGCAAGTCCTTCACTTTACATATTCTTACCTTTTCATGCTACATACTCTTCCCCTACCTCACTGTATGTCCATATCAAAAGAAAGGGAATGACATATAAACTGAATTCTCTGAACACTCAGGATCCCTCTCAGTGCCTTTATTCTCTTTCACTGTCTCTTGCACTGTCCCTCTCACTCTCTGCCTCTGAGAGGAGACTACAGTCTCTGTGGAGTGTTACCCCTTTTCTAATAAACTTTCCTTTTGACGCTAACTTTGGTGTGTGTGTTGAATTCGTTCTACACTCTCCACCAAAGTATCCTCTTCTATCTGTGCAGGGCTTGGTCTCCCTGCCCGGCCCCCCCCCGCTACCCCCCATCTTGGGGAAATTTTCCCTGTCCAGCGTCATTTCTATTCTGAATACAGGGGAAGTGTGAAGGTAAATGATTTGGATTCCTGGATCCAATTCCATTGTGTGTGTGTGTGTGTGGGTGTGTGTGTCTGTTTCCCCACACCTCCACGGTGCTCCAATGCTTCAACACCCAGGATGTCCTACAATTTAACTCAATTGTAACACTGTCTGCCCAGAGATTGTGTCAGATCCCACAGGTTAAGCCCTCAAACTGTCCCCCACCTTCGGATGCTGATCACAAATCCAGGTTATCATCTGTACTTTGGCTATTAAGAGGTTCCCATGACCCTTTCTTTGGGTTCAAATAATTTGCTAGAGTGGCTCACATTAAGAAACACTTTAGTTACTATAGTACCAGTTTATTATAAAAGGCTATAACTCAGAAACAGCCAGATGGAAGAGATGCATAGGGCAAGGTATCCAGAAAGGGCACAAAACTTCTATGCCCACTTAGAGTGTGCCATTCTCCCCCAAACTCCATCTTTTTACCAACCCAGAGGCTTTCCAAATGCCAACCTTTTGGGTTTTTATGGAGGCTTCATGACATAGGCTCAATTGATTAAATCACTGTCCACTGGCAATTGATTAAACCTCCAGTCCCTCTCCCTACTTCCTGGAGGGGGCAGACAGGTTGGATCTAATCACACAGTTGGCTCCACTGGCAACCAATACTTTTCCTTAGGTGCACACCAAAAGTCACCTAATTAACATAACAAAGGACACCTTTGTTATCCTCTTAGGAAATTCCAAGAGTTTTACGAACTGTGTGCCAGAAACAGGGATAAAAATAAAAAATATATTTCTTATTATAAATCACAATATCATTGTAAAGGCATTTTCAAATATGAAAAAACTCAAAAATTTATCTCTAACACATAAATCTCCCCCCCCCACCACAATCCCTGCTTTATATATTTTTTGGTCACACATGCTTTAAATAACATGCACACACTTGCAAAATACCCCAAATCAGTAATCAGACGGGCATAAACCAAGGGGCTTACAGGCTTAAAAGAATATCCTAGGCTTCAGAACAAAACAAAATTAATCAAATATTAAAATTTTCTTTGTTCAATCACAAAGGTATTTTATTTTTAATGGAATTTAAGCTTTTTTGTTTGCTCTTAAAGGAATATTTTAGGGACAAAAACTAAGCTTCTTGTGTTGCCTGATCTCACACATAAATCTTAAGAAAGATGTTGGAAAAAAAGCTGTAGCAAAAATGAAAAATTCGCAGAAATTAACTTGATTCCAAAAGACAGGGACTCAATTAAAGAAAACAATAAAAGTAAGTAAGTAAGTAAGTTTCAGAACAATTGTACAGTCCAGTTGGAGTCACAGAATGGAAGACTGAGAGATTCTAATTGGATGTTTGAAAAATTGAAAAAAAATCATCTATGGTCATTTAACATACCTGTTAGAACATCTCTAAAAACCAATTAAATCCTTAATAAACAAAAACATCTAAGACGTGAACTTGGGTTGAATAATAAAAAATACTTTACATATTAGTATATAAACACCACATGTTGATTTAATCAATAATTGTACAGAGAAAGTGTCAATGCAAAAAACATCCAAACCTCTAAAGAAATTTTATGAGTTTATTTAAGCCAAATTGATGACAAATTGCTGGGAAGCAAAATCTCAAAAGATTGAGAAAATGCTCCTGAGAATGGCCATTTTGCAGCTTATTTCATACAGAATAAAAGAGACGTAAGCAGTTACATGGAATCCACTGGTGGTAGGTTAAGGGAGAAGGGGAGAAAGCAAAGCGAGGAAATCTGTGGGACTGGATAAAAAGTAAAACAGACAGACACATACTTCTTTTACACGAGTGGGTATAGTTAATAATATTTACAGCAGAGATGGTATGGGGAGGCAAGATAACAATGGGAGGGTCTGTGGTCTCAAGCGCAGGTGTGGGTTGTGCCTCAAGGGTTCCAGAAAAGAGTACTCTGACATTTCAAAGGTATGCTATCAAAGATGCAAAAAGACAATAGACAGGCTCACTTAAGGTAAAGACTGACCTTTGTCAAGGAAACTACAGGCCTAGGATGTGACTACCCTCCATGACCTGCTTTCATTTAGGAATTTTTATGTTCAGACCATCCAATATGGTTACTTTCAGTCTCTGAGTTTGTACGGCCTGTCATGCAGGCCTTCCCTCATTTTGTCAGGTTTAGTATTGTGGCCCCTTTTTCATCCACAAAAGCAAAAACCAGAAGTGCCAGCTTATCAAAACTATCCCGGAAATAACACGCAATGGGGCTTCAGAGGAGGAAAAATTTTACCTCTACCTATCTTAGGTTCTCAGCTGGGACTACTTAACTAAAAGGTTAACAGAAGAAAAATAATTTATTAACATTATGTATAGATCATTTGGGAGAAGCTTAACAAGAGTTACTCAGAGTGGTGCCTTTGAACTTCATTTTATATATGTATAGCACCTTCAACTGAAGAGGAAATTTCAGGAATTTTCCCTTGACATAATCAGTTCTTTGTTCTGCTTCTGTAAACATGCAGACTCACCCTCCCCTTAGGAATGCTTTGTCTGGATAACAGATGTATTGCCTAAGTTCCATTTAAATTGCCCGTAGCCCATAGCAACTCCAGCGGTCTGTAACCAGCTGAGAACAAATCGACCTATCAGCTAACTGTAATGGCACGGATATAAAAGAACAATTGTCCCTAAGCTAGAGGCCCAGATCTTCAGAGTGCTAGCTAGCTCTTCTGGAACTGCTGGCGTAATAAAACTGAGTTCTCTTTCTCCCTGAGTTAGTGCTTGGATTTTTGCTGGTCTGATTTTTGGAGCTGTTGGGATTTTTCATAACACAACAACAATAACAAAAATTTGTAGACAAACGACAGAATAAAGAAAAGCCATTTTAGGCTTCAAAGGGTGGAAAACTGGGTAGAAACTAAGGGAATAAAGTTTATTTGCAGATTCCTTTGGTGACATCTATAGGCTGAGTCTAGAGTTATTTCCAGTAAAGAATTATTTCTATTCTGTTTTAGGCAGAAATGGGGCACAGTAACAAGCTTTTCCTGCCCTTGATGCTTCTAAATTGCCTTCAGCTCAAGATAACTTTCATGTCAAAAAGGCACATTCTGGGGTGACATACTCTGGTTTCCTTCATAGCCCAGCCATCCTCATGGATACAATCTCAGGCACTTCACAAAGGAAGCCAGAAACCCACAGACTACAGTGAACCCCAAACATCAGAGTCTGGGCAAATCCTGAGCAGTTTTCCCTGTGGCGCCATCCCAGTCCCGCATCCAAAGAATGGCGCACACGCAGGAAATAGCTCCAAGCAGGAAAACACAACACCGTCCTCTAATGCACACTCGGACACAGGGCACCAGGCCAGTCCCTCTGTGAAGGCCACGTGCAATATGCAAGCAGCCCTGGGGTATCACAGCCAGGGTCCTGAACACCAGGTCCAACCCAGAACCGGACTCCAACCTCTTCATACCGGTTCCCCTCCGCCCCACTCCAACCCTTAGCAGGTGAGACCCAAGATCCTCTGGAACCCCCTAAAAATTCCCAGGTTCGCTCCCTCACCGGCGCGCCTGCGCACTGTGGGCAGAAAGGGCACTAACTGCTAGAAGTGTCAGTGTTGGACTCTTGGGGACGGGACGCGGACACAAGAACCGAGTGAGAAACGCTTTTATACAGCTTTTTTGATTTTGGACTAGTTTCAACGGGAGACCACAACCGGATTATCCTCGGTCGCACTGGTCACTCACGGCGTTACTTTTACGAGCCTGTGTAATAGGAGCTGGGGACCCTCCCTCTCCGCTCTTCTGAGGCGCTTGCCTCTCCTGGATCCCCCCGTACTGGCCTCTCGGCGCCCTCTCAGAGAAGCGGGCGACTTGTCCCCGCCCCCCACGCGCCTGCGCTGTCGGGAGCGAGCCCGGCACCCACCGCCTACCGCGCCGCAGACTTGAGGGCCGGGTGCGCCCCGAGTCCAGCGCCTCCCGAGTTCCGTAAGGCGGACTCGGTCGAGTTCTCGGTTTTCTGGAGGAAATCAGCGCGGGACTGGCTAGGCTCTGCGGGCGGACCGGGGGGTGGGTCCTGGATCCTCAGGCCACTATTCGTTTTTCCCGGAGTGACGCTTTGCTTCAGCTCTGAGACTGGGAGGGCGCGGGTGAAGCTCGCGGGGCGGTGACTGGGCGCTGGGCCGGGTTTGTGAGCGCGGCCTGTTTTGCAGTGCGAGACCCCGAGGCCTTGCGCACCTCGGTCCACGCCTCAGCTACCTAGGCCCGACTGTTAGAAAAGACCCAGCAGGGGAGGTGAAGCCTGTAATTATGGTCCCTGGCAACACTCTGGATCTAGCTTCGGGGTAGACCTCTGGGTCTAGGAGGGTCGGTGGGACAGAAGACGCGGTCCCTCCCCCCCTCCCCCCGGCCTCCCAGAGAGGGTGGGGCAGTTGCGGTGTCCGAACGACTGTGCACTCAGAGCTTTGGATTCGTTTACGGGTGACCGTGGACATTTTTTCGTTTCCCTCTCCTTTCGTTGTGTGCATGCAGGTCGTGGGTAGCGAGGGTCGAGGGGCCATGGAGGGTGGGTTTTGACTGAGTCAAGAAAATCCTGGGGTGTAATGAATCTTGTTTGTCTTCCCAGTCCTGCCAGTCGCCAGAGACGCTTTTGAAGTGAAGCAAATCGCTGCTGCGCCTCTAAAAACCAGGTTCTGTGTGAATTTGCGCTGCTTTTTTGTTTTCGTGAAATGCATTTGGTTTTCAGGACGCTGGACTTTTTGATTTCATTCTCTTGTACTGTCCTTAAGAATATTCTAATCTTTGATTTGGGCCTTAGAATTTTACCTGCCTATTAAATGGCAGGAACCTAATTCATAAATTCCTTTTAATAGTGTCCACTTAATGCCTTTCTACAGTTCGTTAACCTTGTGCTGTACATGCAGTTACTCTGAGGACTGGTTTTCCTAAAGAATCTGATGATGGAAATTCCCCTTCTGGAAGTTAGTGTTCATCCTTTGTTTTTGACTGTGATTTGTTAAGGAGTAGTTTAGAATTTAGATATCTGTAATGATTCTAGAGTAGGGGTGGGAATTTTTTTCCAAGGGAATCCATGAGTGGAAATTTTTGGTACCAGCTAGACATGGTTCGAGGTTTGATAAACGTGAGTTTGTTTTGTCCATGTAAGAAACATCCATACCTGTACAGCCAGGGTCCTCAACCACTGGACCATGAAACAGTCTATGACCTGTTAGGAACCTGGCCACACAGCAGGAGGTGAGCGGTAGGCGAAGCTTCATTCATATTTGCAGCCACTCCCCAATGCTGGCATCACCTCCTTGGCTCCACCTCAGATCATCGGGCATTAGATTCTCATAGGAGCACTGGTCCCTCAGATGCAGGACGGGGCAAATTTCCCCAAGTGACCAAGCCCTATACCAGAGAGGGAGAGGGTCCTCTGGCGGAGCGTGAAGAAAGAATTCAACACACGTGCTAAAGTTAGAGTCAAAAGGAAAGTTTGTTAAAAGGGGTAACACTCTAGAGCCAGAGTGTGGTGTCTTCTCAGAGGCAGAGGGTGAGAGGGACAGTGAGATAGAGTCAAGGCACTTAGAGGGACCCTGAATGTTCAGGGAATTCAGTTTATATGTCATTGTTTAGTTCCCATTTCCTTTGATATAGACATACAGTGAGGAAGGGATATGGTTTATAGCATGGACAGGTAAGAATATGTAGAGAGAAAGGCCTGCTGACACTTCCTAGCTTTTAATCCATAGGTTCCCCATGGTTTTGACCATAGAGAATGACTCTTGGTTCCTGTTTCCCCTTCACAGTTGTGGAGAATGGGCTGTTAGTAATCCAGCAGATTACTTTGTTCTGAAGGTGTCCTCCTGGCCTGGCTGCAGGGCTCATCAGCCCATTGCAGTCTCCGTGGCTTGGTTAACATTTTAATTCTCTTGCCTCCTCCCTACATTAACTGGTGCCAAAAAGATTGGAGACCACTGCTGTAGAGAAGTTTATAAAAATTGAGTTTATTTGAGCCAAACTAACCACATGCTGCGGAGCAAGTTCTCAGATGTTCCACAGAATAATAGTTTTGCAGCAGTTTTTATACCTTTGAAATTAAGGAGGGAATTTTAGGAAGATTATATGGAAGTGGGAGAAAGCAAGGTGGGGCTTGGATTACAGGATGTGAACAAGATTATGTGCTCCCTTGAGAGAGATGTCAAAGGTGTGTTCACTGAAAGGCAGACCAATGGACAGGGCTCCCTTACGGCAAAGGTAAGCATTCTACTAAAGAAGTTATATGCCTGGGGCGTGATTACCCATCATGACTTGCCCAGATAGGAAGATTAGAATACCTCACCTGACCCTGTGAGGTTACTTTAAGTAGAACCCACACTGTTTATTTTCCACAAATAAGAGAATGATATATATTCAGGGTGTAAAACATGATGTTTTGTGGTATGTATGCATTGTGGAATGGAATGTAGTGGTTGAGAATTTTGAACCTAGATTAAGGTTTGAATCCTGATAGTCACTTAAACCTGAGTGAGTTTGGGTAATCATTCTGTGTCGCAGTTTATTCATCTGTGAAATCAAAATTATAATGCAGAGTCATGGTCCTTTAGGTGATTTTAGCGTGCGAACTTCACAGAGTGCGCTTAACACAAAACTATGATATAGCCTAATGCACACCTCAGCTATATGGTACAGCCTGTTCCTTTGTAGGGTAGGAAAAAAAATTTTTTTCCTCTACCCTTCTGGGTTTTTGGCTGAGATATCCCTGTAATAAAAGACAGATAACAGGAGAAAAACAAGTTTAATGACATATATACATCCTGTGTAATGGACAGATACAGGAAAACTGAGTAACTTGTTAAAATGGCTAAAGCCACAACCTTAAATACTATCTTCAGCAAAAGTCAAAAGATGTTGGGGGAGTCACGTATGGGCGATTATAAGGAAAAACACAGTAAACAAGGGTAAAGTTATGCAGATTTAAGTCTTTGTTTTCTACATTGATACATGGGATTCTAGAG
Organism: Pteropus alecto; assembly: GCF_000325575.1. Classification (NCBI taxonomy): domain Eukaryota; kingdom Metazoa; phylum Chordata; class Mammalia; order Chiroptera; family Pteropodidae; genus Pteropus; species Pteropus alecto. The sequence goes on along the minus strand of NW_006431917.1, from coordinate 226,558 downwards.
ATAACACCTTTACAAATAGAGATTTAACATATAATTTATGAATTTTTTTACAAAGGATAACTTCTGTTTGGTTTTCAGAGCTTCTTGTGTCTGCTGTTTCTTAAAATTAACCAGCCTAAAATAATCCTTATGCCAGATAGATGTATTTTGGTGTGACGTATTCTGTTCTCCTACAGCTCTTAGGCTACAGAACTGTACTGAATACTGTAGGCAATTGTAACACAATGGTAAGTATTTATGTAATGCGTTGCAATGTGATATTATAATGTCACTAGGTTATAGGAATTTTTCAGCTCCATTATAATCTGTAGGAACACCATTGTATATACAGTCCGTTGACTGAAATGTCATTATGTATGACTGTAGTGTGTATACCTCACAGAATTGTTTTAAAGATTACCTGAATTTAACATCTGTAAAGCCCTTAGAGGAGTACCTGGCACATTAATGTTAGCTCTTGCTATTAAATGATGATTCTTAGTCATTCCCTATCAGCTTTCTGTAGTCTGAAGAGTAATGAATATGAATTGTGATGGATATTTCCAAGCAGGAAAATGAATCAGTTGCTCAAGTGGACCAGAATAGGAATTCTTAACAGAAAGTCTTTGGGCTCTCTATATAGGTAATGTCTTAAGGTTATATACGGAATCATCGTATATATTTGTCAATGGGTAATTTGCAAGGGAAAAAGTCTGTCATTTCATGATACTGTTAAAATTCTATAAGACCCAACAAGATTGATTCTCACTGGTTTAGAATCAAAGTCTGAAATAACTGGGAATGACTTGGGATAATCTTTTACAAAATTAGTATCTAGTAGTATGAAAATGGTTAAGTAAGTCACACTACGTGGGATGGAATGTTATGTGATAATAAAAATTATGTTTATAAAGTCATAAGAAAAAGATATACAATGTAATATTTATTATTACATTGTTGTGGATAAAAATTTTTAAGAAATTATGAAGTTACATATGTATCTTGAGGATTTATTTTATTTTATTTTTTTTAGGCGAGGCTACCCTTGGTTGACCTTACAGATTGCAAGGACCTTGTCAGCTTACAATCTTTTATTTTTTATTTTTTATTTATTTTTACACCTACAGCACCTGATCTTCGTAGGTGATCTCCCATCCAAGTACTAACCAGGCCCAACTCTTGCTTAGCTTCTGAGATTAGACCAGATCGGGCTTGTTCAGGGTGGCATGGCCATAGACTTGCGGATTTAATAATTGGTTAATTATTGGTGCCCAGGAAGGGTAAGCTCAAATGATTGAGTAGCTGCTGTGAAATAAGCATTTCTTTTTGTCTGCTATGCATAGTGTCTCCTAATCACTTTGGAAATGCCATGAACCAGCATTGTAATCCTTCACAGAAGGATCTGAAGGTGTTGGTGAGATACAATATTCAGGAATTTGTAGGAAATATTTTTTCCAGTCACAACTGATTTCCCTGTTGTCACCACTTATTTGGGCCTATTTAAACATAATTTTCTTAATGACTATAAGGTACCCCATCCTCCCAACTCATTAAAAAATTTTTTAATGGTAATAGTTTTTTAAAAAATATTTCCGATGATAGAGTTAATGCAGGCTTGTGAAAAATTTAGTAACTAAAGAACCTATAAAAAAGAAAATTAAAATTATCTGTGGTCTCCATACCCAGAAATAGTTAATTACAATAAATATTTAGAGCATATTTTTCCAAATTGTTTCTATGAGCATATATGTTTTTGTGTATGGTTTTATTCCTGAATAATAGGATAACACCAATTGAAAATTTAAAAGAAATCAAGACCTTTAATTCTTGGTTTAAAGGAGGAATTCAGTGCTCTCATGGATTTTATAATACCTTCATGGATGTATGGAGAAAGGTGAAATCCCAGCAGTCCCCTTCTGGTTTGGAAAATCTTCCAAGTATATGTAATTAAGACAGAGGTGGCAAATTGAGAGACTTAATTATAATTTAAAGTTAATTTAAAAACCTCAGATTTGAAATATTAAGAGTTTTATCTATTGATGTTTGTTTCACTTTAATGATATTGTTTTATAAACTGATTTTTTTTTCTTTAAATATTTTGAATATTTTTCCTTAACTGTTTTCTAAACTAACATTTAATGATTACCTTAGTATTTTATTTCATGGATGTTTTATAAATTTTAGAAATCAATTTTTGGGCAGGGATGTTCAGAATTGCCTGTGCAATTCCCTCAACAGGATTTTTAAAGTCCTTTTACTTAACCAGCTTTGCCATTCAAGGTCATTTGGGATTTCAGAGATAGAAACATTTAGGAATATGACATTGGCTTTGCTAGGTAGGTTATAGGCGACACTGAAGTGTTTGGTTAAATTTCTGAAGGACTGTTTTAGATTCATAGATATGAAATAGACAGCTCTGCTAATTTATGCTAGAAGCTTCATCCAATTGAGAGCTTGAGAAATAATTTACTAGAAAACTAAGCTTACAATAAAAATAAAATTTTAACCCCAGGAAAGAATCGTGGAAGGAAGGTAAGATAAACTTAGTATAATATATAGCTCAGTTGGTAATATTTACATGGTGATAATAATATAAGATGAATAATTATTTTAAAAATACATCTGAATATTCATTTATCCTGAAATAAAACAAAACCATATTTAAATGATAGGAGAGAGTACAGCTATGCATATATGATATGACATGGATAAAACATGACAAAATATGCCTTCCAAAGTAGGAAGTCAGTAGATAATGATTAAAACCGAAAATTCAGAAGTAACAATATTAACATGTTATTTAAATGTATAGAGTTCAAATAACTAAAAGAAATACGTAAAAGAA
>NW_006431917.1:211136-223213 GCF_000325575.1 Pteropus alecto | reverse complement strand
TTTCAATTTTTTTTTTAATTATTATTAGTTTTTAACACCTACAGCACCTGGTCTTCCTAGGTGGTCTCCCATCCAAGTACTAACCAGGCCCGACCCTGCTTAGCTTCCAAAATCAGATGAGATCAGGCACATTCAGGGTGGCATGGCCGTAGACAGAGCTATTTTTAATGTATGTCTCAGGTATAATTGATAGAAATTTAAAAATTTTTTATTAAAAAATTAAAGAGACTTAAAAGAACAAAACAAAGGTTTCCTGGGATACCATTAAGTAGAGATAACAGAATAAAGTTTTATTCCAAGTTCATTCACAGATTATTTTATTCACATGCATATATACATATATGCATAAGTATGTAGTTTTCCTGCCAAAAATAGAATTATACTACAATATTACTTTCTAACCTATTTTCTTCCCCCAGGAATATGTAGTGACCATCTTTTCATTACATTAAATAATTTCACCTTCATTTTTGTGGGTGTGTAGTTTTACAATGTGTAAATGCACGATAATTTATTTAACCTTGTTGAAGGATATTTTTGTGGGTTTTTTTTGGCCTTTTTGGCTTTTCTGATCCCATTAAAAACATTTTCACACATTTCATTTTTTTCTACATTATGCCATAAGTATGAGGTATTATCAATTTTTCAAATCTGCAAAGCGAATTATTTTACTATGCACCTCCTTAGTCTCTAGTGAGCTTTAACCAATGAGTTATTTCTACTTTGTAGAGAACTATCCATGCTCAGATTTAACAAATTCACTTTTCCCCAGCCTGGTTACCAAGAAAGATGGGTTGGTAGATTAGATCATGCAGGCTTTATTGATGATTCTAAACAGGAAATGGTGAACGATGAGCTCTGAGGATTGTGAGAATGGGAAAGGGATCTCAGTGTGCAAGTATAGTTTTGCCATGACAAAGACTGCTAGGCATGGCTTATGCAAGTGGTTCTCAAATTGTGGCATCTGGACCAACAGTATCAGTATCATTTGAGAACTTCTAAAAATACAAATTCTTAAGCCCAACCCCAAACCTACCAAATGCCAAACTCTAGGAGTTTAGTAGGTTACAACCCTGCAAACTGTTGTAATAAGCCTTCCAGGTGATTATGATGTATATGATGTTTGATTACCAAACTTTACTGCCAATTATAATCACCTGGGGAGGTTTTATAAAACCATAGATTTTAAAAATTGTGATTCCCAGGTCACACTCTAAACTAATTAAATCAGAATGTTGGGGGGATGGGAGTTCAGCATCATTATATTGTAAAGATCTGCATATGATTTGAATGTGCAGAAAAGTTTGGGAAATTCTTGTCCATACTATTTTCTGCCTTCTGGTTTAGAGAGCTCAACCAGATTCCTAAGTCTTAAAAGGAAGCTTTGGTTTAGATGATATAGCTACTTCTCTGCTGGAGAGGTGGGAATGGAGGAAGACGGATATGCTCAGGACAGGTCTGGACAGCCCTTTTTTAGGTCCACATCAGCTTACCCATAGTGGGTCACTTACTGGAAGCCCTCCTGTCTTGACATGTGCTTCTATGCAGGGGAGTCTGTGCTTTGTGACTAGTGCAACTGATTTTTCTGTGGTTTGGGGGAGGATATGTATTTGTCTAAACTACCTCTTACCTCATGACTCGTCAGTGTGTTGTGGGTTGCAGGGCTGTTGCATGTAGGAATGGAGTAGTGTGGGTTTTTAATATTTGGAGTTCTGAGGCAGTTCTGTTAAGGCTTCACATTCTTCCCCCAGCCTGGCTTCTGTGGACTCTGCTCTAGGGAAAGTCCCTTGAAGAAAACGGACCAGTTCTTTCAACTCTAAAATCATGGCTCATGTAAGTTGGCGTTTCTCTCTTTGAAATTCTGTAATTTTTTTTTTTCAAGTTATGAGAACATTCTCATTACTTATCCTGAAGCTTCGTAACAGAGCCCCATCCGACAGGTTCTTCCCAGTTCCTCCCATTCTAATGAGGGATGGAACTCGGCAGCCCAGGCCCTTCCTGAGTGCCCCACTCTTCTCCATCAATGTCCATGTGTGAAGTGACCAAATTATTCAGCATCTCCTGTGTGTTCAGCCTTTGTCTAGAGCAGAAATAAAGCAGAAATGAAGTGTCTAGAGGGGGATACTTGATCTGAGACTCAGGACTAGAGAACACTTTAGAGCAGTGCTGTCCAAAAGCATTATAATGTGAGCACATATGTAATTTTAAATTTTCTACTAGTCACATATTAAAAGTATCATAGAATTAGTGCCTTCATGCAATAGATAGGATGTCAGTCTCATAAAAAGTATACAGCAATATGCAAGGCACAAACATAATCTTAAACTTTTTAGTAGCCACATTTAAGAAAGTAGAAAAATGTAATTTTTTAAATAATATTTATTTTCCATTTATAGTGGCATACAATATTATATTAGTTTCAGGTTACAACTTAGTGATTAGACATCTATATATCTCACAAAGTGATCACCCCAATAAATCTAGTACCCATCTCACTGTATAGTTATCGACTGTATTCCTTATGCTATCCTTTATATCTCCATGACTATTTTGTAACTACCATTTTGTACTTCTTAATTTCTTCCCCCTTTGTCACCTATTCCCCAACCCCCTTCCATCTCATAATCCTCAAAATATTCTCTGTATCTTTGAGTTTGTTTCTTTTTTTTGTTTGTTTTGTTCTTTAGACTCCACATGTACATAAAATCATATGGTATTTGTCTTTCTCTGACTGACTTACTCCACTCAGCACAATACTCTTATGGTCTATCATGAATATCTTTCTTCATTCCTGTACTTTTAGTCTCTGCGTGTCTTTTAATCTGAAGTAGGTCTCTTGTAGGCAGCATATGTACAGGTCTTGTTTTCTTATTCATTCAGCCACCCTATCTGTTGATTGGAGCACTTAGTTCTTTTTCATTTGAGGTATTCGATGCCACTCTTTATTCATATTTTTGATACACGTATATTTTTTTCTCAAAGAAGTCCCTCTCACATTTCCTGTAATACTGGCTTGGTGGTGATGAACTCCTTTAGCTTTTTTTGTGTCTGGGAAGCTCTTTATCTGTCCTTTGATTCTAAATGATAGCCGTGCTGGGTAAAGTAATCTTGGTTGTAGGTCCTGGCTTTTCATCACTTTGAAATTTTGTCCCAGGCCCCTCTGGCCTCCAAAGTTTCTGTTGAAAAATTAGCTGATGGTTTAATGGGAGCTCCCTTGTAGATAACTTAATTGCTTTTCTCTTGCTGCTTTTAAGATTTTCTCTTTGTATTTAACCTTTGGCATTTTAATTATAATGTCTTGGGGTGGGCCTCTTTGAGTTCATCTTCTTTGGGACTCTCTGCGCTTCCTGGGATTGTATGTCTATTTTCTTCGCCAGGTTAGGGAAGTTTTTAGTCATTATTTCTTGATGCTGTGCCAGAGACCCCTTAAACTATCCTCATTTTTTTTTTTTTGGATTCTTTTTCTTTGTTGCTGTTCTGATCGTGTGTTTTCCACTACCCCATCCTCTAAATCGCTGATTTGATACTTCGCTTCATCCACACTGTCGATTCTCTCTAATGCTCTCTTTATATCAGATATTGTATTCTTCATTTCTGACTGGTTCCCTTTCATGTTTTCCACCTCCATTTTTATGTTTTCTATCTTAAAGTTCTCACTGAGATCATCTATTCTTCCTCTAAGTTCATTGAACATCGTTATAACCAGTGTTTTGAACTCTGCATCTGTTAGATTGCTTGTCTCCACTTTGTTTAGTTCTTTTTCTGGAGCTTTGTTCTGTTCTTTCATGTAGGACCTGTTTGTTTGTCTCTCCATTTTGGCCACTTACCCGTGTTTGTTTCTATGTATTAGGTAGGGCTTCTAAGTCTCCTGGCTTTATGAGGTAGGTGTCCTATGGGGCCTAGTGGCAGTCTTCCCTGGTCACCTGAGCAAAGTGCTCAAGGTATGTCCCTTGTGTGAGTTGCTTGAGCCTCGCTTGCTGTTTGCACAACAGTGGGAGGGATTGACTCTTGGGCTGACTGGTCAGGAGGATTGGAGGGTGAAAGGCTGACCCTACAAAGCAGAATTCACTTTAGCAGGGCTCTGGTGCTTGCCCAGTCTGCTTTTTGGGTGTGTCCTCATCAGATGCAGCCCTGGGGGCTACTCCAACTCTGTCCCTGATCAAAGCAGGCCAGCTGGGAAGGGCCCAGCTGCAGGCGAAGTTCAGCCACAGCTTGTGCACTTCAGGGCCACCTGGTGAGACTCACCAAGCAATCCGCAGATGGCTGCCACCCATGCTGGGTTTATAGGTGCCTTGAGAGGCCAAGCGAGAAACCGAGGCTGGCTGCCACTAGTGCCAGGCTTGGTGCTGCTCAGCAAGAAGTACGGAGCATGCTGAGGCCAGAAGCTACTTCATTGGGTTTTGTGAGCCTTTGCAAGATTTTAGGAAAGTCCACAGCAAAAAATATGAATAAATGAGCGAAGCCAGGCCATTGGAAGGAGCTTAAGGTGGGTCAGCAATTTGGGAGAAGTAGAGTCTCAGGGAATCTTCTGGGTGGAGAGATCTGCGTTATCCAGGTTGGTAAAGGCTCAAGTATGGCAGCGGCTGCCTGTTTCCACACACTGGGATGGAGAAGGGCTCAACCAATGAACAATGCACTCTGCTAGCCCTTCTGTCTGGGAGAAATTTGCCCCTCCAGCCCTCACCCTGAGGCCCGACAATTCAGTGTCTCCCCATATGTCCCTGTCTCTCCTTGAGCAGCTGTTCCAGCACTGGAGCTTGGAGCCAGTGAGTCCTCACCGAGAGTATGTCTAGGCATGTGCTCTTTAAGAGGAAGGTCTGCAATTCCCACAGCCCTCTGTCTCACTTAGCCACAGTCTCTGCTGGTTTTCACAGCCAGAGCTGTGGAGACGTCTCTCTTATCAGCACTGGAGCCCTGGGCTGGGGAGCCCAGTGTGAGGTCGGGACACCTTGCTCCTGGGAGGTGGGGGGGCAGGAGCTCTACACCCAAGATAACCTTCCAGATTCTCAACTGCCACATGCTATTGTGGAGCTGGCTGTTTTGCTTCTTTGCTCCTTCTACCTGCCTCTTACATATGTCCCCAGTTGTAGGACTTCTGTTCGGCCAGACTTCAGGTGAATACCAGTTACGGTTGCTCTGTAATTTTGTTGTAATTTTGGTATGGTCGCGAGAGGAGGCATGCATAACATCTAACTTCTATGCCATGTTGGCTAGTCTCCCATGCAATTAATTTTAATGTTTTATTTAACCCAATATAGCTAAACATATTATTTCAAAGTATAATCAATATCAAAATTGTTGGTATTTTACTTTTTGTTTCTCTTTCTAAAGTCATCAGTATCTGGTGTGTATTTTATACTGAACAGCACATCTAAATTTGGACTAAGCACATTTCAGGAGCTCATTAACCACATGTGTCTAAGCTAACATATTGGACATTGCAGCTTTAGAGGTTTCGTGTAATCTAAATTCTAAACATAATATATTTAAAAGTAGAAATATCTAAATATAATCATTAAATCTGAGATATCTATAAAATGGACTATTGTGTAGTAAATCAAAAATATTCAATAAAGGATTTGTTATAATAAGGAAAAATGCTAATGATAGAACACAATCATGACATTAGGTGTGGAAGAAATTCTTGAATGTTATGCAAACTCTACTTTTTAAAATAAAGATTTTATGGTTCGTTTGGGGAAAAGAATTCCATCAGTTTTTTTCTCTAATCCTTAAAGGAAAAGAGGTTAGAGTAAATCACATTGAGAATTTTTTAGGTCCATTGCAAGCAGTGTTCTTATGAACGCTTTCATTAAATTGGGAAATTCTGATAATTACCTGAACATATATAAAATTAGGGATTCCACAGTACAGAGGCAGTTTTGTCTATAGCAGTGGTAGGCAAACAAACTATAGCTTGTGAGCCAGGTTCAGTCCATGGCCTGTTTTTGTATAGCTTATGATCTCTGCCATTTTGAAAGAATCATTTAAAAAAAGAAGAGGAAATAGAAATGTGACACCATATGTGGCATGCAAAGCCTAAAATATTGGCCCTTTACAGAAATAGTTTTACAAATAACACGTGGGTCTGTCATTTCAGGATTTGGTAATGTTCGGAGATGTGGCTATAGACTTTTCTCAGGAAGAGTGGGAATGCCTGAACTCATACCAGAGGAATTTGTACAGAGATGTGATATTAGAGAATTATAGCAACTTGGTGTCAGTGGGTAAGTTTGTGTCAAATAATTTAGAAATTCATAGGATTGAATTTCAGGGCTTCTGTTCTTAAAAATTAGCTGAGTATCTGCTTTGTAGTTTAGGAATAGGCACCTTCAGCTCTTAAGCTATAATGTAACACCTTCAACTTCCCCCATAATTCAGTAACCTTTATATCTCTTTTGTCTTTTTTGTAATTGTTTCTCTTTAATGACAACTGGGTGTAAATTCTTAGAGTCTCACAGCAAAACCATTGTCAAAGAAATCTGGTTTCATACTGCTGTAGGTAGTCTGTTATACGCCAACTCACCTGCAGTGCGAGTAGGAAGACAGAGATGTCTGGCTCTATATACCTATTGAAAAACTTATACAATATATATAATGATGGATTGAGTCAACTGTTAAAACTCAAGTGAACATATTAAATTTACTACATTAGACATATTAGCTTTTAATCGATTTACGATTAGAAGTTTAAAATGTATAAACTTTGCATTTAACATTGAATGAATATCCTGGCAAGAAACTAATTATTTTCTTCTTAGCAAAATGTGAAAAAATAGCAAAAGTAGTACCTATTAAACATATAATGCCTACTAAGTATTAGAGACTCATCCAAGCACTTTGTTTATTAATTCAAACCTCACAATAATACTATGGGTAGACTTTTCCCTTTTTACAACTGAGGAAACAGGCCCTTGTGACCAAGGTGACAGGGAGGATTTGAAACCAGAGGTCTCGGTCATTAACTTTCCCTCAAGAGACAGCCTGTGTGAGTTTAAATTAAAATAAGATGATGTTCCTATGGCTCTGTCAGTGTGTGTGATCCTGAAGTAACTCTAACATGAATGCTTTCAATCCCATTGCTCTTCTTTGTTCTGAGGCTTGATCAAGTAAATACTTTATTATATTCCTTTTTCTTTTTTTTCATGCAGGATGTTCTACTTCCAAGCCAGGTGTGATAACCCTATTAGAGCAAGGGAAAGAACCTTGGATGGTTGTGAAGGATGAGAAAAAAGAATGGTGCCTAGGTGAGTAAGTGCTAATTAGGCAGAGGTAAGCCATTGTGACATAGCACAGTCCTGCTGATTGGGAAGGAAACACACCCCTTCAAGGTTGATTATAAAGAAAAAATCTGAAACCTGGGAAAAAAATTTATACCTCAGCATGAGCCACCAAAGAAATTTCACCACTTGTTTCTTCTCTTGTATTTCCCTCTCATTTTAATGGGGGAAAGCTTTCTTCCCTCATGAAAATGATTTTTCCTGTATTTTGGATCCAATTTTCTTTGTAGCTCATCTTTTGTATTTTGCTTTTTATGTATATATTTCTTCATTACCGTTTTTCATAGAGTTTACATTGTAGTAGGAAAGTTATACAATAAACAAATGGATTACCAAATATCATGAAGTGATTAAGTATTATGAAAAAAAGTGAATAGAGTAAGAATGTGGACAATTATGATTGGAAAATGGAGTAGCTTTATTTTATTTATTTATTTATGCACTTATTTATTTATTTATTTATTTATTTATTTATTTATTTATTTTTAGGTGAGGCAACCCTTGATTGACCTCACAGATTGCAAGGACCTTGTCAGCTTGCAGTCCCTTAATTTTTTTTTTTATGTTTTACGTCTACAGCACCTGGTTTTCCTAGGTGGTCTCTCATCCAAGCACTAACCAGGCCTGACCCTGCTTAGCTTAAAATGGGGTAATTTTAGATAGAATGGTCATGGAAAAGGAATCAGTTGGAAGAGGCTCCAACTAGTCGAAGATGGAACCATTAGAGTATCTATACACATAACTGCAAAGTATTGCAACACAAAATTTGCTTAGTTCCATAAATTCTTAATGATATCTACAGCAAATTTCACACCCCCGGGAACTGCTAGAGAACTAACTTATTTGAAAAACATAATTTTTAAAAATTAATTAATTTATTTTTTGTGGTGACATTTGTTAACGAAATCTGGTTTCAGCTGTACATTTTAACAGTAAGGCATATGTTTATTTACATTTGTGTTCACCTCCCATAGTTAGATTTCTTTCTGTCACCACATATTTGACCCCCTTTACCCTGTCTGCCTCGCCTCTCCCTCGTCCTTTCTGGTAACCACTAGTCTATTGTCCACTTCCATGAGTCTGTTTGTCCTGTTCATTTGTTGCTTTTAGGTTTATATCCCCCATATAAGTTATATCATGTGATTTTCAGCATTTTCTGTCTGGCTTATTTTGCTTAGCATGATTATCTTGAGGTCCATCCATGTTGTCAAAAATGGCAGTATTGCATCTCTTCTTATGGCTCAGTAATATTCCATTGTGCCACAGCTTCTTTAACCAATCATCTATCATAAGACATTTCGGTTACTTTCATGTCCTGGTCACTGTGAATAATGCTGCTATGAACATGGATGTACAAATATCTTTTTGGATATGAGTTTTCAAGTCTTTGGGGTAAATACCCAGTAGAGGGATTGCTGGAACATAATGTAGATCAATTCTTAGTTTTTTGAGGAACCTCCGTACTGTTTTCAATAGTGGCTGTACCAGTTTGCAGTCCCACCAGCAGTATATGAGGGTTCCTTTTTCTCTACATCTTCTCCAACATTAGTTATTACTTGTCAATTATAGCCATTCTAACAGGTGTGAGATAGGATCTCATTGTGGTTTTGATTTACATACATTTCCCTAATAGCTAGCAGTGTTGAGCATCTTTTCATATATTTGTTGGCCATTTGTATGTCCTCTAGGGAGAAGTGTCTGTTCAGGTCCTCTGCCCAATTTTTGATTAGACTGTTTGTATTTTTGTTATTGAGTTGTAGGAGTTCCTTGTATATTTAGGCCCTATTGGAGACGTTGCTTGAAAATATATTTTCCCACTCGGATGGTTATCTCTTTACCTTGTTTACTGTTTCTTATGCTGTACAGAAGTTTTTTAGTTTGATGTAGTCTCATTCATTTATTTCAACTTTTACTTGCCTTGCTTTTGAGGTCAAATTCATAAAATCCTCTTTAAGTCTAAGGTCTTTGAGTCTAGTTCCTATGTTTTCTTCTATGCATTTTATTGTTTCAGGTCTTATATTCAGGTCCTTAATCCATTTTGAGTAATTTTGGTGCGTGGTCATAGACAACAGTCTAGTTTCATTCTTTTGCAGGTGGCTTTCCAGTTTTCCCAGCACCATTTATTGAAGAGGCATTCCTTTCTCCATTGTATATTTTTGGCTTTCTTGTCAAAAATTATATGCCCATATAAATTTAGGTTTACTTCTGGAGTCTTGATTCTGTTCCACTGGTCTGTGTGTCTGTTTTGCTACCAATACCATGCTGTTTTGTTACGATCACTTTGTAGTATAATTTTGAAGTCAGGCAGACTGATGCCTCTAGCCTTGTTCTTTTTTCTTAGGTTGGCTTTGGCAATTTGGGTTCTTTTGTGCTTCCATACAAAGGATGATTTTTTGTTCTATATATTTTTTTTAAATGCCGATGGGATTTTGATGGGGATTGCATGAAATCTGTATAATGCTTTAGGTAATAAGGTCATTTTAATTTTGTTGATTCTTCCAATCCAAGAACATGGAATATCTTTTCATTTCTTTGTATCTTCTTTGTTTTAATAGGGTCTTATAGTTTTCATTATATAGGTCCTTCACATGTTTCATTAGATTTATTCCTCGGTATTTTATTCTTTATCTTGCAATTGCAAAAGGAATTATTTTTTCCACATCTTTTTCTGAACTTCATTATTAGAGTATAGGAATGCTGTGGATTTGAACATTGATTTTATATGCAGAAACTTTATTGTATTTGTTTATTGTTTCTAGTAATGTTCTTGTGGAGTCTTTAGGGTTTTCTATATAGTAGATCATGTCATCCACAAATAATGACAGTTTGACTTCTTTGTTTCCTCTTTAGATGCCTTTTATATTTTTCTCATGCCTGATTACATTCACTACCACTTCCAATGTTATATTGAATAACAGTGGCAATAGTGGACAGCCTTGCCTTGTTTCTGATCTTAGAGGGAAGGTTAGTTTTTCCCCATTAAGCATAATGTTGGCTGAGGGTTTGTCATATATGGCCTTTATGATATTAAGGTGCTTTTCTTCTATATCAATTTTGTTAAGTGTTTTGATCATAAATGGCTGCCGTATTGTCGAAGACTTTTTCTGCATCTATTGATAGGATCATAGGATTCTTATTTTTTAATTTGTTTGTGTAGTATATCACATTAATCTATTTGCTTATGTTGAATCATTCCCGTGCCCCTGGGATGAAGCCCACTTGATCATAGTGTATAATCTTTTTCATATGTTGCGGTATTTGGTGCAGCAGTATCTTATTTAGGATTTTAGCATCTGTGTTCATGAGAAATATTGGTCTGTAGTTTCCTTTATTTTGTGTTATCTTTACCAGATTTTGGTATCAGGGTAATATTGGCCTCATAAAAGGAGTTAGGAAGAAATATATCCTCTTTGATTTTTTTGGAAGAGTTTGAGGAGAATATTTATTAAATCTTCTTTGGATGTTTGGTAGAATTCACTGGTGAAGCCATCTGGTCCTGGACTTTTACTTTTGGTAGTTTTTTGATTATTGCTTCCATTTCCATACTGCCGATCAGTCTATTTAGATTTTCCAGTTCTTCTTGATTCAGTCTAAGAAGGTTGTATTTTTCTAAGTACTAATCTATTTCATCTAGGTTATTAAATGTAGTGTTATATACTTTTCCATAGTATTCTTGTATGATCCTTTGTACTTCTGCGACGTCTGTTGTAATTTCCCCTCTTTCATCCTTGATTTTGTTTATTTGTGTCCTTTCTCATTTTTCTTCAGTGACTCCTGCTTTCTTTTTGCAGTTGATCTTCATTTTCAAAGCAATATGATCAGAGAATACGGTTGGTATGATTTCAACCCTCTTATATTTGTTGAGGGTATCTCTGTGTCCCAGTATGTGGTCAATCCTTGATAATGTTCCATGTACACTAGAGAAGAATGTATATGCAAGTGTTTTAGGATGAAAGCCTCTGTAAATGTCAATTATGTCCAGGTGGTCTGATGTGTCATTTAAGGATGATATGCTTATTGATTTTCTGTTTGGATGATCTGTCCATATGAGACAGTGGGGTATTTAGGTCTCCTAGTATGATAATGGTTTGGTCTGTTTCTCCCTTTAGTTCTGTTGGTATTTTCTTTATATATTTCAGGGCTCCCTGATACGGAGCATAGATATTACTAAGTGTTATGTCTTCTTGATGCACGATTAACTTTATCATTATGAAGTGTCCCTTAGTATCTTTCTTTACCTTTTTATTTTGAAGTCTGTTTCATCCGATATTAGTACTGCTACTCCCACTTTTTTTCTGAATGACATTTGCTTGAAGTATCATTTTTCTACCGTTTCGCTGTGAGTCTATTTTTCTTTTGAATTGAGATGTGTCTCCTGGAGGCAGCATATTATGATTGGGTTTTGTTATTTGATTCATTCTGCAACTCTGTGTCTTTTTATTGGTGAGTTCAGTCCATTAACATTTAGGGTGATTATTGAGATATGAGGTCTTCTTATAGCCATTTTATCTTTTGCTCCTGGAATCTCGGTGTTTCCATTGCTTCCTTGTCCCTGTGTTTCTGTTTTCTTTATTTTGTTTGGGCTTTGTGTAAGTTTTCCCTCTGGTCCTTCTTGTTTTATGTTATATACTTCAGTTATGAATCTTTGGTGTGTGGTTATCATTACGAATATATGAAGGATAATTATATATATACATATATAATTATCCTTCATATGTATTTATATATATTATATATATATAATTATCCGTGTGTGTGTGTGTGTGTGTATATATATATATATATATACATATATAT
>NW_006431917.1:209040-209746 GCF_000325575.1 Pteropus alecto | reverse complement strand
TATATATATATATATATATAATTCATGTGTATACACAGTTGTCCGTTTTCTTCTGCATGTGCCTTATCTCCATTCCCCTTTGTGAATTTGGATCTTTGAATCCCCCACTTTTCAGTCTTTGTTATCTCAACATATTCCTATGTATGCTGAACGTTCATTACTATCTTGTTGTAACAATTCTCTTATTATTTCAGCTTCTGATACTCTGTTCTTAGTAAGGGTTGCATTCCTCTGCTTCTATTTGCCTGATAGTCACTTTACTCCTAATATCATTATGGTTTTTTTTTTGTCATTTTGTTTTAGGTGAGCTGACTGCTTTCAGTATTTCCTGTACTGCTGGCCTCGTAGTGGAGAATTCACTCTATTTTTATATTTCTGGAAGGGTCTTTATTTCTCCTTCGTATCTAAAGGAGATCTTAGCTGGATACATTATTCTTGGCTGCCAGTTTCTTTCATTTAATAGTTTGAATATTTGATTCCACTCTTTTCTGGGTTGTAAGGTTTATGTTGAGAAGTCTGACGATAATCTAATGGATTTTCCTTTATAGGTTACTATCTTCTTTTCTCTGGCTGCCCTGAGAGTTCTTTCTCATAGATTTTTGATAATTTTAATACATTTTGTCTTGGAGAAGGCCTTTTGGGGTTGAGATAATTGGGTATTCTGTCAACTTCTTGAATTTCAATCTCCAGTTCATTCCTTAGAGTT
>NW_006431917.1:206793-208965 GCF_000325575.1 Pteropus alecto | reverse complement strand
TTCTTCCATTGGTGAAGTCTCTTTCTCAAGCTTGCTATTTCATTTTTCATCTCTTTCAATGTGTTTTTTATCTCCAGATGTTCTATTTGGTTCTTTTTGAGGGTTTCAGTCTTCTTGCCAAAGAACTCATTCTGCTCATCTGATTGTTTTTTCAATTCCTGAAATTGTTGAAATGAATTTTTTTGGATCTCACTTCAGTTTTTTCAGAAGAATCTTGAATTCTTTGTCATTTAAGTCGCATATTTCTTTGTCTGTATTCTTATTTTCTGGAGATTTTTCTTTTTTTTTCCGAGCTGCCTCACCACCTTTGTTGTTCATAGTGTTAAGGGAATATTTTTCCACCTGGACATTAATGGAAGTGTATTCTATTTTTTTTCCAGAAGGAAGATTTATTTTATAAAGGTCTCTCTTTAGTCTGTTGCACAGAAGGCTTTTTTTCCTTTGGTTTTCAATAGGTGGCGTCTAAGCCTCTTGTAGCCCTCCTTTATATAAAGTCTTAATAATGCTTTTTTTTCCTTATAGATAATCACACTCAGTCCCCTCAATTTCAGTCCCTGTCAATTTTAGGGACAGTTTTAGTAGCATTTGCTGATTCCCCTAGGGCTCCCTGGGGTGTTCAATCTCAGAGGATATGTCAGGAGAGGCCTTCTGGATTGGGGGATGGGAATTGCGGGTCAGCCTTGCCTTTTTGTAACCAGGGCTGGTAATAATCAACTGTTGTTTCTTTGCTGTTCCCACTTCTCTGCTTTCTGTTCTGATGCCTGAGCTCTGCCACTGGCTTCTCAGCTCTCTCAAGCAGGGTGTTCGGGGAATCTCGCCCCATCTTCTCTCCTCCCTTTCCTCCTGCAGGGAGCTCAGGCTGATAGAGTAACTTCCTTGTTTCTCCCAGTCAACTGTCTGACTCCCTGTGGTAGCTCTTATGCATAGATCTCACACTTAGACGTGCTGGTGTGCAGTTTGAGTTTTGCTGAGTTTTAGATGTTCAGCTTATTTGTTGTTTCATGGGGAGAGATTGGGGAAGTCTCTCACTCCGCCGTGTTTCTGATGTCACTCTTGGAAAACATAAATTTAAAGGGAAAAAAACTTTTGTTCTGTCTTCCTCATTATTAAGAACAGTCCTTATAGTAAGGAATGTTTTTCTTAATAAAAGTATTCATTGAATAAATGCAGAATGATAGAATTAGAATTTTAACTATTTTGAGACCTGTAATGAACTATTGGATCTCGGCATTGAACATCAATGCTGATAGCATCGCAAAAATAGATAGAATCAGACATTATATTCTAATGTAAGGGTGCAGTATCACCCATTAACTAGCTTTGCCAACAAAATTGGTCCTAAGTCTGATCATCTTCTAAAGCCAATTAACAATTTATGGGAAGAAGATAGAGGAATATGTTCCATTACACCTTGGAATATAGTCAGCAAAATTCAGAATATGAGAAAAGCTACATCACCCCAGTTTCTTCTACAAATAAATTACATGGGAAATCAAAAGATAGCAGGAGAACCTATAGATTAAAAGATGTGAAAGACATGTTCACTAGTTGTATTCTATGGACTTTGAATCAACTATGATTTTTAAATTGTTTAAAATTTATGTATGAGATAATTGGAAGTGATTTTTGATATTAAGAATTATTGCTCATTTTTTATGTCTGGATAGTGGTATTATGATTATGTTTTTTAAAAATTCAGAGGTAAATTCTGAAATAAGTACAAAAAAATAGTATAATATTTGGGATTTGCTTAAATAATGCTTGCTTTGAATATTCTGTTTGCTTAGAATAATGCAGAATAGGCCAGGATTGGGCTTGGATTGATGGTTGTTGAGGTTGGGTTGTAGGTAGATAGACAGTTTATTATAGTGTATACTGTTCTGTCTACTTTTGTGTATGTTTGAAATGTGCTTGTAATAAAGTTTTGTTTTAAAGTTATTGAAAGATAAAGGAAAAAGAAAATGAGAGGTGTGGCAATAATGAAAAGAAGCATACACGACTCTTTGAGATCATTTTGCCTTAAAAACAGACATAGGATACAGGGAATGTATTTTAAGATGTGAGATATTAGAACATGTTTATAGGCTGAAGGGAATGATTTCAAAGAGTGGAAAATTTATAGAATAGAGAGAAGATAATTTTGTAAGCAATGACTTTTAGTAGATGGGAAAG
>NW_006431917.1:197730-206777 GCF_000325575.1 Pteropus alecto | reverse complement strand
GTAGGAGCCAATTTATGAAGGAAAACTATGCATATGGTAAGAATATGGACATAGGTTGGTTGGATAATATGGTGAAGGGGAGAAATCTAGTTTTCTTTCAGTTGCTTCTGATTCCTTAATGAAATAAGCAATACAATTATGAGCAGAATGTGAAGATTATTCAGTATTTTACTGGCATTTAGTATGGACTATTTGGTACTTGATCAGTATTGATTCTAAGAAGTACAATTCTGTAGTCATAGGGTTTTAATACTTACAGATCTCCGGATACATTAATCTTAGTATTAATGTGAATGAAACCTTCTCTGTCATAAATATTTTGTGTCCCATATCATTTTGTAGCAGCCAAAGAAAAAAAAAGTTATTATAAAGACATCATACCCCAGGAAACAAATGAATTTTATGACCAGATAATTTGCTTCTCATTTTCTTTTCAATTAAAACTGATACCCCTTAAATGGAAACATTAGTCTTTTTATATTGATCTAAGATTGGCTAATATTTTGCTTTTGCATGAGCATTGTTTACTAGAGTAAAGCCCTTGACTTAGAATCCAAGTCTGTATTTGGTTTATTAATTTTAAACAGTTAGATATTTTAAATATATCTTAAAAGTTGGAACATTAAAATTTCCTACCATAGGCTAATCTTTTGATGTTTAGTCCAGCCTTTTATTTCAGTGTAGGTTTTTCTTGGTTAAATTATTTCCGCTTTCAATTTATTTAAAATAGAACATGAACCTGGAGATACTTGTGAAGCAGTTTGAGTGCAGAATTCTTGAGTTTTTATGTTTCCTGTTAATCATTACTATTTCCTCAGCCATGACTACTTTGAAAACAATGTATTATGCATCTATACCCACTGCTTTTAAAACAATCAACTTAGTTTTCATAGAAAAATGGTTGTCTTTCAGTCGCTTGCAGTGATAAAAACTGGCATAAACAAATTTGGGAACAAACATGGCTGACTTTTTGTTAAGATAACAGCTCAGCTGTTTATTCTGTAGAGTAACCTCCTAGATGAGAATTGTTAACATGCCAAGGTCTTGATCTGGCATGTCACCTAAGTTGGGGGGCCACTTTAGTTAGTGCATGAGAATCTCAGGTTCATTATATCCACATTGGAAATAATTTGTTTTTAATAAAAACTTTCACATTTTTTAGGATAAGTTTTGGAACTTGTTCTACTTTGTTTTTTACGAGTGATATGGACATTTTGCTCTGTTGGTTTACTTCCTTTATTCCATTACTTTTTCCATTGTTTAATGTTTTATGTCTTTTTTTTTTTCTTTAGGCGAAACAATCCTTTTTTGACCTCAGAGATTGCAAGGACCTTGTCAGCTTACAATCCTTTATTTTATTTTTTTTGTTTTGTTACGCCTACAGCACCTGGTCTTCCTAGGTGGTCTTCCATCCAAGTACTAACCAGACCCCACCATGCTTAGCTTCTGAGATCAGACGAGATTGGGCTTGTTCAGGATAGCATGGCTGTAGAATAATGTTTTATGTCTTATGCCAGTTTGTATGGACTTTTATGCTGTGATCACTTTCTCATTTTCTTATACATGTTTTTGCCTTTTATTTTGATTTTGATAGATTTTTCCTTTTGGATTACTGGCTTTTAATTTTGAAATTGCAAGTAAATCCTTTGAAATTACCACCTTATTTTAAGAACATTTTTCTCACCTTTATAGCTGCCTACTTATTTACTAGTATTAGGATTGTTCAGCTAATTACTGGTCATTTTATATACCATATGTACCATATTTGTCTTAATGAGGCCTTGAATTGACTTTCCCCAAAATTCTTAGAAAATCGCCATACTTTTGTATTGCTTTCTTGGGTAGCGATCTAGAGACAGACAGACAAATAGGGGGCAGGAGGAAGGAAGGCTGGAGGAAGACACATACAGATTTCATAGCAGTATTTTCAATGCTATTCATTTACCTGTCTCTGCTCACATTTCATCCGCGCTATTTAAATCATTGTTGCCTTTTAATGTTTTTTTAGTATCTCCTTTTAAAGTAAACTTACTGAAATATAAATACAAAATTACAGAAATTATATGTATGCCGCTCACTGAATTTTCAAAAAGTGATCACACTCATATAATCGGATTTAGTCAGAAATAGAGCTTTACTAGGGTATCAGCAGCTCCCTCTTAACTCTTTCCAGTAATTTTTTCCCACCAAAGTTAACCACTGTCCTGACTTTTAACAACTTTATAGATTAGTTTTATGGTTTGAGTGCTATATGAAAATGGAATCATAAAGTATATATTCTTTAATGTCTGCCTTTGTTTACTCACTATTATGTTCATGAGATTGATTCATGTTGTGTGTACTTTTAGATTATTCATTCTCATTGCTGGACAGTATTGTTGTATGAATATATCATAATTTACTTAGCCATTCTGTTGATGAACACTTGGATTCTTTCCAGTTTAGTCATATTAAAAATATGCTTGTATTATGAGTTTTTAAAGATACTTTTTTCTTTTTGAAAATATTGAACTCTTATTGTAAAAATTTTGAGAAAATATGCATTTGAGAAAAACCTCTTTGCTCAGAATTTTATTAGCATATTACTAGTGTATAAGTGTGTCATTTTGCCTGAAAAAAAAAATCACTAAAATACTTTCTAGGAAGTAGCCAAATGTCATTGACCATGAGGACTTTAGGGAAAATATGAAGAAACAGAACAGGTTGCATATTTGTTACTACATATGTAAAGTTATATAAACTCAAATGAAGATAAATAAGTAGAACCTCGCAATAACTGTTACATAATTATGGGAATTTAATGAACAGTTACTATGTCAAGTCATTTGTTATTCAATGATAATTGAAGATGGTTTCTGCTCTTGGGCAGGTTTAAAGTAAGAGAGGAGAATAAAAACTGAGAAAATTAATGAATAGGTAACAAAATTGAAAAAAAGTGTTAAGCAAGAAACAAGTTACTGGGATAGAAAAGAAAGGGTATAAGTTAAATGAAGTCAACAGGGATGATTTTTCTGATTTTTAACACGATAACTAAAGGACAAAAGGCACCCAATCATGTGGAGATCCCAAGTCAGCTTTCCTGGGCAATTTAATAGCCTATGAAAAGCTCTAAGAAATAGAAAGATTGTGACATGTTTTAGAAGTTGAAAGGGGGCAGTTTAAGGACATAGGGAGCAAATGGACAGTCAGTGGTTTGAAATATCTAATAGTAAACAAAGGCCATGTCTTTGTTCCTTATTCTAATTGAAAAAAGGAATCAGTTTTTTAGCCCATTTATTTCAACTGGGCTTCATTTTCTAGTTTTTTCTATTATAAAGTTTTTATTTGCTTCTTTGTTTACTTTTTCTAGAATAAGAAAATAGCATGTGTTTACCTTGTTTTCTTTCAGGTTTGGAATCCAGATACGACACTAAAACATTATCTCAAAAGGATATTTATGAAATGAATTTATCTCAGTGGGAGATCATGGAAAACATTAGAAGTTATAGCCCAGAAGATTCTTTTTTCAGAAAAGATTGTGAATATAAAAAGTTTGAGAGACTAAAGGGTCCTCAAAAGGAGTATTTCAGGCAAGTGAAAAAAACCACCTCTGAAAAAAGGCCCACTTGTAGGAAACTCAAATCCCTTAATTTGTATCAGAGAATTCATAATAGAGAGAAACCCTATGAATGTGGGGAATGTGGAAAGGCTTTTAGAGTACGTCAACAACTTACCTTCCATCAGAGAATTCATACTGGTGAGAAACCTTATGAATGTAAAGAGTGTGGAAAAGCCTTTAGACAGTGTGCCCATCTTAGTCGACATCAGAGAATTCATACTTCTGACAAACTCCTTGAATGCAAAAAATGCGGAAAGATCTTTACATGTAGTGCAGATCTTCGAGTACATCAGAGAATTCATATTGGTGAGAAGCCCTATGAGTGTAAGGAATGTGGGAAATCCTTTAGAGTGCGAGGACAACTTAACTTGCATCAGAGGATTCATACTGGTGAGAAACCGTATGAATGTAAGGAATGTGGGAAGACCTTTAGGCAGTATGCACACCTTACTAGACATCAAAGACTTAATATTGCTCAGAAGTGCTATGAATGTAAGGAATGTGGACAGGCTTTTCTTTGTAGTACAGGCCTTAGACTACATCACAAACTTCATACTGGTGAAAAACCCTATGAATGTAAGGAATGTGGGAAGGCCTTCAGAGTACGGCAACAACTTACTCTTCATCAGAGAATTCACACTGGTGAGAAACCCTACGATTGTAAGGACTGTGGGAAGACCTTTAGTCGTGGCTATCATCTAACTCTCCATCAGAGAATTCATACCGGTGAGAAACCTTATGAATGTAAAGAATGTCAAAAGTTCTTTCGTCGTTACTCAGAACTTATTTCACATCAGGGTATTCATATTGGAGAGAAACCTTATGATTGTAAAGAATGTGGGAAAGCATTTAGACTGTTCTCACAACTTACTCAACACCAGAGTATTCATTTTGGTGAGAAACCTTATAAATGTAAGGAATGTGAGAAGACTTTTAGACTGCTCTCACAACTTACTCAGCATCAGAGTATTCATACTGGCGAGAAACCTTATGACTGTAAGGAATGTGGGAAGGCCTTTAGGCTTCATTCATCACTGATTCAGCATCAGAGAATTCATTCTGGTGAGAAACCATACAATTGTAAGGAATGTAAGAAGGCATTTAGACAACACTCACACCTTACTTACCATCAGCGAATTCATAATGTAACTAAATAATGATAAGAAAGTTTTCCATTATGAATTTTGTGTTAAGGAACATTGAAAAATTCTAGAGAAAAGGTTTTGAATGTAGGGATCTTTTTTTACGTCATGCTCACAACTAAGTGGTTTTATTTAAAAGAATATGTTCATGAATATGTAGAAACTTTTCATTACCATTTAAACCATGTTAAACTTTAGAAGGTTCATTCTAGAAAGAAATTCAAAAGAGCGAATGTTGAAAAGCTTTTTATCTTACCTATTAATCACCTCTCTATTCTCCTCTCCCTGTGGAGGTTGCCAGGGCACTGGCTCATTCTGAAAATTGATAAGTAAAAGGAAAGAGAAAATCATTTAGACTGCATTTTCTGTATGAACTGTATTGCAGGACAACTACAAGTTGCTGAGGTAAAAGTTTTTTAGTAGACAATTGTACAACACATGAAGAAATTATAGAACTAGGCAAGATTTCAGTAGATATTAAAAATATTAGGCGAAAGGTTGATAATGAACTTCACAGTGAGTAATCAGGTTGACAACATCTGGACCGACTGATCAATTTTAACCTCATCAAAAACAGGACAAAACATTATGTACCTCCTAATGAGGCAAAATAAGACATACGCATTGTGCCAAAAAATATTGAACCTGAAACTAAACATCAAGATCTAACTCTCAGTTAAGAGAAAATTTGGGGGCTAGAAGGACAAATTATATGATGCAAAAAGAAACAATTAAATCTAAAATATGGCTGACCTACAAGAGGAACAACCTGGCCTCTCAACCAATAAAATGACACTAAAAAAAGGGAAGTAGAACTTTCAGGTATTAAGAAAAAAAGTCTTAAGAGATGTACCAATTAAATGATATGAATGTGTGTTTCTTATTTAGACCACAAGTTGAGAAAACTTTTAAAAGAATATTTATGACAATTGGGGAAATGGGAATGTTGACAGTATTAGATAATATTAAGAAATTATATCTTTGTGAAGTGGTAATAGCATTGTGGTTATGTAACAATGTAAGAGATAAGTTATGAAGTTTATACATAAGGCGATATCTGGAATTTCTTTTAAAATGTTCATGGAAAAGGGTGAACAACAGGATTGTCAAAATATGGTAAGATGAGTCTTGGGTATGTGGTTTTTGTTTATTTGGGTTTTGCTATTTTCTCTTATGTCTTTTAAGTTTTCCATAATGTTCTTTTAAAGATAAAATTAACTATAAATTATAACCAGTTTGAAATGAATGATTTTTGAAAGATACCTATATGCCATACATGTGAATGTTGCCAAAGCTCTAAACACTGGAGTGTTAACTATGCTGTAATGTGTTTGTGAAGTTAAGAATGAAGGTCCAGATTTTGTCTAGATCACCTGTTGCTATATCTGTTATAGTGCCTATCCCTTAGTACTTCATATATTTAAAGAATGAGTAAAAGAAGCAATTACTACCAAATATGGAGCTGCATTGCCTAATAAGATAGTTGCTAACAACATGTTGATCACTTGAAATTGAAAAATTGGAAGTGTAGCTAGTTCAAATTAAAATAGTGTTAAGTGTAAAATACATGAGGTTTTGAAGACTTAGTTCTAAAAAAAGAATGTATCTATTTCTCACAGTATTTCTCTGCTGTGGTTGGGAAGCAGTGGATTACATCATTACATAATACAGAACCCAAATTGTGTTTCTGCTTCCAAGTAGCATGTTTGCCACTCAAGGTCCTCTGGTTCTATCTACCCTTTCTCATGCAGGTTTTTTCTTCATAAAAGGTGGCCTGTGTTTACAGCTGAATGGTTTTCTCACACTGTTTTTAGCCTGTATATGTTTTGAGATCCAAAAGCCTCTTCCCACTTTGTATTGTTTGTCTTATTCGAGTTTGCTGTGCTTCAAATTATACAGTACTCCTTAAAACTGCATCTTCTATGAATTTTATCACTCAATTCAACAGGCCCTTCTCTCTGCTGGGTTCCCTATGAGGCTGCTATGGAAGAATAATTTTAAAATTCTTAGAAACCCTGATGTTTTATAGAAGTTATAAAAGTTGGCTTCATGTTTACCCTGATACTGCATTTTCAAGACAGAACCATATACTTGATTTCCCCCTCCCCCCAAGCCATTTATAACTTTGAGGACCTTTTGATACCTGGAAACACTGGCATGGAACCATCTATATTTCTTAAAAATTCTACTTGAAAGATGTACCAATTGGTATAATGAATATAATGTGATTTTTTTCTTTTAATATGATGGATTGCCTTCATAGATTTTCAGATACTGATCAAGGCTTACATCATTGGAATAAACTCCATTGTTTGTAGTGTATACAATTGACCCTTGAATAATATGGGAGTTAGGGGGACTGATTCCCCATTAGTTGAAAATCTGCATATAACTGACTTCCTAAAAGCTTAACTACTAAAATTGCCTTCTCTTGACTAGAAGCCTTACCAATAACATAAACAGTTGATTAACATGTATTATATATTATATGTGTTACATTACTGTATTAAAGTAAGCCAGAGGAAAGAAAATGTTAAGAAAATCATAAGAGAAAATACATTTACAGTATTGAACTGGATTTAGTGATACCATAAGTTTATGTTGTCTGTTTGCAAAGTGAATTGTTAGTACCTACATAGATATTGTCTTACATGGTACAAAACACCATAGATGTTATACATATTACTAACATGAGACATCAAAAATGAAAAGATGTGAAAAAATTGCTTTATAGGTATGACAATTTATGTATTTATCAATGCATAAACAAGCAGCAATATGATTGCTTCATGGTAGCCTAGCCTATATATGAATGAAATCACCATAAAATTTTTATGGCATACAGAATTAAGTCATAATACAGTATCAGAAATATTACATTATTTTTAAAAATACCTGATGATAGACTGATAGTTTCTCCAATTATAAGAGGCATACTGTACAGTAATGTAATTCTTTGAAAGCAAAGTTATAAAATTAATATAATTTTATATTATCACCTTATGCCCATGTAAAGATAAGCTATCCACGTCAAGTCTTATACACGATGTTTTACATGATGTATCTGTAGGTGACGACACAAAAATGTCTCATAGTTCTTGCTATACAATTACTAGGTTTTCAAATGAAGACATAACAGATAAGTTTATTAACTACAATGTGATGATTACTTAGTATTAATTGGAAGCGGGTCATAATGAAGGTCTTCATCCTTTTGTTCATTTTTAGTGGGCTGAGGAGGAGGGAGAGGTGGGGTTGATCTTGCTTTCTCAGATGGCAGAAGTGGAAGGAGAGGCAGGCACACTCGGTGTAACTTTATGGAAATATAATAAATTTCTGTCCGACTTCCTTTTCATTTCTCTGAAAATGTTTCTATATGGTACCAATCCTGCCATTTGTTTTAGTTCTAGTGCCCATATTATAGATGGGTCCATGTCATAAAAGAAGTCAAAAGCAGTCTTGAGTAATTGAAAATCTCCTGCCAAATTGTCTAATGTCAATTTGTTTTCTAGCACCGCTGCATCTTCCTTATCATCTGGCCCTGATTCTTCAGCACTCATCTCCATCAAGTCATCTTCTGTTAATTCCTCTGTTAGCACTTGAACTTCTCCAAGACCCATATTTTGAATTCCTTCACCTCTTTTTTTTTTTTCCTGCCATATTTACAAAGTCATGATTTCCTTGATTGGCTCTGTTGTAAGTCCTGTGAAGTCATGCACAATATTTGGACAAAGCTTTCAGCAGCAAGAAATTATTTCAGGTTTGAAGGGTTCCATGGCTTTTTTATAACAATCTTGGCCCTTTCAGTGGTGCAATCATGCCAAATTTTCATGATGTTCTCTTTATTGGGGTTTTGTATAGAGTTGACAATCCTTCCCATAGGTACTCTAGGTAGTGAGCCTTAAAGAATTTTTTTTTTTTAAGCCTGATCTAGAGGCTGGATTAGAGATGTGTTTGGGGGCAAGCTGACCACTTTGATGCTTTCAATGTTGAACTAATGGGGTTGTGGTTGGCCAGAGGCGTTGTCTAATATCGAAAGATGTTTTAAAGGCAGTTTATTGGCAAGATACT
Organism: Pteropus alecto; assembly: GCF_000325575.1. Classification (NCBI taxonomy): domain Eukaryota; kingdom Metazoa; phylum Chordata; class Mammalia; order Chiroptera; family Pteropodidae; genus Pteropus; species Pteropus alecto. The sequence goes on along the minus strand of NW_006431917.1, from coordinate 197,966 downwards.
TCCTAACTTCAGGGACAAAGTATTAAAGGAACCAATTCAGGAAAAGGGTTCTCATTGTCCAGGCCTTCTTGTAGAAGACTGGCAGCTGGTGTTTATCTCATCACATCGGAGTTCGGGGGCAGCTTTATAGACAAGGGCAGTCCTAGTCATAAAGCCAACTGACAGTTCAGAGCAGTTAGGCTATTCCTTCCTGCCTCAAATCCTAGTGCTTGTTTCTTTTCCTTACTAATAAATGT
>NW_006431917.1:168206-197703 GCF_000325575.1 Pteropus alecto | reverse complement strand
AATAGAGCATTTTCTTCTGCATTAAAAACTCGTTCAAGGGGCTGTCCTTGCTCCTCAGTGTCCTCAGTTTTTTTTAACGGTGTCTAGGAACTTGTCTGCTGCCTTATGTTTGGCAGGAGCTGCTTCTGTTATCTCAACATTTTTAAAGTCAGATCTCTTTCTAAAATTGAATCAAACTATGCTGGCATTAACTTCTCTAGTTTTAGATCCTTCACCTTTTGCTTTTGGTTGTCATAATGACTTCATTTTTTTTCTTGAATCATATTAGAGTTGATAGTTATACCTTTCTTACAGCAATCCTGTACCCATATAAAAGCTGCATTTACAAAACAAGATAAAGTTATTTTGCAAAAACTGCAAGTTTTTTTGTGCCAGATGGCATAACTGCAGTAACAGTGTCATTAATTTCCATTTTTTAAAAATGGTCCTTATTCTGTATTAATTTATCTTGAAATGGTGGGCAACCATAGCTGCAGACCTCAATTTCTGATACATATTAAGCAATTCAACTTTATCTTGTAATGTCATGACTTTGCTTGTTAGGAGCAGTTCCACCATCACTAGTGGCACTTGACATGAGTCCTGTGGTGTTATTTATGAACTCAGATGATTAATGTCACATAGCATTTTAAATGGATACAACACTGAAGAGCCCATAATAGCAACAGGAGGTGGCTATGAAATTATTACAGAAGTATATAGTATGTACTACAGTTAATTTTATGCAATTATGATTTAATACTGCATCTTTATGTTTACATTTTTCTCCACTGCAAATGACACCAGGTAAAGTCTTGTGTGCATAAGTTTTTATAAATTTTAACTTTTTAAAAATAGGTTCACATGTATTTTATGGTAGTAAATGATCAAATAAACCACATTTTATGCATTTATGATGTACCTTTTTCTTTAATTTTTGATAATTATGTGTCTAGTATGTGAGTCTTTTCATATCTCCAGAAAATTTTCCAAAATGTTTATTGAGAAAGATCCACATGTAGGTGGACTTGCACAGTTCAAACCCACGTTCAAAGGTCAACTGTACTTTTAAAATATATATTTCTGATTTGCTGTGATTACTATGATTTATTAATTTATTGAGGATTTTTGCATCTATATTCAGGAAAGATACTTGTCTATAGTTTTATTCTGTCTTTGTCTTATTTTGGTATCAGGATGATGGTGGCCTCATAAAATGAATTCAGAAGTGTTACCTTTTTTTAACTTCTAGAAAAAGTAGTATATAATTGGTGTTAATTATACTTTAAGTGTTTGGTAGAATTCTGCAGTGATACCATTAAGCCTTGCAATGGACTGAATGTGTTTTCTCAAAATGCAAGTGTTGGCATTTTACCCCTAATGTGATAGTATTAGGAAGTGGGTTTCCTTGGAGGTGATTAGGTCATGAGGGTGGAGGCCTCCCAAATGGGATTAGTGCCCTTACAAAAAGCATCCCAGAGAGTTTTTTCATTCACTTTTGCCATGTGAAGATACAACTGAAAAATAGTAGGCTTTAATCCGGAAGAGGGTTCTCACCAGAAACTGACCATGCTGCCACCCTGATATTGGACTTACAGCCTCCAAAATTGTAATAAATTTCTGTTGTTTATAAACCACCCAGTCTGTGGTACCCAGTAATAGCACCCTGAATTGAATAAGGTACCTGAAGTGGGGTGCTAATGTAATAAATATCTAAAAATATGGAAGTGGTTTTGGAATTGAATAATGGATAAAGGCTGGAAGAGTTTTGAGATGCATGCTAAAAATATGGATGTTGAGGGTGATTCTGGTGAGCTCTTAGAGAAGTGATGAAGAGAAAACCACAATCATCTTAAAGAATAAGTAACCATGGATGGAATGTTGGTAGAAATATGAATGGTAAAGGCCATTCTGAGGAAGTCTCAGATGGAAATAAAGAAGGAACATGTTGGAAACTAGATGGAAGGCAATTTTTTGTTGTTCAAAGTGGCAAAGAACTTGGCTGAATTGTGTTCATGTTCAAGTGTTTCATGGAAAGTAGAACTTAATGAGCAATAAAATTGAAGATGTGGATTGGCTTCTGGCTGATTATAATGCAGAAAAGAAATGACTTAAAGATGGAACTTTGGAAGCAGAACTTAAAGATTTGGAAAACTCTCAGCTGAATAGTTAAGCAGTGTTAAAATAAAGTGAAAGCATTAATTTGGATAGAATGGGATCCGATGGGTTGGTACAGGGCCATGTGGGAAGACCTTGATGAAGCTGGGTATATTGAGCTCCTAAATGCTGATGAGTCTTAGCAGTGGAAGTGGCTTTCCCGCCCACCACAGAAGTGGCCTTTCTACCTCTATTAGAGAGGCATCCCACCCCCAGTGATTTGGCCTCTCCACCCATAGTGGTTTTGGCCTTTTCATTAACCCTAGTTGCTTGAAGAAACTGTAATAACCTCCCCTGAGGCAATGGCCATGCAAGACAATGCTGGTTCTCTTAAGACACAACCCCCATAACTCTTCTGTGATCATGGTCTGGAACACAGGAGATCCCTCAGTATTACTATAGTTTTGTAATTAAGGGCAACTTCTTAGTATTACTATGGTTTTGTAATTAAGGTCTGTAGAAAACTACAACCCATTCCAGGCAGGACTGCTAATGATCCAGACCCTTCAGGAATGAAAGTTGGTGTCACTCCACCAGGTTAGGAACCATGATCACAGGATCAATTACAGAAATGAGGACTAATTGTCGTGAGTATTCCTTATTTTGTTATAAACATTTGTGTGCGTTTAGCCTTATATTTTTTCCTCTTTTATTCCCTTATGTAATTGTACATCATGGTATTGAAATATTGACTATATTATAGTAGTTAAGTATGGTTAATTTTACATCATTGTATTTAAATGATGGGTATCTAGGGGAAGAGTAAAGATCACCCAAGGGCCTTGCATCCTCTGGGGAGAGAGTGAGTTTCTGGTTGTACACAAGATAGTTATATCATGTTAAGTGAAATTGTAACCTTGTAATTGTTTGCTTTTAGGGATTGAGTATGGTTTAAGTGGTATAAGTGCCAAGTTGACAAGGGGTGAATTTGTGATAGTTAAATTTATGTGTCAACTTGACTGGATCAAGGGATGCCCAGGTATCTAGTTAAACATTATTTCTGTTCGTGTCAGGGTGTTTCCAGATGTGATTAGCATCTGAATCAGTGGACTCAGTAAAGTAGGTTGCCCTCCCCCATGAGGGCCTAAATGGAACAAAAAGTCCTCATTGCTTGAGCTGGGACATCTCATCTCCTGCCTGTAGACTGACTTGATTGTCAGGCCTTTGGGCTCAAACTGAATTATACCATGGGCTTTCCTAAGTCTCCAGCTTGCAGATGGCAGACCAGAGGATTTCTCAGCCTCTGTCATGAGCCAATTCTTCATTTTAAACTTCCTTTTATATCCTATTGGTTCTTTTTCTCTGGAGAACCTTGATGTCAGCGCCAAGCTGATTGAGAAGGGAGGGTTTCGATGATGAGATGCCCAGTTGAAAGAATACACGAGAGGCCAATGTAAGAAACGGCAGGCACTTTATCGTGGGGAGCACACTTCTGCGTTAGGGGACCACATGGGCTCCACATATGTCAGAGAACAATAGTGGCATTCTGACATAAGCTGAATCATGCTACATGAGCTAGGCGCAGGCTCCCTACTACATTAATGTAACATTCTAAATCTGGGGTCCTATTCCTAGCCAGAAGCCTGGATCACAGCCAAACCTGAGACCAGCCAGGCCTGGGGCCCACACTCCACTTCTACAGGGTTGTGGTATGGGATCTGGCCTGGAGGGTACTACCTTGGTCTCACAACAACAGTATAAAGAACAAAACTACCAGGCTACAGGCTACAAGGGCTAGGGAGGCTACTGCCCACCAGGAGGACCCCAAGGAATTCCACCAAGTTGTCAATGATCTTCTCCCAGGGCATGAATGGCTTGGACTTTAGCATTCATTTCCTGGAGGACTGCCTGTGACTGGTAGGCAGGATCAGGAATGTAGACACAGCATTCTACGTGGAGTAGGGCACAGGTACCACCCTGGGCAGCAGTTAGGGGGTCAAGGACCATGCGGTTTTGCAGAACTACTTTCTACATTTGTATGGTTTCATCTATTAAAAGGATTATAGCCTGATGTGTAGCATTCAATGCCTGTGCACTGTGCTGGGGTAAAGCTTCTACCTGCAATTCTTACACCTATGGATCCCATCCCTGGAATGAATAACGTCAGGGAGTAGAACCACCATGCTGCCTGTTTCTGCCAGTGCCAGCAGTGATACACGGGATCCCAAGTACGAGGCAAATGGGGCAAAATAGGTAATAAGCGTCCAACTAAATACAGATGTCCCCAGGTACAATGGCTGGTCCAGTCAGTGGGCAGGTAGGGTCAGCCTTAGTGCCCTCAGACCTAGAAATACCCTGCAGGTAGCTAGTCAGTAGGCTCTATTACAACATAACGTCACCCATTCCACCAGACCTTGGAAATGTTAGCAAGGGTGGTGTTAGCACACATCTAGTGGTAGCCACCTCACAATATGGTTGGGCGTATCTCACTTGCTCTATGCAATGGGGGGCCTGCTCCCTCAATTCCACATGTTCTCCCTGTAGCCATCCCCACCCATTGAAAATGGCATAGCCTATGAGGGGTGGGCAGTTGCGATGGTTGCAGCGGAGCAGTGCTTCCACTGCCCACTGTCACTGGTTCCATTCAGGTGTGGTGTTCCAGGTACGCAGCCATGTCCAGTTTTCAGCCATGGCTAAAGTAATGCACCACCACAGTCCCTTGGCTGCTTCCATTGGCAGTTCAGTACACACTCAGCAGGGTGAAACATTGTGAACAGCAGCAAACACATGAGCCCAGGACATGACACTTCCCTGTTGTCAGCCTGGGTGATAGGACAGAGAAGATAGAGAGACCATCCTTCTGGGAGGACACAGGCCACTTGCCCATCTTGAGACAAAAGGGTGGCTGGGAGAGGAGCTGCCCCTGGCCTGTGGTACCAGTTTCTCCAAGAGTAGCAGGCCAGGGGATCCCACTGGCGTTACAGTATAGTGAAATGGGCCAGAGGCTAAGGACAAAACTCTCTGTTAACAGGGAAACCTCTGAAGTCTTCAGGAGTGACACTTGCAAGGGTGTAGGCCAAATACAAATCCAGGTTCTACCTGCAACCCATTGCGTAAGCCCTGTTCCCAGGGCTCTACCAGAGCCACCCACAGTTCTTGCGTTACCTGTATAGTCCAGGGCCATGACCAGGTGGCCTGTTTACCTGCTGCCAAAGGTTCTGGGGCTGGCAAGTGCAAAGCTCCCTGGTAGGCCCAGGGCAAGAGCTGTTTAGCAGTGGTGCCCGGGCACACTTTGATAGCCCGCAGCATGTCTGCTACCACACTGTCCAGGGAGGACAAACACTGTTCGCTGGGGCTGCTCATCCAGAAGACGTATAGCCTGTGGGAAGTTAGTGTACCAATGGCACCAGCCCAGGCTCAAGGTGTGCAGTCCTTCAGCAAGCTGTTGAATCATTCTACTATTCCAGCTACCTTTGTGCGATGAGGAACATGTAACTGCCACTGCACATCATTGGTGTGGGCTCAGGCCTGCACCTTCTGTCTTGTAAAATGAGTGCCTCTGTCGCTGGTGATTAATAAGGGCCAGCCATAGGCAGCGGCGAGGTGCTCCAACATGGTCATGATATGGCGTTGATCAGCAGCTGCCACCAGCCATGCAAACCCTAGGTTGGTGGCCGTGTCCACACTCATGAACAAATAGCGGTGTTTTCAGTCTGTGGGCAAAGGCCCTATATAGTCCATTTGCCATTCCTGGAGTGGCTTAGCCCTGCAGAGAACCACCACTGGGGTATTCTTTACCCACTGTCTCTCTGGGTACTGCTTGGCACACCAAGGGCATTGTCACACAGCAACCTGGGCTTGTGCTCAGGTCAATGATAGCCCCATTGCTTCGCTACCTGTTCCATGGTATGGGCCCCTACATGCACCAACTTTTGGTGGAGCTAGAGGTCAATGTCTGCTGGAACCAGCGGTACATGGGCAGAGCAAACTTGTACCAGTGCATCAGCTACATCATTGCCGGGACCTATAACAGCCGATGGCCAGGGTCATGGTATATGGTGGCCCCTTATTGAAGACCCCACTTCCAGAGGTTTCCCTATAACCCCCGGGCCCATAGGGGGTGGTGGCCTGTTATCTACTCTTAGGCAGCGCACCAGGGCAGCCACAGAGTTAGACCTTGATATACAGCCCAACTGTTGGTGCAGACGTGCAATGGGCCAGTTTCATTCATGAGGACCAACCACACAGCACGAAGCTCCACCCATTGGCTGGCCTGCCCAGAACCAGTTTCAAACCACAAGGTTTCTGTGAATGGCTGCAGCAGCTCATGTTGGGGGCTGCCCATGGCATGAGCTGCCTGTGTACCAGGCATCCTCATGTAAAGGGTACCAGCCTGACCCTTTACATAGGAACTCGGTACATCTCCTGTCTCACAAGCTCCACCAGGAGCTCTGCTTGAAACTATGCTGGTCTCAATAGGGAGTGCAGTTGACCTGGCAGGGGGCTTGCAGAGAACTGCTCCCACTGTTCCACGTATGCCTCCCACTTGGTGAGTGTAGGGGTCTGTGCAATTCCCGTACAGGAAGTCTTCACTCAAGACCGCAGCCACACCTCCGTGGGGTACGTGAACTACACGGTTATGGGATTAAGGCCAATGATGACCTTACTGGCCAGAAGGGCTGGATATATGGCAGTCAGTTACTTCTCTATCAGAGAACACCGCGGTTCTGTGCCTTTCTATAACTGGGACCAGAAGCCTATTGGCCCCTTCCAGAAACCGTTCTTCTGCCCCAAGCTCCATCCAAACCCTGCATCATCCACTTGCACTGTAAGTAGAAATGGGAGGGCTGAATCAACTAAGCGTAGAGTATGGGCTTGTGCTACAGCTTGCTTTGTAGCCTTAATGGCCTCTTTTAGCTCGGGGGTTCAATCCCACTGGGAACCCCATCGCACTAGACAGTACAGGGGTCGCATCAAGGAGGCCAAAAAGGGAATGAATACTCTCCAAAACTCCAGCAGTCCCAAATAGGTTTGGAGCTGCTTCACAGTCTCAGGTTGGCGATATACCTGTATCTTATCAATCACTGCCTCCAGCATTACTTTTGTCTTACCCGACCAGACAACTCCCAAGAATTTGACAGAGAACCCAGGTCCCTGGACCTTGTCCTCATTGACTGCCCAACCCCAGTTGGCGAGAACTTCTTTCTTGCAGGGTGGTCACTACTGCTTCTAGGTCTGTAAGAGAATCAGAGGTCAGCATTACATTATCAATGTAATGATATAAGAGCACTGCGGGCGGTCGTTTCCACATGGCTAAACCTTTAGCCACGAGACCATGGCACAGTGTAGGGCTGTGCAGACAGCCCTGAAGAAGGATGAGGAATGTCCACTGTCACCCTTCCCAGGTGAAGGAAAACTGTTCTTGACTTTCTGGGGCTATGGCAATAGAGAAAAAGGCATTTGCTAAGTCCACCACATAATGGTATCGTCCAAGTTCATGTCTGTGATGTGTAGCACAGTAGCATGCAGGGGTGGTGCAACCTTATTCAGCTCCCAATAGTCAGCTGTCCTGAACTGGGAGCCGTCAGGCTTCTTCACGGGCCACACGGAGTTGTACAGGCTATGAGCAGGACAAATAACACCAGCTTCTTCCAGTTCCATTATGGTCTGCTCTATTTCCTCATGCCTGACCCCCCAGCAGGCAATACTGTTTTGTGTTCACTACCTGATGGCCTAGGGCAACACCAGTGGGGCATGGTGTAGACGTCCCCGGATGATAGTTTTCACTACTCTGATGTGATGGCGGAATTCACCAGCAGTGGTATTCACAGTCAAGCTTCGCAAAACATCAATCCCCAAAATGTATTCCTGTATGGCAGATATGTACTCTTGGTACATCCAATCTGCTGATACCCAGTGTCACAGGGATCTGCTGCATGTGAATGATTCAATCCCCACAGCCTTCTGTGGTTGCAGTGGGTCCAGGAAACTTGTCTGGATTCCCATAAAGCAGGGTGCTGTCAGCACCTGTGTCCGCGAGGGCTAATACCCTCTGAACATTGCAGGGCGACCAATGTATAGTCAGTTCCACATGCGGCCTCAGGTCAACCGGCTCCCCTGCTAACCAAGTGTCCTGGCGGAATCCCTAATCAGGGAGATAATCGGCCAGCCGTACCTCACAGGTTGTGGCTTTCCTGGGAATAAGAGTGAATTGCTGGTCAGGGCACAGCTGATTCCACAGCGCCAGCAGAACTTCATTAGGTTGCTGCTCAATCTTTTCTTCAGCGACCCCTGCCGCAAGGATATCAAACTGCATTTGCCTGCATCTCACTTTCATGGCCCACTGGGCTGGGGGCTGCTTCACTCCTGCTTATCGGCCATGCCTCCATCAGTGCACTGGCCGGTTTGGGAGGTGGGGGACAGTACTGTACACACTTGGGTAGGATGCTCCTTGCTTTTCACTTCCACATCCCCCAACCTAGCCATGGTGGACGTCACCTCATGGATCTGCCACCATGGTGCCAAAAGTACGGGCTGGGCCCAAAGTCAAAATCAAGTCCTTCATACAGGTTGCAAATACCTCTTCAAGGGGGCTTGTATACTGGGTATGAAACATCATCTGTCACACGCCCATTTACTGAATTATCTGGACCAAATCTAAGTATGTGGTCCATCTGCTCAGTCTCTGGCAGCTCCCCTGGGTCGGCCCACACTGTCCATGCAGCCGACTCGAGCCAGTTAATTAGGGAGTGATTGCCCATGCCCCACATCATTCTAGAGGCGCTGCCTGAGGGATGGTACCACCGTTATGGAGGCTAGCTGAGCCATCTCTTCTGGAGATAATTCAGTCCCTTTGGCCCTGTCATCCCACAGCGGCAGCAGCCACCCCAGAATCGTCTCCCCAGCTCTCTGCTGGACCTGTGTCATCAGGTCCTGGAGTTTAGCTGGACTGTATTGAATCAAGGTGGTATGCTTTTTAACCTGGGGGTGCTGCCAGCTTGCCACCCCGAGGCCAACGGCTGTTTCACTTCAACCCGGTGCCTCCTGGTGAGTGGTTGGGACATTTGGCTCCAGCAAATCCAGGGCTTTCTGGACGTCCTCTGGATGCAGCTTCACTCCATCCCAATCCTCCGAGGGCATCCACGTAGCCAGATACCCAGCCACAGGATACCACTGGGAGGTGGGGGGCCACGTGTCCTCCACCTGGGTATCCTCCACCCAGGGACCATCTCGAGTGCTGGGGGCTGTCTCACCTCATCCTGTTGGCTACACCATGTGTCAGCCCTGAGCTGATAGAGAAGGGAAGGTTTCAGTGGTGAGATGCCCAGTTGAAAGAACATACAAGGGGCCGACATGAGAATGAAATGGCAGGCACCTACTTTATTGCGTGGAGCACGCTTCTATTGCAGGGAGCATGCTTCTGCATTAGGGGACTACATGGGCTCCACATATGTTAGAGAACAATAGTGGTATTCTACCACACATGCATGATATAATAAGCTGAATCATGCTTACATGAGCTGGGCGCTTTACTACATTAAAGTAACATTCTAAATCCGAGTCCTATTCCTAGCCAGGAGCCTGGGTCACTGCCAGACCTGGGACCAGCCAGGCCTGGGGCCCACACCTGACTAATAAGAGCCTGAAGATTTCTTCTTCTGAAGATGTAAATTATGGATTTAATTACTTTAATAGTTATCAGACTATTCATCTTGAATGAGCTTTGATAATTTAAAACCCATGTTAGATAATTTCAGTTTCTGTGTCATCTTCTTGTTGTATCTGTCGATTGTGTTTTGTCATTTGCTTTGAAATTTTCCCCAGTTCTTGGTAGAAGTTATTTTTTTATTATATCCTAGATATTTTGGGTTTTATTTTATGAGTCTCTGAATCCTGTTTAAATCAAGTTCCTTGTTACTGCGAGGTCAGTACACACAGCATCTGAAGTTGCCCAAGAGCTGGGAGGAAAACATAGGCAGGCTATTTCTGGGGCAGACTGGTAGTCAGGGTCTTCTCAGAACACACAGCCTTAGCAGATTTTCATCAACCAGCTAGTGGAGCTGCCTCATTATTGCTAGGGCAGAATGATGACATTATTAGCTCTCTGGCACAGCCTCTACTGATGCTAGCATCCACTTATATAAAAAAAAGAGTACAAAAGGTCTTTATATTGTATATAGTGATTTTTTTTTGGCTAGGGATGGAGACTAAGAATTTCAATTTTATCAAAATAACACTAAAATCTCTAAACTAACCCAATGTTATAGTGAGAAACAAAACTCATGGTAAGATAGTAAAAGTATCTAGTCTGACTTCCTTCTACCCTTGGTTTCTAAACCAATTTGTGTACATATAAGGTTATTGGAAAAGTAGTACCATGCACTGATCTCTGATTCAGAGTAAATATACATTTTTTTGAACAGTGCTCCAGCAGCACTTGGTATTCCTCTTGGCTGACAATGCAATTGATTCTTCAGTAGTTCTTTTCATCATTGTATAATATCAGTTGCTTCTGGGAGACGTGTACCTAAACCTAGTGAATCCATAGATATTAGCTCATTGATCCACTTATTTTGCTGTACAATGAGTTCCACAGTCAAAATCGATGCACAGTGGGATGATATGATGATAAACAAGACATTAACTACTGTGGAATTATAGTTAGACAAAGGCAAATCCATTTCAAGAATAAGTGCCCGCCCTACTTCTTTGAAGGTTGTTTTTACCTAGTATAGAATTCTAGTTTGACATTTATTTTCTTTCAGGATGTTGAAGGTATCACTTGAGTTATGGCTTTAGTTTTGTTGTTTTGGAGAAGTCAGCTCTTAGTCTCTTTGTTACTTCTTATTACTTTTAATAATTTCCCTTTTCTATTATTTTCAGCAGAGTTTTCTTTGTATTTATTCTTCTTAGGCTTTTGAGAGCTTCTTTGAACTATGGTCACCTGATGGCTTTAGTTTAGGAATTTTTTTCAGCTTTAAAAAATATTCTTCTGCCCCATTCTCTTTTTTTCCCTCCTTCTGAGTCTTCAGTTACATGTTTTAAATTCTGTTTATTTTGTTTTACATGATATGCAACCCTAAATTATTATGTCCATTTTAAAGTAAGATGATGAAAGTAGCCTCCAAAAGTAACTTGTCTGAGAGCAGATGGTTAGCAATTGTGATAGCTGAGATTCACATCTGGGAAGTTTGATAGCAAAGCTCATATTTAAAATTATGATTGAATATCACCTCCCAATGCCATGCATTTTTAAAATACCTTTCATCACAGTAATTCATCAGGTATATTGTTCCTCAGTAGTTCTGTGGAATATGCCATTATTATTGTTGGCAAAATATATCTTCGGTAATCATAACTTAATCTTTTTAGGTATTTATGTTTTTAACTTTTGTTTATTATATATTATTCTCTGATATACATCTTTGTAGATATGTCATTATGCATTTTATAGCCTTCCTAGAAGTTGAATTGTTGAATAATTATCAGACATTTAGTAACTGCTCACAATATGCCAGACTAGTGTTTGGGAAATACCAGCATTAAAAAATGTAGTTGCAATCTTTTGGATCTTTATAATTGAGCAAGAAAGATGTAATTTTTATAGGGATAAATCCAAAGTAGAATATGATAAAGTCCTCTAGAAAAATTCAGGTGTATTCCTCTGAAGATAGATGGAAGACATCCTAGCAAGTTGCAAATTATTTTAAGTTCATGGGATCTTTAAGTCCATTGGATTTATTCAGTAAGCTACATGTTTACACTTTTTATTCTACTAATGTTAGAAGAAAAGTGAGATTATTAAGGTAAGATGTTTTAGCAGCTTTTCAAGAATATTATGGCTAGAAGGTATTCTGAAGCAAATAAACTCATTTCAGAAAGACATGAAAAAAATAGCAATGAGACCTTCAATACATATATTATTTAGGAACTTCTAACCATACTTTTCTATGTAGTAATCCAACATAGTTACACTTAGTTATAACCTAGTATAGTTATATATAAGTTATGCTTAGAAAAAACGGACTTTTTTTCTAAGTATGTTTGAATCAGGAGGAAATAAAGAAAAGTCATTCGAGATAAAAACACCAGCTCTTTTAAGAGTATCTTTATCTTTTCTACAAATTCAAGAGAGGGACATACTATACTATAACACTCAATGCCACTTCTAAAAATATGCCCAAGAGAAATTAATACATTTTGTCCACAAAACAATACAGACAAGAATGTTAATAGCAGCTCTGTTTATTTTAGCTCAGAAGTGTTCAACCAAAATGCCCTATTAGTAGAACCATGCAAAGGAAAAATTGTAATGTATTACATAACAATATGAAAGAAGAAATTACTGGGGTATGTAATAATATAGATGATGAGTCTTAGAGATATTATGTTGAGTGAAAGAAATCTGTCACAAGAACATATAATATATGATATTCCATTTATGTGACGTTCAAGAACAAGTAAAACTGACCAATTATGATAGTAGAATATTGGTCAACCTGGGGGGTACAGACTGGGAAGGGGCAGGACCAAACCTTATCTGTCAGAAATATTCTGTATCTCAATCTGGGTGGTGGTCCCCATGGTATACATATAGGTAAAAACTAATCAAGCTGTATGCTTAAGATTAGTGTACTTTATACATTTATGGTATACATGTTATACCTCAATTTAAATAATAATAGGATAATTTAATAGATTAATATGGATGTGTTATGGGTACTTGGCCTTTCAACAAGGTCTGCTAATTGATGGTTCTTAATCTCAGAGTAGAGTCTCATGGATTAGGGCTTTCACCACTAAAAAGAAAATGAAAAAGACAAAAATTTATTCATTTCTGGTTAGTTACAGTGGGCTTGATTTCATCCTCCCCAGTCTGGGTCTTAAATGAGAGTGGTGAGCCCCAGGGTTCAGAGTTATAATCCTGTCTCAGAGAAGGGCACCACATGGGTAAATATAGTTCAGTCACTTCCAGGCATGGTCTGTGCGATATTGTCACTTCAGATGCAGAAGATCAAGCAGGTTCCAAAAGCCTTGAAGAAGTTCTTTATGTATGATATGGCTCCTCCTTAGGCCTGGAAGAGCAAGTCTGAACAGCCTAATCACAAGTGAACCTCAGGACCCCAAAACGTAGGAGGACTACTGAAAACCCTGTTAAAATTCCCAGATCTGTTTTAGTGCAGAACCTTTGCTAGGAGGTCATCTGTTTACATCCGGGTTCCCCAAGGTTCCCTAGACTTCCCCTAATCTTTCCAGTATATGTATATGTGGGGAGGGTTGGTTTGGAAGAAAAACTGAAGGAGAAAAAACTTGACATTTTGTGAATTCCATAACTGCCTTGTTTTTCCCCCTCTTCCAGACATGGTTTCCCTGGATTCTAGGCTTCTTGATTAGATGGACTCCAAGGACTGTCTAGTTCCTGCAATTATAAAACCATGGCTCATGGAAGTTTGTGTTTTAATACTAAATTTTGTTATTTTTTAGGTTATGGGAAGATTTTAATTTTTTATTTTGAAACCTCCTTATATCCCAGAACTGCTCCCTAATTCCTCTCATTTTTGGAGGGATACAATCCAGGTCCCTTCTGTGTGCCCCAGTCTTCTTAAACCACTGTTCATAAGTGTTCCTTGAAAAATCATTCAGCCTCTCCTATGTACTCAGTCTTCTGTCGAGAGCAGAGATGGAGCAAAAATAAAGTCTCTTCAGAGAGAAGCTTGACCATTTCTTGTTAGGTCTGCAATTTGATGATAAAGAAAGGATGGTATCATCTGAAAATTATGAATTTTTCCACAAACCCAAGTCTGTAGATAAAATAGAATTTAGTATTGATTGACCTCAGTTTAGGTATGTGGTAAAATCTCAGACTTTGTGAGACCTTTAAAGCTGAGTGAGGAAATAATTTGAGCCTGATTTCAGATAAATAAAGGGATCTTTCCTGGGAATCCCTGAGAGGTGAAAACCTATAGCAGGGTCCATTTTGTATCTCAAGAGGACATACTGGTTTTAGGTGACATGTATTTGACTCTAGATTAACCTTTAACAGTATTCTCTGGCTCAGGAATGAGAATATTGTATAGGGAGGAGTAGAAGAAGGAGTAGCAAGTAAGAAGATATGGTAGGATGTTTCTAAAATGGCTCCCAGTGATCCCTGCCTCTTGGTATTCATACCCTTTTAAGGGTAAACCCCTTTTCTTTCGTGTGGGTTAGATTTAATGACTTGTTTCTAATAAATAGAATACAGCAAAAGTGATGGGATTTCACTTTTAAGATTAGATTATAAAAGTCTGTGACTTCTGTCTTGCTCACATACTCTCTGGTTCTTTGACTTGCTCTCTCTGATGAAGCAAGCTGCCATACTGGAAAGTTAGGATGCTTGATCTCTGGCCAATAGCCAATGAGAAGCAATTGTTTTTCCACACTCATAATTCATGTGTTTATCTATCATTAAATTAAATTGAGCATTTAAAATAATAGTGTAACTGGTAATTAACATGTTGTAAACAAATGCATTTAATTCTCAGTAAGTATACATTTCAGCAAATGTGCGCGAAAGTAATTTGTGGATACTGAAAATTAACTTGTGAGATATGAATGTTCAGCACACTAAGGTCCTCAATCAGTACATTTTTCAGAGGAAATGAAGTACGTTTAATATGATGGATATCTATCTGGCATATTAGTTAAAGTGGAGGACAGCCGAGTCTTGTTTTCCCTGTGTCATTAAGTAGAATGGTTAATTTTTAAATTAAAACCTTCAAAATTAATAGGATAAAATGTTCTGTTCTATTTATTATTTTTATTACTATTATATGTATAGACATATTTTCTGGATTGTTTATTGTTTAGTTTGTGTGTATTGGCTGCTCAGATCCTTTACCTGTTTTTGCTGTTGTCTCTAATATGCCCCTCATCAGTTTCTATATGCTTTTAAACTATGAAATATTAATACTTTATCTCATAAGTATTTTTGCCATTTCTTTTGATTATTAGTTTCATTTTAGATCAATGGCTTTTACTAACTATATGGGCAAATCCTTATAAATTACCTTCATGTCAAGTCTTAAATTTGTTAGGTATATATCTTTCATAGCTCTTTGTTTCTAATTATTACTTATTTGCTGATAGATTGCTGTTTGGTATGTAATTTTATATTGATAAAGACTAACTACAACTTTTAGCAAACATAATCAGTTGGGAGAAGCTAGGGCTTATGATAGTTCTCATACTCTATGTAATCTTGAGAACCCTACAGGAAGAGCTATGTTTAAAATAAAGCTCTGTGGTTTTAATTTCACCTTCCCTCTTTTTCCTTTTCCCTACTATAAATATCCTTCATTTTTGACATGCAGGCCAGAGTATGCACATAGCTTGCCATGTCTGCATGCATTGGGTTTCAACACTTTCTTTTTCCTCAATAAATTTTTTTTGGTTGGGAAAAAAGAACTTATTTTGGTAATGAAACATCTAATCAATATTATTTTTTATTCAACAATCTCTATCTTGGTAAGGGTTGTAATTAACTCAGGCTCTAATGTGATGTTTTCAATCAATTTTTTATACTCTACTATTTATTGAATAATTTCTTCCCCATCACTGTTTCCTACTGCCTGCTTCTGAAATATATTTGTATATGTATATACATTTTTAAAATTATATATTTATAAATATTTATGTAGATATATAGTATGAATTGAGACAGAAAAATGGCCTAGAATACCACACTATTATAATTATGGCTATTTTAACATCCTTTAATATATGGTAGTATTAGATCTTTCCAAACATTTTTATATTTGCATTATATAAATTTTTTTTGTAAAAATTGAGAAAATATACAGAAGAACAATGACATATATAGTTTTGGGTGCTTTATATAGTCTATGTATTGATTGGGTGCTTTATATAGTTTAGATGTTGAGTCTTTTGTTGGATTATCTGGTTTTGTTAGATTTCTGGTTGGTATGCAAATATTTTTTCCCAGTCTGTAGCTTTTCTTTTCATCCATTTAACAAGGATTTAACACAGCAAAAGTTGTAAATTTGATCAAATCCAATTTATCAATTTTTTCTTTTATGATCATGCTTTTGGTGTCATGTGTAATTTCACGTCACAACTAAAAATTAGGTTAGAAATATACTACCTATGTAATCTTCTAAAGGTTTTATATTCTTACAGTATAAAAATCTATTATCCATATGAGTTAAATTTTATATATGATGTGAGATTTGGGTAGAGATTATTTTATCTATGGATATCCAAATACTCCAGCACTATTTATTGAAAAGACTATCACTCCTCCATTGTATTGCTTACGCATCTTTGTCAAAAATCCATTGGCCATAATTGTGTGGGGCTATTTCTTTATTTTACGTTCTGTTCCATGGACATATATCCAAAACCATTATCATATAGTTGATTAATATAACTATGTAATTTTAAAATTGGGTAGAGGGATTCCTCCCACTTTATTCTTCCTTTTTATAATTGTATAAGCTATTCTGGTCTCTGTGAACAATAATATAAACAGAGCCACTTTAAAATAAAACCAGAGCTGCCACACAGGAGGAACTGCCTTGCACATCTTATGTCTCAAATCTTGGAATGTTAAAAATAGGGCAAAATAACCTTTGTACTGGGCCTAAGCAACTTTATCCACCCCCGCAAAAGGAAACTGTTTGAAAAGTAAGCAAGAAAGGAGTTATTATGACTACTGAACTGCTGAACACTAGACTGAAAATTAAAGTAGTTAGAATTAACATCACTATGTTGTGCTATCTGCACCAGTAGAAATACCTTCCTTCTTTTGATGTAATTGTTACCCTTCCCTTTTTCATAAATACCCATTGCCTTTGTCTCCAAATCGGAACATTGTTTGGGCTTCTACCTAAATCAATGGTTCCCGAATAGCTATTTTTGTTGATCTTAGATAAACACTTGTTTGCCTCTCACGCTTGTTAGCATTTGTCTCTCCAAAAAATTTTAGAATATTTTATAAAAAGTCTTGCTAAGATTTTGATAGGAATTGCATTAAAACTGTTTATCAGTTTGGAGAGAATTGACATTTTTACTATGTCGAATTTCCAATCTATAAACAGGGAATATCTCTTCATTTATTTGGATCTTTGATTTTTTTTCATCAGTGTTTTGTATTTTTGTCTTTATAAAAGTCCTGTTCTCATTTGTTTGATTTACACCTACCTATTTAATTCTTGAAGCAATTGTAAATGGTATTGTTGTCTTAATTTGTTTCTATGTGTTCATTGCTAGTAAATAGAAATGCAGTTGATTTTTGCATGTTGATCTAGAATATTGTAAACTTGCTAAAATCACTTATTTCTGGGAGTTCATATAGATTCCTTGGGATTTTCAACATAAACCATCACATTATCTGCAAAAAAGGAATAGTTTTAGGTGCTTCTTTCTGATTTGTATGCATTCAAATCCCTATCCTGCATTATTGCTATGGCTGGAGCTTCCAGTATTATGTTAAGTAGCAGTGATGAGAGTGGACATGCAACCCTGGAGGTAGAGCATTCAGTCATTTATTATATTAGATAACTGTACACCTGTTGTAGATAACTCTTTACCAAGTAAAGGAAGTTCCCCATTTAGTCTTAGTGTCTGAGGATTCTAAAAATCAGTATAAATGGGTTATACATTTTGTCAAGTACATTTTCTACATCATTATGATAAAGGGACATTTTTTCCCTTAGTCTATTGATATGGTAGTTATATCAATTGATTTTTCAAACATTGAACCAGCATTGCATGTTTAGAATAAACTCCACTTGGCATGGTGAATATAATTCCTTAGATGCTTCTAAATTATATTTGTTAGTATTTTCTAAGGAGTTTTGCAGCTATATTCATGAGGAATATAGTCTATAGTTTTCCTCTTTTAGACTGGTCTTGGTATCAAGTTAATGCTGGCTTCATAGAATGAATAATTGCTTTTGGTATCAAATTTTATACTGATTTCATAAGGGATCTTTATGTTGTTGGAATACATTGTGTAGAATTGAAGTTAATTCTTTTTTAACTGTTAGGTAGTTCAACGTGATAGAATTCCTAGTTGAAACCATCTGAGCATGGAGATTTCATTTTTGGGAGATTTTAAATTATAAATATAATTTTGTTAATTATCATATAGGGCTATTTAAATGATCTGTTTCATAAATTGTTTTTTATTATTAAATTTGTCCATTTAATCAGATTCATTTGTGTAGAGTTGTTTTATTTATTGAATCTGCAGAATGTATAGTGACATCTCTTGTTTCAGTTCTTTATTAGTAATTTGTGTCTTTTCCTTGTCAGTCTTGCTAAAAGTTGGTTCATTTTATTGATCTTCTTGCCACTTAACTTACTTTCCCTCTGGTAACCACTAAACTGTTGTCTGTGTCTCCGAGTTTGACTCTTTTTTGTTTGTTGTTTTCAGTTTTATTTCCCACATATGAGTGATATCATATGGTTGTCAACCCTTTTTGTCTGACTTATTTCATTTAGTATGATATTCTCAAGAACCTTCCATGTTGTCACAAATGTCACTATTTCATTTTTTCTTATGGCTGAGTAATATTCCATTATATATATGTACTAGCCCATCTTACCCAACCATCTATTGAAGGACACTTTGGTTATTTCCATGCCTTTGTTACCATAAATAATCCTGCTCTGAACATCGGGTGCATTTATCTTTACAAATAAATATTTTCAAATATTTTGCGTAGATACCCAGAAAAGGGATTGCTGGGTCATATGGTATTTTAATTCTTAATTTTTTGAGGAAATTCCATAGTGTTTTCCATAGTGGATGTACCAATTTACTGTCCCACCAGCAGTGTATAAGGGTTCCTTTTTCCTCATAAACTCTCCGACACTTGTTATTTTTTGTCTTATTGGCGATAGCCATTCTAACAGGTGTGAAGTTATATCTCATTGTGGTTTTGATTTGCATTTTCCTAATACCTAGTGAAGATGAGCATCTTTTCATATTTCTGTTGGCCATTTGTATGTCTTCTTGGGAAAAGTGTCTGTTTAGGTCCTCTGCCCATTTTTTAATGTTTGTGTGTGCATTCATTTATTTTAGCTTTTACTTGCCTTGTTTTTGAGGTCAAATTCATAAAATCCTCTTTAAGTCCAAGGTCCTTGAGTCTAGTTCCTATGTTTTCTTCTATGCATTTTATTGTTTCAAGTCTTATATTCAGGTCCTTAATCCATTTTAAGTTAATTTTGGTGTGTGGTGATAGACAATAGTGTATTTTAATTCTTTTGCAGGTGGCTTTCTAGTTTTCCTAGTACCATTTATTGAACAGGCTTTCTTTTCTCCATTGTATATTTTTGGCTCCTTTGTTAAAATTATTTGCCCATATATATGTGGGTTTGTTTAGGGGTCTCAATCCTGTTCCACTGGTCTGTATGTCTGTTTTTCTGCCAATAACTTGCTGTATTGATTACTGTCACTTTGTAATATACCTTGAAGTCAACCAGTGTCATACCT
Organism: Pteropus alecto; assembly: GCF_000325575.1. Taxonomy (NCBI): domain Eukaryota; kingdom Metazoa; phylum Chordata; class Mammalia; order Chiroptera; family Pteropodidae; genus Pteropus; species Pteropus alecto. The sequence goes on along the minus strand of NW_006431917.1, from coordinate 178,130 downwards.
CCAGCCATGTTCTTTTTTATTTTTTTCAGAATTGATTTGGCTTTTGGGGGTCTTTGTGGCTCCATGTAAATTTGATGATTTTTTGGTTCTATTTCTTTAAAAAATGCCATTGAGATTTGGATGGGGATTGCATTAAATCTGTATAATGCTTTAAGAAATAAGGTCATTTTAACTATGTTGATTCTTCTAATCCATGAACACAGAATATCCGTCTATATCTTTGTCTTTTTTTCAATTTCTTTTAATAATGTCTTATAGTTTTCACTATACAGGTCTTTCACATGTTTTAATTAGTTTATTATTAGGTATTTTATTCTTTTTGTTGAAATTTAAAAAGTAACCGTTTTTCATATATTTTTCTGTAATTTCATTGTTAGTGTATAGGAATGAAATAGATTTTGTACATCAATTTAGTATTCTGCAACTTTACTGTATTTTGTTTATTGTTTCTAATAATTTTAGGTGGAGTCTATAGAGTTTTCTATATAGAGAATCATGCCATCTGTAAAAAGTGACAATTTGACTTTCTCATTCCCAGTTTGGATGACTTTTATATCTTTTCTTGCCTGATTGCATTCATTAGGACATTCAATGTTCTATTGAATAATAGTGGTGATAGTGGACAGTCTTTTCTTGTTCCTGATGTTAGAGGAAAGGTTTTTAGCTTTTCACCATTCAGTATAATGTTGGCTGAGGGTTTGTCACATATGGCCATTATTATGTTAAGGCATTAACAATTTTGTTAAGGGTTTTGGTCATAAATGGATGCTGAATCTTGTCGAAAGCTTTTTCCTGCATCTATTGCTATGACCATATAATTCTTATTCTTTGTTTTGTTCATGTGGTGTATCACATTGATCGATTTGCATATGTTGAACCAGCCTTGCTCTCCTGGAATGAACCCGACTTGATCGCGATGTAATCATGGTATTCAATTTGCTAGTGTTTTGTTTCTTTGTGTGTGTTTTTTTTTATTGTTATTTTCATTGAAGGATCAATACTGTAATTTGCTAGTATTTTATTTAGGATTCTTGCAGCTGTATTCATCAGAGATATTGGTCTACAGTTTTTTTTTTGTGTGTGTTATCCTTACCACATTTTGGTATCAAGGTCACGTTGGCCTCATAGAGTTAGAAAGTATTGCCTCTTCTTCAAGTTTTTGGAAGAGTTTGAGAAGAATGGGTATTAAACCATCTTTGAATGTTTGGTAGAATTCACCAGCAAAGCAATCTGGTCCTGGACTTTTACTTTTGGGGAAGTTTTTGATGATTGTTTCAATTTCCTTACTGTTGATAAGTTTGTTTATATTTTCTACTTCTTCATGATTCATTCTAGGAAGGTTGTATATTTCTAAGAACTTGTCTATTTCTTCTAGGTTATTGAATTTGGTGGCATATAATCTTTCTTTTTTCTTAAAATTATTTATTTATTTTAATTAGTTTCAAGTATACAGTCCATTGGTTAGACATCTATATAGTTCATAAAATGATCCCCCAATTGCTCTCCCCCTTCCCAGCCTTCCACCTAGCCAACATATTAATGCTAACTGCATTCTGTCTGTCGTGCTCCCCATCCCTGTGACCATCTAACATTACTAATTTGTACTTCTTTAACCCTTCACCCCATTCTCCCAGCCCCCCAAGCCCTCTCCCCTCTGTCCATCACCAAATTGTCCACTATATTTGTGAGTCTGTTTTTGATTAGTTTGTTCTTTTTGTTCCTTAGATTCTGCATATAAGTGAAATCATATGGTATTTATCTTTCTCTGTCTGTATTGTTGCAAATGGTAGGATTTCATTTTTTTTAGTGACTGGGTAATATTCCATTGTATATATGAGCCATAATTTCTTTATCCAGTCTTCTGTTGATGGACATTTACTTGCTTCCATATCTTGGCTATTGCAAATTGTGCTGCCATGAATATTGGGGTGCATAGATTTTACAAATTATTGTTTTAGTTTTCTTTGGATAAATACCCAGAAGTGCAATTTTTGGGTCTAAAGGTATTTTCATTTTTAATTTTTTGAGAAACCTCCATACTATTTTCCATAGCAGCTACACAAATTTGCAATCTCACCAACAATGTATGAGGGTTCCCTTTTCTCCACATCCTCACCAACATTTGTTTTTTGATTTATTATTGATAGCCATTCTGACAAGTGTGAGGTGTTATCTCATTGTGGTTTTAATTTGCATTTCTCTGATGATTAGTGACCCTGAGCATCTTTTCATGTCTATTAGCCATCTGCATTTCCTCTTTGGAGAAGTATCTGTTCAGATCTTCTGCCCATTTTTTAATTGGATTGATTTTTTGTTGTTGTTATGGAGTTGTATGAGTTCTTTATATATTTTGGCTATTAACTTCTTATCAGATGTATCATTTGCTAATGTCTTCTCCCAATCAGTCAGTTGTCTCTTTGTTTTGTTGATAGTTTCCTTTGCTGTACAAAAACTTTTTAGTTTGATGCAGTCCCATTTGTTTACTTTTTCTTTTGTTTCTCATGCCTGGGGAGATATATCCGAAAAGAAATTACTGTTAGTAATATCGGATTGTTTACTGCCTATGTTTTCTTCTAAAAGTTTCATGGTTTCAGGTCTTACATTTAAGTCTTTAATCTAGTTTGAGTCTATTATTATATATGGTGTAAGGAAGTGGTCCATTTTCTTTTCTTTCTTTTTTGCATGTATCTCTCTAATTTTCCCAACACCGTTTATTGAAGAGACTGTCTTTACCCCATGGTATATCCTTACCTTTTTTGTCATATATTATGTGAGCATATAGGCATGGATTTATTTCTGGGCTCTCTATTGTGTTCCATTTATCAGTGTATCTGTTTTTATGCCAGTACCATGCTGTTTTGATGACTGTAGCCTTGTAGTAGAGTTTGATATCAGGCTGTTGAGTGTCTGATAGAGGCTGATAAGGTTCAGGGCCAAGATAACACAAAAGTGGAAGAAGAAATTGTCATTCTGCATCAGGTTCTGACAGCCAAAAAGAGGTACTGTGGAGAGCTGAAAAGGAAGCTGAGCCTCTTGCCTCCTCCCTACATTACCACCAAGGTTCTCACTGGGATCACTGGCGAGTGTGGACACACAGAAATAGCTCCCAACCACCTTCCCTGCCAGTCCACTTGCTGGCAAAATCCCACTTGGAAAATGTTAGTTCCTTACTCCCCTTCCCCATAGGTTTGGCTGGTAGGAGTCACTTCGAGTCTTAGACTCACTTACCTGACTCAGGGGCCCCCTCAAGGCATGGAATGTTCTGCAAAGACTGGCGCAGGACCTCTCTGGTGGTCCTGAAAGGGCCCGCGTGCAAACTGGACGTTGCCTGGGTACAGTGGACATTGGGAAATGTAGTTGGGACCTGGACAGCCTTTCAGAGGCCAGAGCCCGACCGGCTCAATTCACAGGCTTTGGACTCCATCCCATCAATCAGCAAAGATCCTCGCACTCACACCACTCACAACTGTGACCAAGAGCTTCAATGAATTCCAGGCCGCGATTGGAATGCAAGTCTCAATTTAGGCCTCCACGCTGCTCTTCTGCAAACTTTCCACTTGAAATAACTTTGGATGTAATGGCCACTGGGAAAAGTAGTCCAGAGCCTTAGAAATACCTGAGAGGGAGGGTGCAATTCTTTTCGGCACCAGCTCAACACCTGGGCATTTGACAGATACAGTGTGGCAGAAAGGGCCTGTAAGGCTGTGCCAAACAACTGACACGTCCTCACATTCTCCCCCTGAGCTTGGTATATATTTCCAAGGATCTTTTCCCAGTGGAGACACATAGGACATTAATTTCCCCAGCAATGAGTTGTGACAACACTCGTGAAATGTTGCCAACCAGAGAAACTCATTAGAGACTCAGTACCTAGAATTTTTATTGGGGACAGTTCGCATAGGCAGCTTCTGCCTGGCACATACCAGAAGGAAGGCAGGTATTTCGCATAAACTATATTGTTTGCACAAACAGTTTAGGCATAGTGGGCCTCTCTTACCAGTTATGATAGTGAGAACCCTCTCAAACCTAAGTTCTATATGGAATCCAAAGGGCGACCTTGCAAGCAGGCCTTTCTAAGGATAAAAAGTCTCAGGTCTGCTATATTAACACTTTTCTGCACACTACTGTCCTAAACAAAATGTCTGGTTTTCAACAACAACAAAATTTATAAGGCATATGAAAAAGCAGGTAAAATCAAAACACTCTCAAGACACAAAGCAACAATCAGAACCAGACTCAGGTGCATAACTTCAATCTCTGCCTGTGTCTTCACATGGCCTTCATCTATTCTATGTCTTCTCATCTTCTATTATAAGGACAATTGTCATTGGATTTAGGAAACACCCAGATAATCCAGGATGATCTTATCTAGAGATCCATAACTTAATTACATCTACAAAGACCCTTTTTCCAAGTAAGTTCTCATTTATAGATCTTGGGGGTTTGGACATAGACATATCTCTGGATTGTCATTATTCAACCCACTACAACTTGTTATTTTGTTTAGTCTTAATCCTTAGTAGATTTCCTTAGAATTCTCAACCTGTCTTGTTACTATAAATTACGTCTAGATGCTGACAACACACAAATGTTTCTCTTTAGCATGGAGTATCTCAGTGGTTTAGCAGAGCAAAGACCTTGATCTACCTCCTAAAACTTGCTCATTCCATAGTTTGATCTTAGTAAATGACGATCCTGGTCTTGCAGTTGGGTCAGCCTAAGTTCCTCTTTCTCTCATTTTCCACATCAAATCTATTACCTGATCCTTTCAGCTCTATCTTCAAAATATATCTAGAATCCAACTACTTCTCATCACTACCACTGCTATCACCCTAGACTGAGTCACCAATATCTCTAATCTGAATTATTCTAACAGCCCATAAACTCATTTCCTGCTTCCTTCTTTGTCTCCCTATACCTTACTCTCTACTCAGCACCCCAAGTAATCTCTTTTAAATGTAAGTCATATCATGTCACCTCGCTGTTCAAAACCCACTATTGCTTTCCCATCTCACTGAGAATAATAGCCAAACTTCTTACAAGTCTCTCCAAGGACTTCTATACTCTGTCCTCTCATTAGCTCTTTCACCTCATCTACTGCTTTCCACGTTGTCACACTGGTCTACTGCTCCTTGAATACACTAGGCTTGTACCAACCCATGACATTTATGTTTTGCTTTTTTCTCTGCTTATAATGCTCTTTATCTAAATATCTTCAAATGTCACTGCTTCTTCCTTTTGTTTGTGCTCAAATTTCTTCTTAGTAAGGCTTTTCTTAAAACAACCTACTAAAATTGCAACTCCCTTGACACTCACTATCCCATTTCCAAGCTTTATTTTTTTCTACAGATCTTACCTTTATCTGAAATAGTATATTTATGTGTCCATTGGCCACTTTCACCTACTAGAATGTAAACTCCTTTAAGACAGGAAATTTTGGTTGTTTTGTTCAATGATGCTTTCTTAGTGCCTAGAACAACACCTGGCACAAATAAAGGCCTCAATAAATATCTGCTGTATGAAGAAATATAGTGTTTGACAGGAACAGGATATAGTCACTTTCATAATTTTTTGGGTGGTAATGGAAAGCGATTCATCTTCTCTGGATTGCAATATTTATGCATAACCTCTGACCCAACACTTCTTAGTGGAATTTATTACAAAGATGTACATTCACCATCTTTGCAAAGCTGAATATACAAGGATATTCATTCCATAATTGCATAAACCTGAAAACATCTTAAATATTCAATAATATGGTATTAGTTAAAGTATGACATTTCTGTTACCACAAAATACTATCCTACCATAAGAAAGAACAATATGGACTGTCTTCTAAGACAGAATGGTGAGTGAAAAACAGGGTGCTTTATAGTATACTAACATTTGTGAGAAATAAAGTTGAGGGGCTATATAACACAGATATGTTGGTATAATTGTAGAAAAACTCAAAGTAGTTTACATAAGAAACTAATCACAGAAGGAGGTGAAGAGAAATAATGAAAAGAATACTTTTTTCACTATAACCTTATTTACATTTTTTAAATCAATGAGATGATTCCTTTAAAAACAATTATGAAATTAAAACAAAACTGGCAGAAAAGAGAGCTAGGAGGAAAACAGCAATAATTTCTAATCTAGCAGCTTCCTCCTGAATTTATTTTAATTGTGACTGATGCTCCTGATTGAATTGAACAGTCATGTCTCTAAATATTTGCCCCACCAGTGTCTCCCAAAGAACAGAGAAAGGAAAATGTCTGGGAAAGTTTGTGGATATAACCCAAAACAGATACCCATGTCTTTAAACATTTTGTTTTAAAAGTCATATTGATTTGGTATTCTATTCCAGAACAAATATTGGGAATCTTAAGTATTTTTATGAAAGTGCTAGAAGGAAGACATACTCTTATTAGAGCAATTTGAAGAGGAAATGAGGCTTGGAGTATTCAGATTTTTCCATAATCTCAGCTACCCATGTAGTGACATGCATTCAGGTGATCAGACACATACTCGTGTACATATATGCAGATACATACACAATCTTGCTCCGCTACTCACATACACACACAATTACTCCAACCACACATGCCCACCATCTCACAAAGTCACACATAATTTTGATCTCATCTCTCTCACACTCATCAATTTTAGGTACACTTAGTTTCTCTTTCATTCAACTGTTGGAGGACAGGGTAAATTTCCTCTAGTTGATGGGGAGACCTAGCCTTGCACCAAGAGAAGAAGTCCTTTGGCGGAGAGTGAAGAAAGAATTCAATATACATAAAAGTTAGAGTCAAAGGAAAGTTTATTAGAAAAGAGGTAACATTCCACATACAGAGTGTGTTCTCTCAGAGGCAGAGAGTGAGATGGACAGTGCAAGAGACAGAGACACACACACACACACACACACGTAACTTTTTGTACAAAGATAAATGTATGGGGGTGGGGGGGGCATCTCAGATCAAACAGGGCCTAGTAGACAGTTTTATCATCTGCACCTTGGAATGTTGTGCTTCTCCCTGGGGGCTGGTGCCTGGAGATACCACCTCCCTGAAACTGGAGAATTTCTACTTTTACATTCCCCACTGGTTTTCGAAGGGAAATCAAATCATTGATTCTTTGACTTGGAGTGGTTGATAATTTGTTCTGAGGACCATGAGTTTTACTGCCTAGACCCACTTTCTGACATAGACAGTTATCCAATTAATTACACAGGGGCCAAATAGCAACTCCTGAAATACCAGCATTAGGGGTCCTGTGATGGAGGTAAGCAGTGCAGTTAATCAAGGAGATCCGTTGAACAGGTTCTCACACCAAGACCCTGTCCGCTGACATTGTTCTTCTCTGTCACAGAGTCTTTGTCTAACCAGGGCTAAACTATCTCTAATAATACCTGAATGATTAGCATAGAAACAGCAGGTTTCACCCAGAGCCATGCAGAGACCTCCCTGTTTCAGGAAGAGGAGATCCAGTCCTCTCCTATTCTGTAAGACTACCTCTGCTAGGGAGTTCCCGGAGGTCTCTAGGTGAGAAACTGATGTCTCTAAGTCTTGCAAGTCCTTATCTACTTGTTGACTCAGGGTCCGGTAGTTAGAATCTCCTGTTACTAAGGCTGCCACTCCAACAGCAGTTGATCCTGCCACATCTAGGCCTACTAGTGCAGGTATTAGGATAGGCGCCCTCTTTGCAATGTGATGGTCTATGTACTGGAAATGTTCACGGCCCCCTTCCCTGGAGTAGAAATACACTTGAGGGATAATGTGAACTAGTACACAGAAGGCATATGTCCCCTGACACCAGTAGTTGGAGCTGATATAGGGGGTTAGACCAGTATTACAGGCAAATCAGGTGCCTTGTGGGGCAACTAAGTAAAACGGAGGAGTAGTGTCTATGGGAGTGATGCTGTCACAATTCTGGGCATAGATAGGGCGAAGTGCTTAAGGGATAGCTAGTAGAGTGGATACAAGTGCCCTGGCCTTGTATAAGTCTCCCAGAGTGAGCTTTGGGGTCCTACCCCAAGGGCACAAAGTGCTGCTATTGCTTACTGAAATATTCCTAATCTGGTGAGTAGAATTTCCAAAAGCAGCAGTAGCTCTGAGCCCTACATAGTATGGTGGGGCCGGGTTCAAGCAAAATCAGCAGTCACTGGTGATATTAGGGCTGGTCTGATTAACGAAACCAAAAACTGTGTCTAACATACTTAACACTGGGTTGGGGAGTTGTGGTGGCCAAGGGATGCTCTGAATAGTGAGGGTGGTGGGGGCAGCACTTTCCAAGGAGTTAAGGGGCAGAGATAGTCCCTTTGGGGGTGTGGAGTGAGGTAGAGATGGCAGGGGCAAAGGGATCAAGGGGTTTAGTAGGTGATTGGGTCCTATCGGTAGAGGTGAGAAGTGGCGGTTTACCTGCCTCTGTACAGTGATGAGTATACCAGGATCAATTCCCGACACATATAACTGAAGGCTCCATGTTTTCCCTGTAGTCCAGGCCTGTGCATTCTATTGTTTTACAGTGAGGGTTGCAGGGTTACAGCTTCCTAGGTTAGTACATACAGACTGAATAGGGCAGCTGAGAGATATGTAATGATCTCTCCCACCCAGTTCACTCTCCCATGGTGCGATTGTTTTGCAGCCCCAAGAGGCACAATAATATTCATTTGGCTTAGCACATGTGGGGCTTCCTTCCTGAGGACACATATAAAGCTGTGTTCCTTGAAGGCCTTCTTCCATAGCGAGGTTTCCACACCCATATGGGGATGACCAGAGTCGGCTCCTTGCCTTATAGTGTGCTTTGCCAGGCTGCCTGAGGATGGCACATAGATCTACATTGAAAATAGGTTGGCTAGAGGTATTCACTATGGAAATAGGAACGCCTGTCTTGGTTCTAGTTAACTCCCATCTATACACTTGGGACCAGTGAGGATTGCTGGAGTGACAGTGAGTGACATGTAGGAAGATAGAGACAATTAAGATGGTCCAGTCCGAACCCTTGAAAGTCTTATCTTTAATGGGTCCTCTGACCAACGCAGGGTCCATTGTTCTGATGTCTGTGGTGGATGCGCAGCCTTGATCCTAGTATGGTGAATCCAATGACAGTGACCAATTACCTTGACTTCGTTGGGTGTTGTGAGGATGACAGAGAAAGGTCCATCCCAGTGGGGCTCAAGAGAAGCAGGCTGTACCTTCTTCACCCAGATCCAATCAGCTGGAGCGTGGTTGTGTGGCTGGACTGGATGCTAAGCAGTTGTTCTGGTGGCAGAGACCAGTTGGTGGGTCTCCTGCTGTGCGAGATGGAGGGCCTGCAAAGACTTAAGCAGTGAAAAATTATGAACTTCTGTTAGCTTTTCTTCCCCTAACTTGGGGAGGAGAGGAGGGGGTCTTCCAAACATTATTTCATAAGGTGCGATGCCCTTGAAATAGGGTGTGCGCTGTGCCCTTAATAGGGCAAAGGGGAAGAGACTCAACCAGTTTTCGTCAGTTTCCAGCTTGAACTTAGTTAAGGTTTCTTTCAAGGTTCTATTCATTCTTTCTATTTGCCCTGAACTCTGCGGCCTATAAATGCATTGCAATTTACAGTTGATCCCTAACACCTTTGCTAGAGATTGGCTGGTCTGGGCGATGAATGCTGGGCCGTTGTTGGACCCAATGTTATGGGCAGGCCAAATCGAGGCACTATTTCTGAGACTAATTTCTTTGCTACTACCTGAGCTGTCTCCTGCTTGGTGGGTAAGGCTTCAATCCATCCTGAAAAAGTGTCAATGAACACAAGCAAGTACTTGAATCCAAAAGTTCCCGGGCTGACCTCAGGGAAATCCAACTCCCAGTGTTCCCCCGGTGCCTGTCCACGAAGCCTTGTCCCTTGTTGTACTTCCTTGGAGGGCCCTGGATTCACTTGTGTGCGGATGTGGCACCGGGCTGATACCTGGTT
>NW_006431917.1:166182-167152 GCF_000325575.1 Pteropus alecto | reverse complement strand
TGCGAAGCTCTGACTCATCTACGTGTGGGGTGATGATCTGGAGGTTCTGCCCTAGTGTCAATTTTAGGGCTTCCTTGGTGAGTATTGCAGTGGCAGCAATCGCCTCCAAACAGTTGGGCCATCCTGCTACCACGCAGTCCAATCTTTTGGAGAGGTATGCAACTGGTCGCTTCCAGGGTCCTAGGGTCTGTGTCAGGACCCCTTTCGCAATTCCTCGCACCTCGGTTACAAAGAGCTGGAATGGCTTTTCCAGGTTAGGCAGGGCTAATGCAGGGGCTGTGGTTAGGACTGCCTTCAGGGCTTCAAATGCCTTCCTTTCTTCCTTTCCCCAGGGTAGGTCTTCTCTTTTCCCTCTGGTACTGGTGTACAGGGGCTTAGCTATTTCTGCGAACCCCGGAATCCAAAGCCTTCAGTAACCTACCGCTCCCAGGAACTCTTGAACCTGTCGCTTGGTGCGCGGCTGGGGTATCCTCAGAATAGCCTCTATCCAATTAGAGGACAGGGCCCTTTTCCCTTTCTGTAGATTGTACCCTAGGTATGTTGCTTGGGGAGTGCAAAGTTGAGCCTTCTTAGCAGACATCGATACCCATTCTTGTCTAACTCCTGGAGTAGGTCTTCAGTAGCCTGTTTACACTCTAATTCTGTTTCAGCTGCTAGCAAAAGATCATCAACATATTGTCGAAATACTACTTCTGGGTGCCTCTGGCGGAATTTGACTAAGTCCTGATTTAGGGCTTCATCGAACAGGGTTGGGGAATTCTTGAAGCCCTGAGGTAGTCGAGTCCAAGTCAACTGTCCTGAGTAAAGTCTGTCTGGGTCTTCCCATTCAAAAGCAAAGATGGGCTGGCTAGCCTTGGCCAGCAGCAGAGTAAAGAAGGCATCCTTCAGATCTAAGACAGTATATACTTGATGACTTGGGGGTAGTTGGCTGAGAAGAGTGTAAGGGTTGGGGACCATTGGGTGGATGGTC
>NW_006431917.1:164189-165025 GCF_000325575.1 Pteropus alecto | reverse complement strand
CATTCACAGCCCTCCTATTATTAGGGTCCTCTGGGTCAATAGGGGTATATAACCGGTACGACTCTAAAAGTTGTTCCAGGAACACCGCCGGTGATTCATCCTTAGCTTAGATGATCTTGCTTACCTTAGATGAGATAATGGGTCATCAGGCGGCAGACCGGAGGCCCTGGAGCAGAAGCTAGCGATACCGTTGGAGAGCCTCCTTACCTTGGTCGGTGTTGGGGTCCCAAGGCAGACGAGTGTTCGGGAAAACATGCTGGACACGGGCCGGATCGGTGGAAGGCTGCCCATTGGGCTCTAATACCATTCTTGCAGCCTCCCTTAGGATTCATTCCCGCTTCTCTGAGGTAAACAGGATCTAGAGAAGTCTCAAATCGGCTGGTGGGTAAAGAAAATAGTCTCTAGGAGAGAGCTTAATCCCTGGGGTTTCTCTGAGAACGAGGAGTTCTGGTGTTTCCAATTGTATAGATCACTGGTGGAGAAAGGGGACATAGACCATGAATGGCATCTGGGTTTCTCCCCCAACCGGGGGAGCCAATTGCCGGAGTGGGGCCAGGACTGCTGCCTGGTTCGATGAGTCAGGGACAGGATCAGGGTCTTGTGGGGGCCGATACACAGCTCCAGTGTGGGTATGGGGAGGGCTCCAGAGAGGTTCTGCCTCCTGGTTGGACAGAGACAGGACGGGTTACGAGGGGAGAAATGGGGAGGAGTAGTGATCTCAGGGTCCTCAGGGAGTTCCTGTAAGACAGGGTAAAGAGAGTTAGGTGTCTGTCTGGACGGTTTCTCCTTTTGCCCTTTTGGAGCTGAGAGAAAGATAGGCTTGGGAGTTGCCCTTT
>NW_006431917.1:150933-163274 GCF_000325575.1 Pteropus alecto | reverse complement strand
TACAATTTACAGCTTGTTATGGCGCGAATGATTCTGAGACCCACGGAGCCAATTGAGATTAATTATGAGCCTTTATTAGCTGGCCGGCGACTGACTCTCTACCACGCAGGGTTAGAGGAGATCAGCCCCGAGCTTCCAGAGGAAGCAGCTTATAAAGCCTCCAACTACATCCTTGAATAAGCAGATTACAAGAAGCAGAAGTTAGCCATTAATGTTTTTGTACAAAGATAAATGTATCCGGGGGGACTCTCAGATCAAACAGGGCCTAGTAGACAGTTTTATCATCTGCACCTTGGAATGTTGTGCTTCTCCCTGGGGGCTGGTGCCTGGAGATACCACCTCCCTGAAACTGGAGAATTTCCACTTTTACACTCCCTACATCATTCCTCCCTCCAAAACCAGTCACACACACAATCTTGCTACCGTCTTACACGTTCGCCCATTCTCACATACATCACTTTCCTTCAAACTTCCCAGGGTGGTTTGGTCCCAGACACTCTGTTCTCACATTCGCATTTGTTCTTCTAGCTCCACGACATGCTCTGAATCAGCCTGCCTCGATAGCATCCTTGCGATCCCAGGGCAGAGCAGAATTCCGAGCAGCCCCCCAGGCACTTAAATGCGACCTGCGACATCTCAGTGCCTAGAGGTTGCAGCTTACCGTGGCCTTATTCAGTCCTAGTGAAGTCCAGGGCTCCATTTTCCAGGAGTCTGTGGGGCCCAGGATGTTGCACAATGAGCGGCCAAAGCCTGAGAGAGCCGCACTTTAAGGCTGGGCGGTGTCAAAGAAAAAATCCATGGACAAGTTAAACAGGTAAGGAAGGCTTTATTAAAACTATCATAATAAGTAAGAGAGATTGAACTCAACTTGGTAAATAGCAGTAGCTGGGGATTTATAGCCAATTGGGGGGGGGTGGTGGTGGTGAGGGAGTCAATGGATGGAAAATGTTAAGAAGAACTTGGTTAAATATCAAGACTCTGGATCTTGCTGACCTAGAGGCAGCCGGTCAAGGACAAGGGAGGGGACTCAAAGGAACCGTATCAGCTGAAACTCCCGGAAGCCTCCGGTGTTCGGCCCAGCTGGAGAAAGCAGTTTTGGCCAAGTACGGCCTCCGCTGCGCCACAGGGAATCAAAATAACCTGGAGATAGGATTTTGGACTACACCTCCCAGAGGCCTCTAGGCCCAGTATTCCCTCCCGCGAGAACTACACCTTCTCCAGAGGACTGGGCGAGATCTTCCGGTGGATTAGGGTAAAAGGCCTCAGGGCACTGTGGGAGCTGCAGAGTTCAATGGGGTCCTGTTACAGTAGAGCAGTACTGACCAACTCCGAGGAAGTGTAGGTGAGGTGGCCAGAGGTTGGGGCAAGGCGTGTCTGGAATCTCCGGCCTGTACGAGTGTGGGGAGAAACCAGCTGAGAAGGGGAGAGTATGAGGCGTGTGCGTGTGTGTGGTTGTGTGTGATTGTGACTGTGAGTGTTTCTGTGTCTGTGATCATGTATGAAACTTTGAGGGCGGGAGAGGAGGGCTTAATTTGCGGTTATGACTGTGCATGTGTGATCGGATTTACTTGTGTGACAGGGTGTGGCATTGTTTGCAAGTATGCGGTACCTTGACCGCGGTTGTAAAACTGTCCAATTTGGGGTGTGTGTGTGTGTGTGTGTGTGTGTGTGTGTGTGATATTTGCTGCACTGTGGATGAAAGTGTGGGATGCCTTAACTGTGAGATTTCTGACTGTTTCCCCGAGGTGTGTGTGTGTGTATTGTGATGTTGGTGTTGGGTGCACGTGAATTTGTTGTCATCACTGTCCTATGATGTGTGGAAATGGGAATATGAGTGTGTGAGGTTCCTATGACTTTGTGGTTGTGACTGTCTTTCCCCATGGTGTCTTTGCTTGTGTGGCCTCATGTGGCCCATTATACGTAGGTTTGGGGTGCCTGTGTCCCCGTGGTGTCAGTGAGTCTGTTGATTATGTCCGTATGGCACTGTAGGTGTGGGGCGCCTCTGTGCCTTTCTGGCTTCAGCTATCTGGAGACAGACCTCTGTGAGCTCAGGAACAGATTCTGCCCAGAACTGCAGTGACCCTGCACTTGTCTGTAATGCTGGTATTGAGCAGGAGGCCCTAGTTTTGTTTGACCTACATCTGCAGGTGGTGGGTGGTAGGTTGACTGGGCTCCCAGAAAGAAGAGCCTGCTGTTTTCTGACTCCTTTCTCCTTCCCCAGCTCTGCTGTGCTTGCACAGAGGCTTCTAGAGTAAAGAATGGCTGTTGAACATCCACAAGGCACCTGCAAGGTAGCTGGTCGTTTCCCCTTGTTTCCTGAAATCTCCTTTTCTTCATTTGGACATGACTTGCTTTCCTTTTGAAAATTCTTGCCTGCAAGACCTGATCTCTGGAATTTCCCCTTTGAGAAAATGTGATTGGCTCCTAACTCTAACTCACACACACACCTGATTTTTTCTTAATAATTTGTCAAATGGTTTAATTTTTCTTTATGTTGTCTTTTAAAAATAATAGTTTCTGATTATACAAGTAAAACATGATTATTTTAAACAATTTAAAAAGTACAGGCAACACCCAATGGAGAAAATTTTAATTATCAGTTTTTAAGCCAGTGACTTTTTACTATTTTCTTCTCATTATGTTTTATATACAAATATAAAATGTGATTTTTAAAAATTGAATTCATTCAGTATTTACCATATTATAGCCTACATTTTCACATAAATTATGTTTAAGTATTTTCCCATATAATTTAATATTTGAAACATTTTTAGAAGTGCATATTTATTTGAATGTCAGTGGCTTATTATTTTTCTTTCAAATTAGATACAGAAATGACATATAATACTTATTTATGTAGTTTAACAAATAGCTGTAAAGACCCATATAAGGAATAGCCAGATCAAGAACTAGAAGACAGCCATCTTTAAAGAAGCCCTGATGTGCCCCTCCACAATCACGAACAAGTGTGTTCCTCTGGTGATAACCACTGTGATCATTTCTTTGCCTTTTATTAGAAATTCATATCTATGTATGAATTTCAAAATCATCTAGATTGTTTTTGTCTTTTTAATCTTTGTATAAATAGACATTCTTTTGTCTTTTTATAAAAAATGTGAGCTTCACTCATATTCCATAATTACAGTTCACTTTTTCCCATTGCTGTATATATACTATCTCATTGTATGATAGTATCACAATTTACTACTTATTTATTCTACTCTTCATGGACTTTAGATTTGCATCCAGTTTTTAGCTATTACAGGCAATATGACTATGAACATTTTGTGTGCATATTTTGGGACATATGTGCTTGTGTTTATTATTTGTACTAAAATTGTGATTAAATTGCTGAGGGATAGGGTTTATACATCTTCAATTTTACTAGACAGTGTCAAACTGTTTTCTGAAAATACTGTGTAAATTTCTTTACTTGTAAAAGCAATTTACGAAGGTTTCTTTTGCTCCACATCCATGCCAGCCCCTGGCATCATCGTACTTTTTAATTTCTGCCAATTTGGTAGATGTTAATGTTATCACATTTAATTGATATTTGCTTTATTAGCAATAAAATCAAACTCCATTTCTTGCCTACCTGGATGTCCTCTTTTGTAAAATGCTTGCTCAAATATTTTGCCAATTGTTAATGGGGTGGTTTTGTCTGATTTATAGCAGTTGACATATATGTGTGTGTGTGTATCTTCTACATATTATTCTATTGTCAGTTGTATGTGTGACTTTTTTTCTGCTCTGAATTGGTTTTTCATTTTGTGGTGCCTTTTGATGAATAGAGATTCTGGATTTCAATGTAATCAAATCTTTTTCAATGGTTAGTGCTTGTTTAAGAAATTTTCTGCTACCTTGAGATAATGAAGATTTTCTTGTGTTTTTTCCCCCTAAGTTTTCTGGTTTTTGGCTTTAATATTTAGGTATTCATACTACCTGGAATTGATTTCTGTAGGGCAGGGATTCAATTGCATTTTATCTCCCATGGGGGTATCCAATTGCTCCAGTATCATTTACTGAAAAGTTAATATTTTCTGTATTATTCTACATGCTATTTTAGTAAAAAATCAAATGACTGTGTATGTTTACATTCTGTTTCATTGCTCTATTTGTATCTCCTTGCAGCAATACCATGTTATCTTATTCACTGTGACTTTATAATACCTGGAGCAAGTCCTCTTACTTTCTTGTTCCTCAACAGTGTCTTGGCTATTTGTATTCCTTTGCATTTCCATATAAGTTTTTGAAATAGCTTGGTTCCACTCAAACATCTTTTGGGATTTTGATTGAATTGCATTGTATCTGTAATTACGTGAGTAGAAATTTGGGAAATCTTCTAATAATGAGAACCTCCTGAATGATTTAGGTCTTCTTGTTTCTCAACAAGGTTTGCTTATCTTCTGTGAATACTCCTAGGCAAATAGGAATCATATAATTCATTGGATAGTATTTTCCATTGCATCGACTGCCAGGAATCTGAGCACTTCAGATAATAATTAGTCGTAATAGTTTTAGTCTGGGAGTTTGATATTGTGTACCTATAACCTTTGCGTATGGTTTAAGTAATTTTCTTTTATTCTTAGACCCCCTCAAATTAATGTTTGGAAGTTGAGGACATAAAAATTAGTTATAGACTTAGATATGCATGTAGATATTTATTTTTATTTTAATAGCATTTTGGTCCAATCAAGTCTGTTTTCTATGGTACCTTTTACTGCACTCTCCATATCTTTTTTAAATTTTTTACTCTTTTTTAAAATTAATTTTTTATAGTGACATTTATTAACGAAATCCAGAAAGCTTCAGCTGTACATTTTAACAGTAAGGCATATTTATATTTACATTGTGTGTTCACGTCCCATAGTTAGATTTCTTTCTGTCACCACAAATACGACTCCTTTAACACCAGCTCCTGCCCCTTCCTCCCTCCTCTCTGGTAACCACTGGTCTATTGTCCATGTCCATGAGTCTCTGTATGTCCTGTTCATTTGTTGCTTTTAGGTTTATATCCCACATCACATATAAGTGATATTATGTGGGTTTCAATTTTTCTGTCTGGCTTATTTTACTTAGCATGATTATCTCAAGATCCATCCATGTTGTCACAAATGGTAGTATTGCATCTCTTCTTATGGCTGAGTAAAATTCCATTGTATGTGTAACCCCAGCTTCTGTATCCAGTCATCTATTGTAGGACACTTTGGTTGCTTCCATGTCCTGGCCACCATGAATAATGCTGCTCTGAACATCGGTGTGCAAATATCTTTTTGTATATTAGTTTTTAAGTCTTTGGATGAATAACAGGTAGAAGGATTATTGGATCATATGGATGTTCAATTCTTAGTTTTTTGAGAACCTTCATACTGTTTTCCATAGTGGCTGTACCAATCTGCAGTCCCACCAGCAGCATATGAATTAGGTTCTTTTTTCTCTGCATCCTCTTCAGCATTTGTTATTACTTGTCCTGTTGATTATAGCTATTCTAACAGGTGTGACATGGTATCTCATTGTGATTTTTTTTTAAATTAAGTTTATTAGGGTAACATTGGTTAATACAATTATATAATTTTCAGGTGTACATTATAATTTGACATCTGTATATTCTATTGTGTTTACCACCCAAAGTCCAGTTTCCTTCAGCTACCATATAGTTGATTCTCATTGTGATTTTGTTTTCCACTTCCCTAATAGATACCAATGTGGAGCATCTTTTCAAATATTTGTTGGCCATTTGTATGTCCTCTATGGAGAAGTGTCTGTTCAGATCCTCTGCCCATTTTTTATTGGATCATTTGTTGTTTTGTTGTTATTGAGTCGTATGAGTTCTTTGTATGTTTTGGATATTAGGCCCTTATCGGAGGTGTTGCTTGCAAATATATTTTTCCATTCTGATGGTTGTCTCTTTAACTTGTTGATGGTTTCTTTTGTTGTGCAGAAGCTTTTGAGTTTGATGTAGTCCCATTCATTTATTTCAGCTTTTACTTGCCTTGCCTTTGAGGTCAAATTCATAAAATCTTCTTTAAGTCCAAGGTCCTTGAATTTATTTCCCATGTTTTCTTCTATGGATTTTATTGTCTCAGGTCTTATATTCAGGTCCTTAATCCATTTTGAGTTAATTTTGGTGTGTGGTGATAGACAACAGTCTAGTTTCATTCTTTCGCAGGTGGCTTTCCAGTTTTCCGAGCACCATTTATTAAAGAGGCTTTTCTTTCTCCACTGTATGTTTTTGGCTTTTATGTAGAAAATTATGTGCCCATATAAATATGGGTATAATTCTGGACTCTTGATTCTATTCCACTGGTCCGTGTGTCTGTTTTTTTTTTTTTTTGCCACTACCATGCCGTTTTGATTATTGTTGCTTTGTAGTATAATTTGAAGTCAGGCAGAGTGATACCTGCAGCCTCGTTCTTTTTTCTCAAGATGGCTTTGGCAATTCAGGGTCTTTTGTACTTCCATCAAATCTGATGCTATTTTGTTCCATTTCTTTAAAAAATGCCTATGGGATTTTGATGGGGATTGCATTAAATCTGTATAATGCTTTAGGTAATATGGTCATTTTAATGATGTTGATTCTTCCAATCTAAGAACACAGAATATCTTTCCAATTCTTTGTATTTTCTTTGATTTCTTTCAGTAGAATCTTATAGTTTTCATTATATGGGTCCTTCACATGTTTTATTAGATTTAGTCCTAGGTTTCTTATTCTTTTCGTTGCAATTGCAAAATGAATTATTTTTTCTTCTTTTTCTGACACTTCATTATTAGAGTATAGGAACGCTATAGAGTTTTGAACATTAATTTTGTATCCAGGAAATTTACTGTATTTGCTTATTGTTTCTAGTAGTGTTCTTGTGCATCTTTAAGGTTTTCTAAATAGAGGATCATGTCATCTGCAAATAGTGACCATTTGACTTCTTCGTTTCCTTTTTGGATGTCTTTTATATCTTTCTCTTCTGATTGCACTCGCTAGAACCTCCAATGTTATATTGAATAACCGTGGTGACAATGGACAGCCTTACCTTGTTCCTGATCTTAGGGGGAAGGTTTTTAGTTTTTCACCATTAAGTATCATGTTGGCTGAGGGTTTGTCATATATGGCCTTTATTATGTTAAGGTATTTTCCTTCTATACTGATTTTGTGAAGTTTTTTGATCATAATTGGATGTTGTATCTTGCTGAAGGCTTTTTCTGTATCTATTGATATGATCGTATGATTCTTATTTTTTAATTTGTTTATTTGGTGTATCACATTAATTGATTGGGGTATGTAGAACCATCCCTGTGCCCCTGGGATGATGCCCACATGCTTGTGGTGTATAATCTTTTTCATATGTTGCTGTATTCGGTTCGGTAGTATCTTATTTAGGATTTTTGCATCTGTGATCATTGGTCTATAGTTTTCTTTTCTGTGTTATCTTTACCAGGTTTTGGTATCAGAAAATGAGTTGGGAAGTATTGCCTCCTCTTTGATTTTTTTGGAAGAGTTTGAGGAGAATAGGTATTATATCTTCTTTGAATTTTCGTAGAATTCACTGGTGAAAAGTCCTGGACTTTTACTTTTTGGTAGGTTTTTGATGATTGTTTTAATTCCCATACCGCTGATAGGTCTATTTAGATTTTCTAGTTCTTCTTGATTCAGTCTAGGAAGGTTGTATGTTTCTAAGTACTGGTCCATTTCTTCTTGTTATTAAATTTGGTGTTACATACTTTTCATAGTATTATTGTATGATTCTTTGTATTTCTGCGGTGTGCGTCATCATTTCTCCTCTTTCTTCCTTGTTTTTGTTTATTCGTGTCCTTTCTCTTTTTTCTTTAGTGAATCTAGCCAGAGTTTTGTCAATTTTATTAACTTTCTCAAATAACCAGCTTTGTTGCAAATATTTATTCAATTTTTTTCCATTTTCAATTTCACTTAATTCTGCTCTAATTTTGATTATTTCTTTCCTTCTGTTGACTTTAGGCTTCATTTGTTCTTCTTTTTCGTTTCTCCCTTTAGTTCTGTTAGTAATTGCTTTACTTATTTCGAGGCTCCCTGATTGGGAACATAGATATTAATAAGTGTTATGTATTCTTGGTGCATGATTCCCTTTATCACAATGAAGTGTCCCTCAGCATTTTTCTTTACCTTTTTTATTTTGAAGTCTATTTGTCTGATATTAGTACCGCTACTTCTTTCTCCTAATGTCATTTGCTAGAAATATCATTTTCCACCCTTTTACTTTGAGTCTATATTCGTCTTTGGAACTGAGATGTGTGTCCTGGAGGTAGTGTATAGTTGGGTTTTGTTTTTTGATCCAATCTGCAACTCTGTGCCTTTTTATTGGTGAGTTCAGTCCATTTATATTTAGGGTGATTATTGAAATATGAGGTCTTCTTACAGCTATTTTAGGTTTTGCTTTCTGGTAGCTCAGTGTTTTCATTGCTTCCTTGTTTTCGTGTTTCTGTTTTCTTTATTTTGATTGGCTTTTGTGGGTTTTCCCTCTGGTTCTTCTCTTTTTATGTTATATACTTTAGTTCTGAATCTTTGGAGTGTGGGTACCATTACGAACATGTAAAGGACAGTTATATATATACAGTCATTCATTTTTCTGCACGTGCCTTATCTCCATTCCTCTTTCAATCTTTGAATCTTCCCCTTTTCAGTCATTGTTGTCTCAGTTTGTCCTTATGTATGCTCAACATTCATTACTATCTTGTTATAGGAAATCTCTTCTTATTTTGTAAGCTTATAATGCTCTATTTTTAGTAAGGGTTGCAGTCCTCTGCTTCTATTTGTCTGACAGTCACCTTCTAATTGTGAAATTTTTTTGTCATTTTGTTTTAGGTGAGCTGACCCCTTTCAGTATTTCCTGTAGTGCAGGCCTCGTAGTGGAGAATTCCCTCAATTTTTGTATGTCTGGAAAGATCCTAATTTCTCCTTCATATCTAAAGGAGAGCTTAGCTGGATACATTATTGTAGGCTGATAGTTCCTTTTATTAATTATTTGAATATTTGATTCCATTCCCTTCTGGCTTGTAAGGTTTGTGCTGAGAAGTCCGATGATAATCTAATGGATTTTTCTTTATAGGTTACTGTCTTTTATCCCCTGGCTGCCCTGAGAATTCTTTCTTTGCCGTTGACTTTTGACCATTTTAATACAATGTGTCTTGGAAAAGGCCTTTATGGGTTGAGATAATTGGGTGTTCTGTTGACCTCTTGAATTCCAAGCTTCAGCTCATTCCATTGATTTGGGAAATTCTCGTCAACTATTTGTCTGAAAATGCTTTCTAATCCCTTCTCCTTTTCCTCCCCTTCGAGAATTCTCATTAGTCTTATGTTTCCTCTCCTGATGGTGTCAGCTAGTTCTTGTATTTCTGTTTCATTATTTTTCATTCTTCAGTTTCTCTCTTCTTCCTTTTGATTTATTTCTAGATTTCTGTCTTCGATATCACTGATCCTTTCCTCCATTTGGTCAACTCTATTTCCCAAGCTTGTTATTTCATTTTTTAATTCTTGCAGTGTTTTTTTTTTTTTTTTTTAATGTCCAGTAGATCTATTCTGTTCTTCTTAAGGGTTTCAATCTCCTTGCTCTGCTCATCTAGTTGTTTTTTCAATTCCTGAAATTGTTGATATGATTCGTTTCGGATCTCATTGAGTTTTTTCAGAATTATCATCCTGAATTTTCTATTTTTCCAGTTGCATATTTCTATGTCTTTAAGCGTATTTTCTGGATATTTTTCTCTTTTTCTGAGGTGCATTGTCACCTTGGTTGTTCATGGTGTTTAATGTACTATTTTTCTGTCTGGGCATTAATAGCAGTGTATTATGCTGTTTTTCAGAAAGAAGGTTTATTATATAAAGGTCTGTCTGTTGCAAAGAAGGCATTTTTTTTTTTTTTGGTTTCCAGTAGCTGGTGTCTAAGCCTCTTGAATTCTTGCTTTATATTAAGTCTTAATAATGCCTTTTTTTCCCTTATAGATATTCAATCACACTTGCTACCCTCAGTCTCAGTCCCTGTCAGTGTTAGCAACAGTTTCGGTAGTGTTTCCTCAGATTCCCTTGGGGCTCTGTGGTGTTTCTTTTTGGAGGATATGGGGGGAGGGGCCCCTGGATTTGGGGACGGGGGCTGCAGTTCAGCTTTACATTTTGCAACAGTGGCTGGTAATAATCACCTGTTGTTCTTCTGCCTTCCCCGCCTCTCTGCTTTCTGCCTGATTCCTTGGTGCTGTTGCTGGCTGCTGGAATTCTCAGCTCTCCCAGGCAGGTTTGTTCAGGGACCTGCCGCACCTTCTTCTCTCCCCCTCCTCCTGCAGGGAGCTCTGGTTGCTACAGTTACCTTCTTTGTTTCTCCTAGTCTACTACTTGGATCCCGGGGATCCTACCTGTGGTAGCTATTATGAACAGATTTTATGCTCATATGTACTGGTGTGCTGTTTGTGTGGTTTTTTTTTTGGCCAAGTTTTAGATATTCAGCTTATTATTGTTTCAAGTGGAGAAACCTGGGGACGTCTCTCACACTGCCATGTTTCTGACTTCTCCCAATACCATTTATTGAAGAGACCATCCTTTCACCTGTGTATATTCTTGGATCCTTTGTCATAAATTAATTGATAATACATGCTGTTGGTTTATTTCTGAGCTGTCTGTTCTGTTCTATTGATCTATGTGTCTGCCAATATCATACTATTTTTATTACTATAAGTTTGTAATACAGGCATAACTCAGGGATTGAGGGTTTGGTCCAGACCACTACAGTAGAGCAAATATCACTGTAAAGTGAGTTATACAATTTTTTTGTGTGTGTTCCAGTGTATATTAAGTGTGCAACAACATCATGTGTAAAAACACAATGTACATACCTTAATTAAGAAGTACTTTATTGTGAAAGAAATGCTAATCATCACCTGAGCCTTCAGTGAGTCTTAATCTTTTTGCTGGTAAAGGGTGCTGACTGATCAGGATGATGGTTGCTGAAGGCTGTGGCAATTTCTTAAAATAAGACAGCAACGAAGTTTGCTGCATCAGTTGACCCTTCCTTTCCCAAATGATTTCTCTGTAGCATGCAATGGTGTTTGATAGCATTTTAGAACTTTCAAGAGTCAGTCTTCTCAAACCTTACCACTTCGTAGTCATTTCAACAATCTTCACAGTATCTTCACCAGGAGTAGATTCCATCTCAAGAAACCACCTTCTTTGCTCATCTGTAAGAAGCAACTCCTCATTTGTTAAAGTTTTATGATGAGATTGCAGGAATTCAGACACATCTTCAGGTGCCACTAGAACTAATTGTAGTTCTCTTGCTGCAGTTATTTCCTCTAGTGATGTCTTGGACCCCTCAAAGTCATTCATGAGGGTGGGAATCAATTTCTTCTAGATTCCTATTATTGTTGATATTTTGATCTCTTCCCTTGAATTATAGATGTTTTTTATTGAAATATAATAGACAACTAGTTGCTCGTATTTATGCTGTACAATTCAGTGAGTTTTTTCAGTTATAGGTGGCATACAATAATATATTAGTTTCAGTCATACAGCGTAGTGATTAGAGATCTATATAACTCACAAAGTGATCACCCCATTAAATCTAGTGCCCCTCTTCCTCCTTACATATTTGTTACAACATTGTTAACATTGTAGCATTTTTCGTATGCTACACTTTATATCTCAATTTCTGTTTTGTAATTATCCATTAGTACTTAATTGCTTAGCCCTTTTTTGCCTTTTTCCCTAATTCCCCCTCCCATCTAGTAGACTTCAAAATATTCTCTGTATCTATGAGTTTATTTCTGTTTTTGTTATTGTTGTTTATTTTGTTCTTTAGATTCCACATGTACATGAAATCTGTGATATTTGTCTTTTTCTATCTGATTTATTTCATTCAGCACAATACCCTCTAAGTCCATAGAGGCAATATCTTTTTCCATCCCCTTCCTTTTAGTCTGTGTATGTCTTTCTTAATCTGAATTGAGTCTCTTGTAGACAGCATATGTAGGGATCTTGTATTCTTATCTATTGAGCCACTCTGTCTTTTGGTTGGAGCATTTAATTCTTTTCCATTTGATAGAAATGTAGTTATTACCATTCTTTATTTCTGTTTTTGATACATGTTTTTTTCTCCCTCTAATATTTCCTGTAATAGTGGCTTGGTGGTGATAAATTCCTTTTTGTCTGGGAAGCTCTTTATCTGTCCTTCTACTCTAAATGATAGCTTGGCTGGATAAAGTATTCTTGGTTGTTGATCCTGGGTTTTCATCACGTTGAATATTTTGTGCCAAGTCTTTCTGTCCTGCATGGTTTCTTTGGAGAAATCAGCTGCCAGTCTTATGGGTGCTCCCTTGTAGGTAACTAACTGCTT
>NW_006431917.1:145230-150457 GCF_000325575.1 Pteropus alecto | reverse complement strand
TTCTCACTGAGTTCATCTACTCTTCCCCTAAGTTCATTGAGCATCTCTATAAGCAGTATTTTGAACTCTGCATTTGTTAGATTGCTTGACTCCATTATTCCTGGATCTCTGTTCTGTTCTCTCATATGGTTTCTGCTTCTGTGTCTTCTCATTTTGGCTAGCTTTCTGTGTCTGTTTCTATGTACTGAGCAAAGCTCCTAAGTCTCTTGGTCTTATTCGTGTAGCTTTATGTGTAGTAGGTGTCCAGTGACACAGTCCTAAGAGGAGTTCAGCTTCATGCCTAGTTTATCCCCAGCCTGTGCCCTTCCAGGGTCACCTGTTAAGATTCAGCGAGCAATCCACAGATGCTGTGCTTATAGCTGCCTTAAGAAACCACACCGGAAACTGAGGTCAGCTTCCACCATTGTGAGGCTAGGTGTTGCTCAGCAAAGAGCACTGGATTTGCAGAGGACACAACTGGATGTGGCTTGGGTAGGGGCATGAGTGGGGGAGGCAGAGTTTCAGGGAATCCTCTTGGTGGCGCGACCTCTGTTATCCAGTTTGATATCCACTAGCCAATCTATCATAGGACACTTCTCAGCTATGGCAGCGCTGCATTCGCATACTGGGAAGGGATGAGGGCTCAACAAAGGAACAATGGATACCCCCAGCACTTCTGCCTGGGAGAAAGCCATGCCTTGCCCTCTCTCCAATAACTCAGTGTCCCCCTGTAAGTCCCTGGTGACCCCCGTGGAGATGACCTGGTGCTGGTGCTCAGATCGAGCAAGTCTGTCACTGTGAAAGTCCACTCGTGGACACAGCCCCTTTAAGAGGCATCTGCAGCTGTCCTACTTAGCTCCTAGGGACCAGGCAACCTCATGTCTTCGCCCTGTCCTACCTACTCCTGTTGCACGGTGATTTATTTCTCTCCCTAGTTATAGTTCTCTCCTAGTTGCTTCTGTTCTTCTAGATCCAGGTGACTTTGCTTGCTGTTTGCTCCGTCTTTCTGTTACAACTTTGATTTGGTCGCAAGAGGGATGAACAAATCCTCTATCATCTATTCCATTTTTCCCTTCCCTCACAGACGTTCTTAATGACTTCTAGAATGGTGACTTTTTTCCATAAGGTTTTAAATTTACTTTGCTTAGATCCATCAGAGGAATCACTATCAATGCCTGCTGTATCCTTACAAAATATAGTTCTTAAATAACAAGACTAGAAAATCAAATTTACTCCTTGATCCATAGGCTAAGAATGGATATTGTGTTAGCAGGCATGTAAACAATATTAATCTTGTACATCTCCATCAGAGCTTTTGGGTGACCAGGTGCATTGTTGACGAGCAGTAGTATTTTGAAAGGAATCTTTTTTCTGAGCAGTAGTCTCAACAATGGGCTTAAAACATTCAGTAAATCATGTTGTATACAGATGTGCTATAATCCAAGCTTTGTTGTTTCTTTTATAGAGCACAAGGCAAGTAGATTTGGCGTAATTCTTAAGGGCCCTATGATTTTCAGAATTGTAAATGAGCATTGGCTTCAACTTTGTCAGCAGCTGCTTTAGCTCCTAACAAGAAAGTCAGCCTGTCCTTTGAAGCCAGGCTTTGACTTCTTTCCAGCTATGAAAGTCCTAAATGGCATCTTCATCTAATATAAGGCTGTTTTGTCTATGTTGAAAATCTGTTTAGTGTAGCTGCATTCGTCCATTATTAGTTAGATCTTCTGGGTAACTTCCTGTAGCTTCTACATCAGCACTTGCTGCTTCACCTGACACTTTTATATTATGGTGGTAGCTTCTTTCCTTAAACCTAATGAACCAACTATATTTAAACTTTTCTTCTGCAGCTTCTTCACCTCTCTCAGCCTTCATAGAATTGAAGAGGGTCTTGCTCTGGATTAGGCTTTGGTTTAAGGGAATTTTGTGGCTGTTTTGATCTTCTATCCAGAACACTAAAACTTTTTCCATATCAGTAATCAGACTGTTTCACTTTCTTATCATTTATGTATTCACTGGAGTAGCACTTTTAATTTCCCTCAAGAACTTTTCTTTGCATTCACAACTTGGTTAACTGACACAGGAGGCCTAGCTTTTGGTCTGTCTCGGCTTTCAACCTGCCTTCCTTACTAAGCTTAATCATTTCCAGCTTTTTTTTCATTTAACTTTTGAATTTTTTTTTTTATTATTATGATAACATTGGTTAACAAAATCCAGTCAGTTTCAAGTGTACAATTCAACAGTAAGGCAAATATATATTGCATTGTGTGTTCCCCACCCATAGTTAGATTTTTTTCTGTCACCACATATATGACCCCTTTTACCCTATCTACCTTTCCTCTCCCCTCTGGTAACCACTAGTCTGTTGTTCATGTCCATAATTCTGTTTGTTTGTCCTGTTCATTTGTTGCTTTTAGGTTTATATCCCACATGTAAGTGATAAGTGATTTTCACCTTTCTCTGTCTGGCAGAGTGTACGAAGAAATAATTTGCAAAATACTCCAAATTAATATGAGCCAGTAGACACTAAGCTGGAAAAAAATTACTCTGTTGGCATACTTATTTACTCTCCTGATTTTTCTCTTAAACAAAGTTTGCTTAGGTTTGGGAAATGGAGGTTCACATTAGATGTACTTTTCCTACCTCCTGAAACTTGATTCAGCTGTTTCAAGGCCTATTGGCTGTTTACTATGGCATTATTTTATGCTCTCATGAAGCCTCAACTGTGTTAATAATTTGGATAGTGTATAGGTCTGGGTATGAAAAACTCAGTGTCATCATGTTATCTGATTCTCAAACTTATTTTTTCCCTCTGAGTTAGAATTTGTGCCTATAATTAATTCAGCAACTTGAACTGCAAAATATTTGCCCTATAATGAGTTTCTAAGTGACATTAAAACCTCATCTCTCAGGTAAGATGAAAATTGGTATGCCTTCACCAGGGAGATAATGCAATAAAACAATTCAATACATGGTTACCTCAGGGTAACTGACCAAGTCCTAACAGCGCCTGTTAAAATGAGACTGGACTTAACTGCTACTCCTTTCAGCTGAAAAAAAAATGAGAACGTGATTTTGGCCTTTTTATTCCACTGTGTGCTGTCACCTGTCTTACCCTAGAGCAGTTTTCTGGGCCAAAGACATCAGTTGTTTAGCATTTCACATATCATGACTCATCTAAGCCTCCAATGCCTACAGCGTCTGCTGCACTGGCCGAACAAGTGTGCGTGCTGCGGAACGCCAGCATCTCTTCAACGGTGAAGTGTTCCAGCAATGCGACGCTGAGGCTGTTTTCTCCTTTCCTTTCATTTTATTCTAGTTTTCTTTTTATTATTATTATTATTTTATTTATTTTTTTTTATTGCCTACAGCACTTGGTATTCCTAGGTGGTGTCCCATCCAAGTACTAACCAGGCCCGACTCATGTTGTTTTGATTACTGTTGCTTTTTAGTATAATTTGAAGTAGGGCAGAGTGATGCCTCCAGCCTTGTTCTTTTTTCTCAGGATAGCTTTGGCAATTCAGGGCCTTTTGTGCTTCCATACAAATCTCATGATTTATTATTCTATTTCGCATATGGGATTTTGGTTGCATTGAATCTGTATAATGCTTTAGGTAATATGGTCATTTTAACAAATGTTGATTCTTCCAATCCAAGAACATGGAATAGCTTTCCATTTCTTTGTATCTTCTTTGATTTTTTTAAATAGAGTCTTATAGTTTTTATTATATAGGTCTTTCACATGTTTTGTTAGATTTATTCCTAGGTATTTTATTCTTTTTGTTGCAATTGCAAAAAGAATTACTTTTTCCGCTTTGTTTTCTGACACTTTGTTATTAGAGTATAGGAACACTATGGATTTTTGAACATTGGTTTTGTATGCAGAAACTTTACTGTATTTGCTTATTGTTTCTAGTAGTGTTCTTGTGGAGTCTTTAGGGTTTAAATATAGAGAATCATGTCATCTGCAAATAGTAACAGTTTGTGTCCTATGTAGATGATTTTTATATCTTTCTCTTGTCTAATTGCATTCGCTGGGACCTCCAATGTTATATTGAATAAGAGTGGTGATAGAGGACAGCATTGCCTTGTTCCTGATCTTAGAAGGAAGGTTTTTAATTTTTCACCATTAAGTATAATATTGCTGAAGGTTTGTTATAGATAGCCTTTATTACATTAAGGTACTTTCTATACTGATTTTGTTAGTGTTTTGATCATAAATAGGTGCTATATCTTGTTGAAGGCTTTTTCTGCATCTATTGATATGATCATAGGATTCTTATTTTTAAATTTATTTATGTGGTGTATCAAATTAATTGATTTGCATGTGTTGAACCATCCCTGTGCCTCTGGGATGAAGTTCACATGATCGTGATGTATAATCTTTTCCATGTTTCTATATTCTGTTCACTATTATCTTATTTAGGATTTTTGCTTTGGTGTTCATGAGAGATATTGGTTTATAGTTTTTTTGTTTTTTTTTAAACTAGATTTTGGTATCAGAGTAATATTGGCTTCATAAAATGAGTTGGGAAGTATTGCCCTCTCTTTGAGTTTTTGAAAAAGTTTGAGGAGAATAGATATTATATCTTCTTTGAATGTTTGGTGGAATTCACTGGTGAAACCATCCTGTCCTGGACTTTTACTTTTTGGTGGTTTTTGATAATTATTTCTATTTCCATACTGCTGATCAGTCTATTTAGATTTTCCAGTTCTTGATTCAATCTAGGAAGGTTGTATTGAAAAATCTAAGTACTGCTCCATTTCTTCTAGGTTATTATATTTGGTGTTTTATACTTTTCCACAGTATTCTTGTATGATCCTTTGTGTTGCTGCGATGTCAATTGTAATTTTCCCTCTTTCATCCCTGATTTTGTTTATTTGTGTCCTTTCTCTTTTTTTTTTTAACGAGTATAGCTATTTGTTAGTTTAATAACCTTCTCAAAGAATCAGCTCCTTGTTGCATTTATTTTTCTATTGGTTTTTTGTTTGTTTGTTTGTTTTCAATTTCATATATTTCTGCTCTAATTTCTTTCCCCTCTCTTAATTCCCCCTGCTCCACTTCCACCTCTGACCTATGGATGTTGCCATCTCCTTTTAAGAACTGGATCTCTGAAGGCAGGGCATCTCCCCCCGCACGCACTCGCAGCCTGGCGCACCCAGGGCCTGGTGCCCCTGGCGCACTTGGGGGGCCTGGCGCACCTGGGGCCTGCCACACCCGGGGTATGGTCTGTGGCTCCCACCGGGGCCGAAA
>NW_006431917.1:106821-144547 GCF_000325575.1 Pteropus alecto | reverse complement strand
GTGTCTCTGAATGCCATTTGCTTGAAATATCATTTTCCACCCTTTCACTTTGAGTCTATATTTATCTTTGGAGCTGAGATGTGTAATATCACAGAAATACAAAAGATCATAAAGAATAGTATGAAAAAGAATATAACACCAAATTTAATAACCTAGAAGAAATGGAACAGTAATTAGAAAAATGTAATCTTCCTAGACTGAATCAAGCAGAATTGGAAAATCTAAATAGACTGATCAGCAGTATGGAAATTAAAATAATAATTAAAAACCTACCAAAAAGTAAAAGTTCAGGACCAGATAGCTTCACCAGTAAATTCTACCAAACATTCAAAGAAGATTTAATACCTATTCTCCTCAAACTCTTCCAAAAAAAAAAAAAAAAATTGAAGAGGAAGCAATACTTCTTAACACATTTTATAAGGCCAATATTAGTCTGATACCAAAACCTGGCAAAGATAACACAAAAAAAGGAAACTGCAGACCAATATCTCTCATAAACACAGATGCAAAAATCCTAAATAAGATACTAATGAAATGAATACAGAAAGAGATGATAAATATTATACACTATGATCAAGTGGGCTTAATCCCAGTGGCACAGGGATGGTTCAACATATGCACATCAATTAATGTGATACAGCACATAAATTAAAAAATAAGAATCGTATGATCATATCAATAGATGCATTAAAAGCCTTTGACAAGATACAGCATCCATTTATGATCAAAACACTTAAGAAAATCGGTATTGAGGGAAAGTACCTTAACATGATAAAGGCCATGTATGACAAACACTCAGCCAACATTATACTGAATGGTGAAAAACTAAAAACCTTCCCTCTAAGATCAGGAACAAGGCAAGGCTATCCACTATCGCCACTGTTACTCAATATAACATTGGAGGTCCTAGTGAGTGCAATCAGACAAGAGAAAGATATAAAAGGCATCTAAATAGGACACGAAGAAGTCAAACTGTCACTATTTGTGGATGACATGATTCTCTATATAGAAACCCTAAAGATTCCACAAGAACCTACTAGAAACAATAAGGAAATATGGTAAAGTTTCTGCATACAAAATCAGTGTTCAAAAATCCATAGCATTCCTATACTCTAATAATGAAGTGTCAGAAATACTAGCAAAAAAAATAATTTCTTTTTCAATTTCAAGAATAAAATACCTAGGAATAAATCTATTAAAACGTGAAGGACCTATATAAACCTGATGACCCTCTTAAAAGAAATCAAAGAAGATACAAAGAAATGGAAAGATATTCCGTGTTCTTGGATTGGAAGAAAACAACAAATGATCCAGTCAAAAACTGGGCAGAGGACCTGAACAGACACTTCTCCCTAGAGAACATACAAATGACCAACAAATATTTGAAAAGATTCTCAACATCGCTAGCTATTAGGGAAATGCAAATCAAAATCACCATGAGATACCATCTCATACTTGTTAGATTAACTATAGTCAACAAGACAGGTAATAATGAATGTTGGAGAGGATGTGGAGAAAAACGAACCCTCATATACTGCTGGTGGAACTGCAAATTGGTACAGCCACTATGGAAAACAGTATGGAGGATCGTCAGAAAACTAAGAATTAATGTACCATATGATCTAGCAATCCCTTTAATGGATATTTACCCCAGAGACTTGAAAACCCGTATCTGAAAAGATACTTGCACACCGATGTTCATAGCAGCATAATTCACAATGGCCAGGACATGGAAGCAACCGAAGTGTCCTATGATAGATGACTGCCAAAGGAAGCTGTGTTACATACATACAGTGGAATATTACTCAGCCATAAGAAGAGATGAAATACTGCCATTTGCGACAACATAGATGGACCTCTAGATAATCATGCTAAGCAAAATAAGCCAGACAGAAAAAGTTGAAAAACATGATATCACTTATGTGTTGGACATAAACCTAAAAGGAATAAATGAACAAGACAAAGAGAGACTCATGGACAGGGACTATGGACCTCGGTTACCAGAGGGTAGGGCATGGGGAATTAGGGGGTTAGGTAGATGTGTTAAATTGGATCAAATATAGGAGGATAGGGAGCGACTTAAGTGGGTAAAGGGAATCAAATATATGGTAGCTGAAGTAAACTGGACTTTGAGAGGTAAACGCACAATAGAATATACAGATGCCAAATTATAATGTACACCTTAAAATTATGTAATTGTATTAAACAATGTTATGCCAATAAACTTAATTTTTAAAAAGATTAAAAAAACAAATAAAAAATATGTTATCTCTTCTCTTTGGATGTTGAGCTGCCTTGTATGACCTCCCAATTTTATATTTTGTATTTTCATTTTTAAAAAATTTCTTTCATTTATCTTTTAACCTTTCTAATGATTTGTTTTTCATTCCCACTTTTTATTTTCATTTTGTAATATTTTTTGTGTCCTATTTCTTTTATGTTATCCTATTTTTTTGTTATGTGAAATCACTTTTAATATTCCTCCGAGGATATTAATGGTGGCTTCTTAGATTGTTCTTGTTTTCCTATGTAGTTATTCTTCTAAGGTCCTTTGTGCTTTGTTTAATCTCTTTTAAATTACAGGCATTTCTCAAAGATGGGATGATATTTGCCTATCTATATTTTAGAGCAGATATGGGAAACTGATTTAACTTTTGTGTGCTAACTGGTAGACTTTCTTAGGTATGTAGTACCTCCATTTTAAACCTTTCTGGTGTTCTGATGTATAAATCATCTCCTTCTGAGTTTTCCTTATTTTAGGGTTAGGTTTCATCTTTTGGTTTGTTAAGCTAGTCATCATTTATCGTCATGCTTTCCAGCTTCAAAAATTTTTGCCTGTTTCCTCTTTAATTCTCTTTGACTTTGTGGGTTCATTCATTTTTTTTAAAATCCATTTTATTTCTTTTAGTGAGGTTTTAGAAATTGCAGAAATAACTGCATGTGATTCACTTCTGTTTGAGAGAAAGTATATTCTCTTTCTACAGAAATTTTATTTTTAGTTTATTTTTAAGGATAAGTTTCAAAAGTAATTTATTATATTAGCCATTTAGTAAATGTATTTTGATCGTGTTTCATGTGCCATGGTTCAAGCTGAATAAAGAAATAGATGTTATCCTTGCCTTCCCGAAGATTGGTTCTGTTATATTAGACAGACATTAAGAAAAATTAAAAAAAACTCATGAAATTTGCAGCTGTAGGGGACAAATGTGTAATTACCCATTACCAAAACAAAACACAAAGGAGGCAAAAAAGGGAAAAGTGCTTTGAAAAATAATGATGGGATGTGCATAAAGATTGAATATTCAGAAAAGATCTTTATTAGGATATGTCTTTATGCAGAGACCCAAATAATGGCTAGGAACATGCAAGGCCAAGAGTAGGGGCATTGGGGAGGGAAGAAGTATAGAAGAATATTTCAAGTAAGTGAAACCATTGAGGGTTGGTGGTGGTAGTATTACAGTTTAGTGCACTCAAAGAACTAATAAGGTCAGTGTAGCTTTAGCTTATTGTTGAAAGTTGAAAGCTATTAAGTTGAAGAGGGAGGTAGGAGGCAGATCACTGAGCAGTTTTAAGACCAAGTTAAGAATGTGGGTATTATCCTAAGGACAATGGGAAACCACTGAAGCATTTGAGTAGAACAGTGCTAGGCTGAATGTCACTCTGGGTGATGAGGGTGCAAAACTGGAAATGCAAGCAGCTAGATAAAATGGTGTTTCATGTACCAGTAAAAGATAATTTTGGCTTGATTTTCCTATTGACATTAGAGATGGAAAGAACAATTTCAAAACATTTAGGTCTACTTTAAACAAACTTTCTGTATGAATGTTACAGAATGAGAATGGAGCTATGAAGTTTTCACGATTTGGGACTTGAGGCATTTGCTCAGAGTCTTAATTGATATCTTTACAATGTTTCTTTTCTTGGTCTTATATGGCATATAAGTCTTCCAAAAGAATAGGTAACAAACACTGTGCTTTTACTTTCTACAACTACATAAATACATTATGTGTGACTTCTGAATCATTCAATAATTGTCAGAATTGGGGTTCAGAAGACTCGTCTATCTGCATCCTTCTTGTAATCTAATAGCATCACATTACCTTTTTTCTCTTCCCTTCTCTCTGACTTTAAAATTAGATTCTCAATTATTCTGCTGTAGTGTTTGCTGAGTCTCCTCTTTTGTTCTCCCAAGTTTAGCCTCGTAGACTTCCTGGGCAACATGGATTTTATCAAATGCCATGAACAAACCACATTCTAACCACAGAAGAATCTTCTGTCTCCATTGCTCATTCCAGACTCATTCAGAACATTAATCTTTCATCAGCATATTGCTACATTTGGCGTAACTTTCTCTTCTATCTCCTTCAGATTATATGCAATTTATATTTGTTACTTGGCCTAAGAAACACTATCCTAGATTTTCCCTTCCAGGTGTAGTTAATGCTCAAGTCAACCCTAAGAAATGGCTTAAATGGTAATTACCCTCATTTTTAAATGTATATGTTACTAGATTTATTCTTTAAAAAAATTGAGATGGGGCCTGGACATCTTTGTATGTATCAAGTTCCCCACAGCTGTAGAAGATTTTTATCTAAATCACTATTTAGGAATAATTGCCTTAATCTGTTTTCCTGAATAACTCCTTTACAACTTTCAGTGTGACTTCTCATTCTTTTTACTTTCCTTATGTATTTGTCAAGTTATCCAAATATAGTTAAGAACTGTATAAGCCACTCACTTTTTCTGAAAATCAATTTCAGTTAAGTCTTTTCATAATTATTATAAAAGTTTCATATCCCCCAGAACATACACAAAAATGAATGTTTGCTTTTATATTTTCTTTCAGAATGTGAATCAAGGTTGAGACCAAGAAATTATTTCTGGAAAAGGATATTTATGGAATAGAATCACTCTGATGGGAAATAATGGAAAGACTTATAAAAAACAGCATTGAGTGTTCAAGTTTCAGAGGTGATTAGGAATTTAAAAGCCAGTTTGAGAGAAAACAGGAATCTCAGGAAGGACATTTCATGATATTTACTCCTGAAGATATGCCCACTTTCAATACCCAGCATCAGAGAATTCATACTGATGAGAAACTCCTTGAATGTAAGGAATGTGGGAAAGATTTTAGTTTTGTATCAGTCCTTATTCGACATCAGCAAATTCATACTGGTGAGAAACCTTATGAATGTGAAGAATGTGGTAAGGCCTTTGGTAGTGGTGCAAACCTTGCTTACCATCAAAGAATTCATACTGGTGAGAAACCTTATGAGTGTAATGAATGTGGGAAGGCCTTTTGCAGCGGCTCGAACCTTACTCATCATCAGAGAATTCATACAGGTGAGAAACCATATGAATGTAAAGAATGTGGGAAAGCATTTAGTTTTGGATCAGGCCTTATTCGACATCAGATAATTCACAGTGGTGAAAAGCCTTATGAGTGTAAGGAATGTGGAAAGTCCTTTAGTTTTGAATCAGCCCTTACTCGGCATCACAGAATTCACACAGGTGAGAAACCTTATGAATGTAAAGACTGTGGGAAGGCCTTTGGCAGTGGTTCAAATCTTACTCAACATCAGAGGATTCATACTGGTGAGAAACCTTATAAATGTAAAGCATGTGGAATGGCCTTTAGTAGTGGTTCAGCCCTTACTCGGCATCAGAGAATTCATACTGGTGAGAAACCATATATTTGTAATGAATGTGGGAAGGCTTTTAGCTTTGGATCAGCCCTTACTCGACATCTAAGAATTCATACTGGTGAGAAACCTTATGTATGTAAGGAATGTGGGAAGGCTTTCAATAGTGGGTCAGATCTCACTCAGCATCAGAGAATTCACACTGGTGAGAAACCCTATGAGTGTAAGGAATGTGAGAAAGCCTTTAGAAGTGGTTCAAAACTTATTCAGCATCAAAGAATGCACACTGGTGAAAAATCTTATGAATGTAAAGAATGTGGGAAGACCTTTATTAGTGGCTCAGCTCTAAATCAGCACCAGAGAATACACATGGATGAGAAGCCCTATGAGTGTAAGGCATGTGGTAAGGCTTTTGGGAGGGATTCAGAGATTCGAAGACATAAGAAAAGGCATACTGGTAAAGAGCTCTGTGAATTGGAAAGTTTATCAATTGGAATTAAGTGATTAAGGAAAGACACATGACATAAGAAAATCATGCTACTGAGAGTCCCTACAAATGTAATTAAGGTACCAGTGCCTTACTTTTGCTTTACCACTAAGTCAGAGAAAATTAATGTGGGGGGAAAAAAACCAGGAAAATAAAAATCTGAAGATCTTTACATTCATTACTTTGTAAAATTCCCACTTGTGAATATTAAAAATTGAAAAACCTTTTACTGTATTTTTGGCTTAATTTTATAGGGTTGTTTTTTATTTTTTTATTTTTATTTTTTATGCCTACAGCACTCAATCTTCCTAGGGGTCTCCCAGCCAAGTACTGACCAGTCCCGACCCTGCTTAGCTTCTGAGATCAGACGAAATCGGGCTTGTTCAGGGTGGCATGGCTATAGTTGGCTTAATTTTAAACATTGAAAAATTAATTTGGGGGCTAATTCTGCTTTTATTATTTTTAATGTCCTTTTTGTGGATTATACAGAATTATCGACCCATCTCAAAATTGTCTTACATTTTTTACTGAGGCTCTAAAGTTACCCTTATTTCCCTTTCCCACTTCTCATTCTAACAGCATTTGTTCAATCATCATATTTATTTTTGTATTTTTTTATTGCCTCTTTAATGGTAAGTTATATTTTTATACATGTAAGGCTTGGATATAAGGGCAACCTTTGTTTTTTAAAGTTGTGTATGTATTCATATTTGTTTCTCCTTTTTTGCATTGTTACTGTTACTTTAATATCTTGTGGATCTGTACTTTTTGTTTTGGAAGATTGTTTTATTATTCTTTTATAAAGTTTATACTCTTTGCAAAGCAATGTTTGTCTATAAAGTGTAAATATAAACAAAAAAATTAGATACAGTTGCCTGTAATCTTACCATTCATAGAGACTCACTCAAACTTTTGGAGCAAGCCCTTTAAGACTATATATCATTGTTTTTGAAAGAATGTGTGATCGGGCTATTCTATGACTAGCTTTTGATATTCTGTGTAAATATATTGTTATTATTCTATTGGTTTGAAAGTATTCACCTGTCTTTATCAAACCCCAATTTTGTCAAATACTGAAAATATTGCTATTATAAAGAGTTAATAAAAAGGAACCCTGATGGCTCCTTTTGGATGTGTCTGCTTAATTTGTTGTGAATTTCAGAGAAAATATGTGGATCTCTTCTGCTTTTAAAGAGTTATGCATTATAGATAAAACTGTTTCTCTTTGATCAACATCCCTGACCTTAGTTATTTCCCCATTAACTAGCTTATTTTAACTTCTAGATCCTTTTATATGTATATATGATGTGGTTATGGTAATGTCAGCATAACTGATGTACTTCAGAGGCTTGTTATGTGGATTTTATAACCGTTCCTTTCACATTATTTGGTTAGTATTAGTTATCATCTCAATCTTTGTTATTTATGGAAAAACTTTTACCTATTATCCATACCTTACTCAACATCAAAGATATCATAATGAAAAAAATACATTCATGTAAGTGAATATAGGAAAAGTTTGATCAACATTCATTCCTTATTAAACAAGGGATAATTCATTTTAAAGAAAATAAGATTGTAAAGTGTAAGCAGGCAAAATGTCAAAATTTACCAAGGTGAAAATAAAAATAAAGTAACTCCTTCATAAAAATCTGAATAGTGAGGAGTTAAGATGCCTTTGTTTTGCCTCCTTCCCTTTTAACATCTAAAATTTGGTATCCATTTACAAAAGTGCCTATGTGGAAGTAATATCATACACCAAGGGACCTGAGAGGAGTCTTGCCACCTGCACATCAAATAATAGGCACACAGTCCTTGATACAGACTATGGAACCAGCAGGAGTCTCTGAACCAGCCCCCGCTCTTCTTGGTCACAGTCAGGGAGGCTCTCAACTTGGAGAGTGAAGATTTTGGCAGATACACACAGATAGATTATTTATAGAAGTCCAGGTTTCTTGAGGAAAAGTACCAGAACTCTTTGAGCAAAAAAGAAAATAGTTTGGTTGAATTTAAAAGGCTAAGGTGAACTTTGCCAATGCAGCACAGCATGGAGCTGAACTAGCTAGCAATGATTTTTCCTTAGGGGAAAGAGAGAGAGCAGTGAGTGCCCAGCTTCCTAAGCTGTACAGAACACGGAGAAATCTGTTTCTTGAGGCACCTAGGGTATTGAGGCAGTACCTCCATAACGTGGGGAGGAAGTAGATTGGGAGAGACAGTTAAGAATATCAGAGTGAATTAAAGTATTGTGTTTCCTATTGATTGCATTCAAAACTTTTTTCCACTGTAAGCCACTGGGAAAATCTCACCTGAGGATCACCCCCACCTGGCTTATAAGCACCCCCAAATGCCTCAAATGTTAAACCGACACCTCTTTTCCATTCTGTAGCTGGCTTCTTATGTACGTTCCCAAATGCAGCAGTGAGAGCCAGTTCTGGTAGACATGATGTGCATGCAGAATACAGGCCAGAGTCTGTGGGCAAGGGAGAAAACCCAATCGTGAGCTGTAGTTCTATCTTAGGGAAAACAAAATAGATTTCCCACAGCCAGCATGGTGAGTTGCCAGATTGAGAAAAGATGGAAAAGCTTAAGAATTTTGCCATGAGAGAGCAAGAAACAATGAGCAGATGTATTCACATAAGGTCAGAGAAAACCCCAGGCAATTAGTAATGATTGGAGGAGGCAACCGCTACTTCAGATGTGAAAATAGCAATACAAAACTCCAAGGAACATGAAGAATTAAGGAAACATGACACCATAAAAAGATCTCAACAATCCTCCAGTAACTGAACCCGAAGTATGTGATTTGCCAAATATAAAATTCAAAATATCTGTTTTGAGGAAACTCAATGAGCTAAAATTTAATGAATTTAATGAATCAGGACAGACAATTTAATGAATCAGGAAAACAATATGTGAACAAAATGAGAAATTTAACAAAAACATAGAAATCATAAAAAATGAACCAAACTCTGGAGCTGAAGAACTGAATGAATTAAAAATGTAACAGAAAGCACCCACAGCAGATTAGACAATACAGAAGATAGAATCAGAGGCTGAGGATAGGAACTTTGAAATAACCCAATAAAAGCAGGACAAAGTAAAAAAGAATGAAAAAAGAAAGCCTACATTATCTATGGGACACCATAAAATGGACAAATATCAGAATCACTGGAGAGAAGGAGAGAAAAAGTGTGTGTGTGGGGTTATTTTAAAAAATAATAGCTAAGAACTATATAGAAACCCAAGAAGAGACTTGAACATCCATGTTCATGAATCTAATAGATCACCCACTTATCCCAATTCAAAGTGACCTCCTAGATACATTGTAATGAGAATTTCAAAAATTAAAGACAAAATCCTAAACTCAGAGAAAAAATTGTAATCTGGAAAGAACTCCCATTAGATTATTATCAGATTACTCAAAACACAACCTACAGGCCAAGTGATTGGAATGATATATTTGGATTGTTGAAAAAAGTGCCAGTTTAGAATATGCTATTCATTCTCGGCTCTGGGTCAGAAACATGGCGGGGTGAGAGACATCCCCAGATTTCTCCCATTGAAACAACAATAAGCTGAACATCTAAACCCTAGTGGTGGGGAGCCCACCCAAACTGCACACCAGCATGTCTGAGCGTGGGATCTACAAATAAGAGCTACCACAGGTCAGAACCCTGAGAGTCCAGTGGTAGGCTGGGAGAAACAAAGAAACTCTCTCTCACGGCTGGAGCTCCTGCAGGAGGAAGAGGAGGGGAGAAGGTGCGGCCGGATCCCTAAACAACCCTGCCAGGGAGAGGTGTTAGATTCACTCGGCCTGCAGCAGTGCCCAGGCATCGGGGCAGAAAGCAGAGAAGTGGGGATGGCAGAGAAGCAGGGACGGCAAAGAAACAACAACTGATTATTACCAACAGTGTTTGCAAAATGCGAGGCTGAGCCACAGCCTTATTCCCTAACCCAGAGGGCCCCACCACCTGTCCTCCAAGATTGACACTACAGAGCCCCAGGGGAATATGAGCAAATGCTAACAAAACTGTTGCTAATATTGACAGGGACTGAGACTGAGGGTAGCGAGCATAATTTAATATTTATAAGAAGAAAAAGGGTATTTTAAAGACTTTATACAAAACAAGGATCCAAGAGGCATAGACACCACCTACTGGAAATCAAAAGAAAAACACCTCCTTAGTAATGAGCTAAAGAGAGACCTTTATATAACAAATCTTCCTGGAAAAAAGGCAGAATACACTTCCATTAATGCCTAGAGGAGAAATAGTCCATTAAATACCATGAACAACCAAGGTGATAAGGCATCTCAGAAAGAAAGAGAAAAATCTCCAGAAAATAGACTTAAAAGATGTAGAAGTATGTGACATAAATGACGGAGAATTCAGGATGGTACTCCAAAAAACTCAAATGATATCCCAAACAATTCTCATCAACAATTTCAGGAATTGAAAAAACAACTCATCAGCAAAATGAGTTTTTTAGCAAGGAGATTGAAACCCTCACAAAGATGAAGAACACACTGCAAGAGATGAAAAATGAAATAGCAACCTTGGGAAATAGAGTCATCCAAATGGAGGAAAGGATCAATGATATCGAAGACAGAAATTTAGAAATAAATCAGAAGGAAGAAGAGAGAAACAAGAATGAAATTAATGAATGAGAAATACAAGAACTAGCTGATCCTATCTGGAGAGAAAACATAAGAATAATGGGAATTCTCGAAGGGGAGGAAAAGGAGCAGGGACTAGAAAGCATTTTCAGAAAAGTTGTTGAGAATTTCCCAAATCTAAGGAATGAGCTGGAGCTTGGAATTCAAGAAGTCAACAGAACACTCAATGATCTCAACCCATAAAGTCTTTCTCCAAGATGCATTGAATTAAAATTATCAAAAATCAACAAAGAAAGAATTCTCAAGGCAACCAGGGAAAAGAAGACAGTAACCTATAAAGGAAAACATATATTATCGTCAGACTTCTCAGCACAAACCCTACAAGCAAGAAATGAGTGGAATCAAATATTCAAACTATTAAGTGAAAGGAACTAACAACTAAGAATATTGTATTCAGAAAAGCTCTCCTTAGATATGGAGAAATAAAGACCTTTCCAGACAGTCAAAAATTGAGGAAATTCTCCATTACAAGGCCTGCATTCCAGGACATACTGGAAGAGATCAGCTCAGCTGAAACAAAATGACTAAAAAAATACATAACTAGGAGTAAGGCAACTAGCAGGCACATAGAAGAAGAGGAATGCAACCCTTACTAAGAACAGGGCATTATAAGCTTACAAAATAAGAAGAGATTTGCTATAGCAAGATAGTAATGAACATTCTGCATACACAGGGACAAAATGAGACAACAATGACAGAAAAGGGGAAGATTCAGGATCCAGATTCGCAAAGGGGAATGGAGATAAGGCACACGCAGAAGAAAATGGACGACCATGTGTGTGTGTGTGTGTGTGTGTGTGTGTGTGTGTGTATAACTACTCTTTACATATTTGTAATGGTAACCATACCCCAAAGATTCAGGCTGAAGCATATATCACAAAACAAGAACAAGAGGGAAAACCCATAAAAGCAAACCAAAATAAAGAAAACAGAGGCACAAGGACAAGGAAGCAATGGAAACACTACCAGAAAGTAAAAGAAAATGGCTATAAGAGCTACCAGAAAGTAAAAGAAAATGGCTATAAGAAGACCTCATATTTCAATAATCACCTTAAATGTAAATGGACTGAACTCACGAATAAAAAAGGCACCGAGTTGCAGAATGGATTAAAAAACAAAACCCAATCATATCCTCCAGGAGACACATCTCAGCTCCAAAGACAAATATAGACTCAAAGTGAAAGGGTGGAAAATGATATTTCAAGCAAATGGCATTCAGAGAAAAGCAAGAGAAGAGGTACTAATATTGGATGAAATACACTTCAAAATAAAAAGGATAAAGAAAGATACTGAGGGACACTTAATAGTGATAAAGGGAATCATGCACCAAGAAAACATAACACTTATTAATATCTATGCTCCCAATCAGGAAGCCCGAAAATATGTAAAGAAATTACCAACAGAACAAAAAAGGAGAAACAGACAAAACACTATCGTAGTAGGGGAGCTAAAAACCCCCCTGTCGGATACGGACAGATTATTCAAACATAAAATCGATAAGGAAATCACATCCTTAAATGACACATTAGACCAACTGGACATAATTGACATTTACAGAGGCTTTCATCCCACAACAGCTGCTTATACATTCTTCTCTAGTGCACAGGGAACATTCTCAAGAATCGACCACATACTGGGACATAGAGATAGCTTCAACAAATAAAAGGGGGTTGAAATTGTACCAACCATATTCTCTGATCATAGTGCTTTGAAACTAGAGATCAAGTGCAAAAAGAAAGCAGGAAGAACTACAAATACATGGAGATTAAACAACATGCTACTGAAGAATAACTGGGTCAGAGAAGAAATAAAAAGAGATCAAGAGATACACAGAAAGAAATGATAATGATAGTACAACATATCAAAACCAAGCCCAAATAAACAAACTAACGCTTCATCTTAAATAATTAGAAAAGAAAGAAGAAATGAAGCCTAAAGTCAGCAGAAGGAAAGAAATCATCAAAATTAGAGGAGAAATAAATGAAATTGAAATAAAAAAAAAACAATAGAAAAAATAAATGCAACAAGGATCTGATTCTTTGAGAAGGTTAATAAAATTGACAAACCCCTGGCTAGACTCACTAAAGAAAAAAGAGAAAGGACACAAACAAAATCAGGAATGAAAGAGGGGAAATTACAACAGACACCAGCAGAAATACAAGGATCATATATTATGAAAAAATATATAACACTAAATTTAATAACCTAGAAGAAATAGACAACTACTTAGGAATCAAGGTACAACAACCGTTATAGACTGAATCAAAAAGAGCTGTAAAATATAAATACACGAATCATCAGTATGAAAATTGAAACAATCATCAAAAACCTACCAAAAAGTAAAAATCCAGGACTAGATGGCTTCACCAGTGAATTCTACCAAACATTCAAAGAAGATTTAAGAGCTGTTCTCCTCAAACTCTTTCAAAAAATCGATGAAGAGGCAATGCTTCCTAATTTATTTTATGGAGCTAATCTTATCCTGATACTAAAACCTGGTAAAGTTAACTCAAAAAGAAAAAAAACTAGAAAACTACAGACCGATATTTTTCATGAACATAGATGAAAAAATCCTAAATAAGATACTAGCAAACTGAATACAGCAATATACATAAAAGATTATATAGCACAATCAGATGGGCTTCATCCCAGAGGCACGGGGATGGTTCGACATATGCATATCGATTAATGCGATACACCACATAAACAAATGAAAAAAATAAAAATCATATGATTATATCAGTAGATGCAGAAAGAGTCTTTGACAAGATACAACATTCATTTATGATCAAAACACATAAGAAAATCAGTAAAGAAGGTAAGTACCTTAACATAATAAAGGCCATATATGACAAATCCTCAGCCAACATTATACTTAATGGTGATAAATTAAAAACCTTCCATCTAAGATCAGCAAAAAGACAAGGCTGTCCACTGTCGTCACTGTTTTTCAATATAACATTGGAGGTCTTAGCGAGTGCAAACAGAGAAGAGAAAGAAAATGCATCCAAAAGTCAATGAAGTCGAACTGCCACTATTTGCAGATGACATGATTCTATCGAAAATCCTAAAGATTTCACAAGAACACTACTAGAAACAATAAGCAAATACAGTAAAGTTTCTAAATAAAAAAAATCAATGTTCAAAAATCTATAGCATTCCTATACTTTAATAATGAAGTGTCAGAAAAACTAGTGGAAAAAATCAGTCCTTTTGCCATTGCAACAAAAAGAATAAAATACCTAGGAATAAATCTAACAAAACATGTAGAGGACCTATATACTGAAAACTATATGACCCTATTAAAAGAGATCAAAGAAGATACAAAGAAATGGAAGGATATTTTATGTTTTTGGATCAGAGGGATCAACATAGTTAAAATGACCTTATTACCTAAAGGATTCTACAGATTTAATGCAATCCTCATCAAAATCCTATCGGCACTTTTTAAAGAAATAGAACAAAA
This sequence comes from Pteropus alecto, assembly GCF_000325575.1. NCBI lineage: Eukaryota > Metazoa > Chordata > Mammalia > Chiroptera > Pteropodidae > Pteropus > Pteropus alecto. The sequence goes on along the minus strand of NW_006431917.1, from coordinate 130,277 downwards.
AATCATCAGATTTGTATGGAAGCACAAAAGACCCTGAACTACTAAAGCCATCCTGAGAAAAAAGAACTGTAGGCAACACTTTGCCTGACTTCATATTATACTAAAAAGTGACAGTAATCAAAACTGCATGGTATTGGCAGTAAAACAGACACACAGACCAGTAGAATAGAATCAGAAGTACACATGTTTACATGTGCAAATAGTTTTCAACAATAAAGCCAAAAACATACAGTGGAGAAAGAAAACCCTCTTCAATAAATGGTGCTGAGAAAACTGGAAAGCCACCTGCAAAAGAATGAAACTAGCCTTGTCTATCACCACAATCCAAAATTAAGTCTAAATAGATTAAGGACCTGAATTTAAGACCTGAAATAATAAAATGCATAGGAGAAAACATAGAAACTAAACTCAAGGACCTTGGATTTAAAGAGATTTTATAAATTTGACTTCAAATGAAAGGGGAGTGAACGCTAAAGTAAATGAATGGGACTACATCAAACTAAAAAGCTCTGCACAAGAAAAGAAACCATCAACAAGGTAAACAGATATTCGAATGGGAAAATGTATTTGCAAGCAACGCCTCTGATAAAGGCCTAATATCCAAAATATACAAAGAACTCACAGAACTTTAACAACAACAACAACAACAGAAACAATCCAATCAAAATATGGGCAGATGACCTGAACAGACACTTCTTCCAAGAAGACATATAAATGGTCAACAAACATGAAAAGACGCTTATCATCGCTAGCTATTAGAGAAATGCATATCGAAACCAGAATCATACCATCTCATACCTTTTAGAATAGCTGTTATGAACAGGAAAATTAATAACAAGTGCTGGAGACGATGTGGAGAAAAATGAACCCTCATACACTGCTGGTGGGACTGCAAATTGGTACAGCCACTATGGAGGTTCTTTAAAAAAACTAAGAATTGATCTACCATAGGATCCAGCAATTCATCCCAAAGACTTGAAAACTTAGATCTGAAAAAGATATTCACACAGTGATGTTCATAGCTGCATATTCCCAGTGGCCAGGAATGGAAGCAACTCAGTGTCCTACAATAGATGTTTGGCTAAAGAAGCTGTGGTACATATATATAATGGAATATTACATGGATGGACCTCGAGATAATCATGCTAAGGGAAATAAGCCAGATAGAAAAAGTTGAAAACCACATGATACCACTTATATGTGAGATAGAAACCTAAAAGCAACAAACGAACATGACAAACATACAGAGGCTCATGGACTTGACAATAGACTAGTCTTTATCAGAGGGCAAGGAGTAGTGGGAGGGGGAGGTAGACAGGGTAATGGGGGTCAAATATGTGGTGACAGAAAGAAAGCTAACTATGGGAAGTGAACACACTATGCAATATAGATATAGATATAGATATAGATATATATGCCTTACTGTTAATTGTACACCTGAAACTTACTGGATCTCGTTAAGCAATGGCACCATAAAGAAAAAAATTCTTATTGAAGAATATATGTGCAAGAATTAGCAAGAGGTTTTTGAGAAAAGAATAACGAATAATGAAGGAGAACTTATCCTACCAAATGTTACAACTTACTCTAAAGTTACAGTAATAAAAATAACAATACATAGCACAGGAATAGGCACAGATGTGAAGCTCAGTGATGTAAAGGGTTCTTGATCAATGACTTCTTTTGCTGATCGTTTCTGCTTTTTAAAAAAATTCACATGATAACATTAAATAAAAGAATACTCTGTTCAGCAGTTATCTCTTAGAAATGAATGAGCAATAAAATTTCCCAGACAAAAGCTGAAGGATTTCATTACTACTAGTCTTACAAGAAATGCTGAAATTAGTTTTTCATGCTGAAATGAAAACATGCTAATTAGTAATATGGAAAAATAGGAAAATGTACAACACACTAGTAAGGCTAAATATATAGTTAGATTTAGAAAACTACTTCTGTAGTATGATGGTGTGTTAAACATCTAACTACAGTATAAAGGTTAAAAGAAAAGAGTACAAAAATTAACCAGCTATTGTAATTTGTTAATGAATACACAACGTAAAAAGGTAAATGGTAAAAATATAAAAGGTGGAGAGTAAAAGAGTAGAACTTTGTATGTGATCAAAGTTAAGTTGCTATCAGTTTAAAATGAACTGTTTTACTATAAGGTGTTTCATGTAAACTGTGGTAACCACAAAGAAAAAACTTGTAGTAGATTTACAAAAGGTAAAATTAGGAGAATGAGAGCATATCACCATGGAAAATCATTAATTTAAAAAAGCAGGCAGAGAGGGAGAAAAGAACAATGGAACTACAAAACATCCAGAAAGCAATTAAGTCTAAAGGTATTAGTAAGTCCTTACCAATAATTACTTCAAATGTAAATGGATCGAATTCACCAATCAAAAGGCATGGGGTGGGTGGATGGATAAGACCCAACCATATGCTGTCTCCAAATATGTCACTTCAGCTTTAAGATCATACATAGGCTCAAAGCGAAGAGATGTAAAAAGACATTTCATACATGCAAAAACCAAAAGAACGTGAGGTAGCCATATTTATATGAGGTAAATAGACTTTAAGTAAAATACTAATAAGAGACAAAGAAGGTCATTATGATAAAGGGGGTCAATTCATCAAGATTTAACAATTACAAATGTGTATGCACCTAATATCAGAGAACCTAAATATATTAAGCAAATACTAAAATCTGAAGAGAGAAATAGACAATGCATTAATAATAGGGAAATTTGATACCCCTTTCAACTATGGATAGATCATCCAGAACAATGTATTATTCTAACAGAGATATAAAAACATTCCATTTGACAGAATACACATTCCTCTGAAGTACACATGGAACACTGCCCAGTGTAGATCATAAGATAGGTCACAAAACAAGTCTTAGGAAATTTAAGATGGACATTATACCAAGTATTTTTTTCCAGTCACAGTGGTACAAAACTAGAAATCAACAGCAAGAGGAAAACCGAAAAATTTACAAATATATGGAAACTAAACAACACATTTCTAAACAAAGGATTAATGAAAAAATCAAAAGAGAAATCAAGAAATATCTTGAAGTGAATTGAGATGGAAACTCATCAGCGAAACATAAGATATTGCAAAAATTAGCATTTAAAGGGAATATTATAGTGGTAAATGCATATGTTAAGAAAAACGAAAGATCCCAATAAACAACTTTAAATGTCAAAGAACTAGAAAAACTCATTCCAAAGTTAGAGGGAAGGAAAGAACAAAGATCAGAGCAGAAATAATTGAACTAGAGACTAGTAAAACAATAGAACAAGACTAAAGTTTGTTTTTTCAAGATAAACAAAATTGACAAACTTTTAGCTAGACTAAGAAACAAGTGAGAATATCCAAATAGAATTAGAAATGAAAGAGGATATATTCCAACTGATACCACAGAAATAAAAAAGATCATAAAAGACTGCTATAAGCAATTGTATGACAACAAATTGTATACCTTAGAATTAATGAATAAATTCCTAGAAACATTCGACCTACTAAGAGTGAATCATAAAAAATGAAAAATCCGAACAGATCAATTATAGTAAAGTGATTGAATAATAATAAAAAATCTTCAATGAAGAAAACTCTAGCACCAGATGGCTATGCTAGTGAATTTTATCCAACATTTAGAGAATGATTATTAATTCTTTTCACATTCTTCCAAAAGCCAAAGATGAGGGAACACTCCCAAACTTTTATGAGGCCAGACTTATTCTAATGCCCAAACCAGACAAGGATGCCCCAAGAAAAGAAAATTACAGGCCAGTAACCCTTGTGAATGTAGAATCAGCAATGAGAAAAAAGGAAATTCTGCTATTTGCAGCAACTTGGATTAAATTTAAGGGCAGTATGCTAATTGAAAAAGCAAGAGAAAGACAACTACTGTATGATATTTCTTACATGTGGAATCTAAAATAACTGAACTCATAGAAAGAATATAGTGCTTGTTACCATGGGCTAGTAGGGGAAATGGGGAATGTTGGGCAAAGGGAACAAAATTCCAGTTATAAGATAAACAAGTTCTGAGGATCTAATGTACGATATTGTGACTAATAATAATGTATTATGTACTTTAAAGTTGCTAAGTAGATCTTAAATGTCTTACCGCAAAGAAGATGGTAGTTATGTGATCTGATTGAGGTATTAGCTTTTTGTTGGTAATCATTTTGCATTATATATGTATCAAATTAACATGTACATCTTAAGCTTATACAATATTATTGTTAATTATATCAATAAAGCTGGAATTAAATTTAAACAAAAGTTATACAAAAATAAAACTGCATATCTTAATAGATATGAAGAAATTACATTTTTGTGTGTGTATATGTGTACATATGTCTGGCCTTTATTATGTTGAGGTTATGTTCTCACTATACCACCTTGAGATTTTTTATAAAAAATGGATGTTGAATTTTCTCTAGTGCTCTTTCTGCAAGTATTAAAATAATCATACAATTTTTATCCTTTATTATTTTTTCTTTATCATTAATTCACTACTCTATTTGTTAATAGTCTGTTCAGGCATTCTAAAATTTCACTCTCTTCTGATGTATGCATTTGGTGACGTATTTCCCTCTCAGTAGCATTTTAGCTATGTAACAGAAGTTTGATGTGTTCTAGTGTCAATTTCATTTAAATATATTTTAAAAACTCCCCTTTACCCTTTTCTTCCACCCTCCTTCCCCAGCACTTGCCTCTAGCCACCATTGATTTGTTCTCTATTTCTGTGAATCTGGTTTTGTTTTGTTTGTTTTGTTTTGTATTGTGTTTTATTTTGTTTAGAATCCACATAAAAGTGAAATTGTATGGTTTCTGTATATCTGACTTATTTCACTTAGCATAATATCTAGGTCCATCCATATTGTTGCAAGTGGCAAGATTTCATTCTTTTTTATGGCTGAATAATAATCCATTGTATATATGTACCAAATCTTTTCTATCCATTCATCATCAATGGACACCTAAGTAGCTTCCATATCATGGCTATTGTAAGTAATGCTGCAGTGACATAAGATTGCATATATATCTTTTTGAGTTAGTGTTTCTGTTTTCTTCAGATAAATGTCCAGAAGTGGAATTGCTGGGTCTTATGATAATCTTATTTTAATTTTTTTAAGGAATCTTTATACTGCTTTCCCTAATGGCTGCACCAACTTACATTCTCAACAACAGTGCAAAGGTTCCCTTTTCTCCACATTCTTGCCAACATTTGTTATTTGTTCACTTTTAATAATAGCCATTCTGACAGGTGTGAGGTGGTATCTCATTGTGGTTTTGGTTTGCATTTTCCTGATGATTAGTGATGTTGGGCATCTTTTCATATGTCTGTTGGCCATCTGTATGTCTTCCTTGGAGAACTGTCTATTAATGTCCTTTGCCCATTTTTAATTGGATTATTTATGATGTTGAGTTGTATAAATTCCTGGTATATTTTGGATATTAACCCCTTATTGGATACATCGTTTGTGAATATCTTCTCCCATTTAGTAGGTTGTCTTTCTGTTTTATTTATGGTTTCTTTCACTGTGCAAAATCTTTTTAGTTTGATATAATCTCATTTGTTTGTTTTTGCTTTTGTTTCCCTTGTTTGAGGAGACATATCCAGAAAGATATTACTAAGACCAAAGTCAAAAATTTATACTTATATATACTTCTAGGATTTTATGCTTTCATGTTTTCCATTTAAACATTTAATCTATTTTGAGTTTATTCCCATATGAGGTATAAGAAAGTATTCCAGTTTTATGTTTTTACATGTATGTCTAGTTTTTCCACTACCACTATTGAAGAGAAAGTCATTTTTCCATTGTATATTCTTGCTTCCTCTGTCATAGAGTAATTGACCATGACTATTTTATAACTATTAATTTGTACTCCCTTCCCTCTTTTCATTTATTTCCCCAACCCTCTTCCCATATAGTAAACATCAAAATGTTCTCTGAGTTTGTTGCTGTTTGTATGTTCATTTCTTTTGTTTTTAAAATTCCACATATAAGCGAGATCATATGGTATTTGTCTTTCTCTGACTTACTCTACTTAGCATAATTCTCTCTAGGTCCATCTATGTTGTTGCAGATAGCAAGATTTCATGTTTCATGGTTGAATAATATTCCATTGTATATATATACCACCTCTTCTTTATTCATTCACTTATTGGTGGACACCCATATTACCTTTATATCTTGGCTATTGTAAATAATGCTGTAATGAACATATGGATTTAATGTCCCTTCAGAATAGTGTTTTCGGTTTCTTCAGATAAATACTCAGAAGTGGGATTACTAGGCCCTCTTTTGTATCTTGTTATAACCTATGTTTTAAAGTCTATTTGGTCCAGTATAAGTATTGCTACCTGAGATAGTTTTTTGTTTCCATTTTCATGAAATCTTTTTCCACCTTTTTCTTTTGGTCTGTGTGTCTTTCAATCTGAAGTGAGTCTTTTATAGGCAGCATGTGTAAGGTTATTGTTTTCTTATGCATTCAGCTACCTCATGTCTTTTGATTGGAACATTTAGTCTATTTATATTGAAAGTACTTGTTGATAGATAGTTATCGACATTTTATTTATATTTCTCTTCCTCCGTCTCCTCCACCTCCTCTTCCTCTTCCTAATCCCTTTAACATTTCTTATAATTGTGGTTTGGTGTCTGAGAATCTCTTTGTCCTTTGATTCTAAATGATAGCTTTGCTGGGTAGAATAATCTTGGTCATAGGTCCTTTCTTTTCATCACTTTGAATATTTCATGCCAATCCCTTCTGGCCTGCAAAGTTTCTTTATTTAATTTAATTTTATTGAATTTATTGGGGTGACATTGGTTAATAAAATTATATAGGTTTCAAGTGTACAGTTCAATAATATGTCATATATATATTGCAAAGTTTCTGTTGAAAAATCAGCTGACAGTCTTATGGGAGCACCGTTATAGGTAACTAACTGCTTTTCTCTTGCTGCTTTTAAGATTCTCTCTTTGTCTTTAATTTTTGTTATTTTAATTATGATTTGTTTTGGTGCAGGCCTCTTTGGATTCATCTTTTTTGGGATTCTCTGTGTTTTCTGGGATTAATAATCTATTTGCTTCTCCAGGTTAGAGAAATTTTCCATCATTATTTCTTGAAATAGGTTTTCAGTTTCTTGCTCTCTCTCTTCTCATTCTGGTAACCTTATGTTGTAAATGTTGTTATGCTTATGGTGTCCCAGAGGCCCCTTAAACGATCCTCATTTTTTGGATTTTGAAAATTCTTTTTTCTTTTTGCTGTTCTGATTGGGTGTCTTCTGCTACCTTATCTTCCAAATCACTGATTTGATCCTCTGCTTCATCTAATTTACTGTTGCCTCCCTTTAATGTATTTTTTTTTAATTTCAGTTATTATATTCTTTACTACTGACTTTTTTTGGTTTTCTATCTCCATTTTTATGTTTCATATTTCTTTATTGAAGTTCTCACTGAGTTCATTTACTCTTCCCTTAATTAAGTTCATCGAGCATCCTTATGACCAGTGTTTGAACTCTGCATCTGGTAGATTACCTGTTTCTATTTTGTTTAGTTCTTTTTCTGGAGCTTTGTTCTGTTCTTTCATATGGGACATGTTTCTTTGTCTCCTCATTTTAGCTGCCTCCCTGTGTTTGTTTCTATATATATATACTATGTCTCTTTGTCTTAGTAGAGCGAACTTACATAGTAGGTGTCCTCTGTGGCCCAGTGGCATAGCCTTTTCTGGTCACATGTGCCAGGTAGTCCAGGTGTGGTCCTTGTGTGGATTGTGTGTGATCTCCTGTTTAGTTGAGCCTTGGTTGCTCTTTGCATGTCAGTGGGAGGGACTGATTGTTTTTAAGGACTGGTTAAGTCTTGGAAGGTTGTATGTTTCTAAAAGTTGATTCATTTCTTCTAGCTTGTCCAATTGGTTGGCATATAGTTGTTAATAGTATTCTCTTACAATATTTTGTATTTCTGTGGTGTCAGTTTTAATCTCTCTCCTCTCATTTCTAATTATATTTATTTGGCTTTCTTTATTTTCTTGATGAGCCTGGCTAAAGGTTTGTCAATTTTTAATTTTTTTTTTTTTTAAAGAACCAGCTCTTAGTTTACTGATCTTTTCTAGTTTTTAGTCTCTTTTATTTATTTCTTCTCTGAATTTAATGTTTCTTTTCTTCTACTTTGTTTTTGTTTCTAAATGATAGCTTCTACTTTCTTTTCTTCTTACTTTGTTTTTGTTTTCCCCGTTGTTTCTTTAGGTGTAAAGTTAAGTTGTTTATTTGGAATTTTTCTTGTATCTTGAGGTACGTCTGAATACCTATGAACTTCTCTCTCAGAGCCACTTTTGCTGCATCTCATAAACTTTGGAAAGTTGTGTTTTCATTTATCTCAAGATATTTTTTGATTTCCTATTGATTTGCTTTGATTCATTGATTGTTTAGTAACACGTTACTTAGCTTCCATGTGTTTCTTTTTTTTTCAATTTTCTTTTTGTAAGTGATTTCTGGTTTCATACTATTGTTTTTGAAAAAGAAGCATGATATAATTTCAGTCTTATTGAATTTATCAAGACTTGTTTTGTGGCCTAATATGTGATCAATCTTGAAGAATGTTTCATATATACTTGAGAAGAATGTGTATTCTTCATTTTTTGGATGAAATGTTCTATATTTATTAAATTAATCTGATCTAATGTGACATAAGGTTATTGTTACCTTATTAATTTTCTGTCTGATGCAAGTGGAGTATTAATAGTCCCTTACTATTATTGTAATACAGTTAATTCTCCCTCTATGTCTGTTATTATTTGCTTTACATATTTAGGTGTTCCTATGTTGCATGTATAGTTATTCACAATTGTTATATCTTCTTCTTAGAATGACCACTTTATCATTATGTAATATCCTTTTTTGTCTCTTTTTATATTATTTTGAAGTATGTTTTTTTTTCTGATATGAGCATTGCTACCCAAAATTTCTTTTCATTTCTACTTGCGTGGTATATCTTTTTTCATCTCTTTACTTTCAGTCTCTGTATTTTGATTTGAAATGAGTCTCTTGCAGACAACATATATATATGGGTTTTGTTTTTTATCCATTCAGTCACTCTATGCATTTCGGTTGGAGCATTTAGTACTTGAATATTTAAAATAATTATTGATAGATGTGTACTTACTGCCGTTTGGTTAATTTTCTTTTTTAGTTCTCTGTTTCTTCTTCTCTTGATCTCTTTTCTTTTGGCTTGCCAGTTTTCTTTTTTTGTTTGGGTTCCATTCTCTGTTTTTTTTGTTTTTGTTTTTTGTATACTTTTTTGTATGTTTTTGTTTTGTGGTTACCATGAGGTTCTTATATATCCATCTATATCTATAGCAGTCTATTTTAAACCGATAGGTGTTTAGTTCAAATGCATTTTAAAAGCACTATATTTTTACTCCCCCTCTATGCTTTAATTGATGTAATATTTTATATCCTTTTGTTTTACATATCTTCTATTTATTGTAGTTATAGCTGATTTTGTTACTTCTGTCTTTTAACCTTTATACAGCTTTTTAAGTGTTCGATTAGCTGTGTGAATCAAATATAATTCTATACTTGTCTTTACCTTTGAGATTTTTTTCTTTCCTATATATCCTATTCCTGGATAAGTCCTTTTCTTTTCTGCATAAAGAAGATCCTTTACTATTTCTAGTAAAGCAAGTTTAGTGGTGATGAACTCTTAGTTGTTGCTTGTCTGGGAAACTCTCCTTCAATTCTGAATGATGACCTTACTAGTGAAGTATTATAAGTTATAGATTTCTTTTTTTAGCACATTAAATATTTCCTGCCACCACTTCTGAACTATAAAGTATCTGCTGAGAAATCATCTGATAACCTTTGGGGGGGTTGCCCTTATATGTGACCAGTTGTTTTTCTCTAGCTGCCTTCAAAAGTGTCTCTTTATTCTTAACTTTTGCCATTTTAATTACAATATGTCTTAGTGAGGGCCTCTTGGAGTTCATCTTTTTTGAAACTCTCTGTGTTTCCTTGACCTAATGTCTGTTTCCTTTCCCCAGTAGAGAAATTTTCAGCCATTATTTCTTCAAATATATATTTTGCCCCTTTCTCTCTCTCTTTTACCTCTGGCATCTCTGTAATGAAAATATTAGTGTGCTTGATGTTGTCCCAGTTCCTTAAATTATCTCTTTTTATTTTATTTTATTTTTGCTATTTTAATTGGGTGATTTCCACTATGCTATCTTCCTGTTCACTAATCCATTCTATATTTCTAATTTGTTGTTAATTCTTTCTAGTATATTTTTTATTTCAGTTATTGAATTTTTTAGCTCTCATTGTTTTTTAATTATATTTTCTAACTCTTTGTCAAAATTCTCTCTGAGTTTCTTTATTCTGCTCTCAGGTTTAGTGAGCATCCTTATAACTGTTTCTTTGAATTATTTATCAGGCTATTTATCTCCATTTCATTAGCTTTTTAAAAAAAATTCCTTCCTTTGCAGTATATTCCTGTCTTCTCATTTCGTTTGCCTTTCTGTATTCATTCCTGTGAATTAGATGACATACCTATCTCTCTCAATCTTGAAAAAGTGGTCTTGTGTAGAAGTGGACTCTGTGTAGACTGTTGGGTGTCTTTGACAAGCTGTTTGGAGTTGAGGCAGGCACATTTACTGCCAAGCCAGAAGGATCGGGTTTTGCACATGGTAGCCTAGTGTGCATATGAGTGTAGTAGCTTTCTGTTGTTCTGTATGTCTGTAGACAGAACTGAAACTAGGCAGGGATTGTACTTGGGCTTCTGTACTTTTCTAATCTGGGTGGTGTGGTTTGGTATGCACTCATGCTGTGATACCCTGTTGGTCTGGTTGTCTGTGGCCAGAGCAGTGGCAGAGCATGGTAGCCCAGTAAATACACATGCTGCAGCAACTACTGATGCCACTCTTGCTCCAGACGGGGCTGCCCAGTGTATATGGTATGCCCTGCTAATCTAATTGTCCATAGCCACAGTGGTGTTCAGGTGTTGTTGTACTCCAGTGCTCATATGCCACAGCAGCCCAGTGTACATGGCACCACATAGTAAAGGTTTGGGAAACTGTGAGATCTTTCTGGGATCTCAGTAACCTCTCTGGGAATGGAGGAATCAGTGAGTACAATTATTTACATTCCCTCTCCACCTGGATAGTGAAGAGAGGAGCTCTGTTCAGGGCTCTGGATGAACTATAAGGCCACCATGGAGTGTTCCCAGACACCTCTCTTTTTTTTTAATGGCATGGCTCCACTGAGAGTTTTCACAGCCCCCTACCACCAACCAAAGCTTGATCCAGCAGGTCAAACAGTACATTGTGACATTCCTTTTCTCTACATCCATGCCAAAACTTGTTATTTGTGGTGACTTTCTTTCATTTATTGTGCACAAGCTGTTCAGTCAACACTCAGGAAGACTTGTTCTAGATATAGGTGTATATACAGGGCATTTGTGGGAAGGGGCAGCTCAGCATCCTCCTATGCTACCTTCTTGGGCTCATCTCTAGCCTTCCTTTTCTTAATGTAGTGTATTACATTGATTGATTTGCAGATGTTGAACAATTCTTGCATCCCCAGAATTAAACCCACTTTATCATAGTGAATGTATTGTTGAATTCAGTTGGCTAACATTTTGTTGAGAATTTTTGCATCTATATTCATTAGGAACATTGGTCTGTAATTTTCTTTTCTTGTTGTGTCCTGTCTGGTATTGATATAAGGACAATTTTGACCTTGTGAAATGAGTTTGGGAGTGTTCCCTCCCATTTTTGAGAAGAGTTTGAGGAAGATTGGTATTAATTCTTCTTTAAATGTTTGATAGAAGTCACCAGTGAAGCCATTTAGTCCAGGACTTTTCTTTGTTAGGAGGGTTTGATTACTGGTTTAATCTTACTAGTAATCTGTTCAGGTTTTCTATTTCTTTATGATTCAGGATGTTTTTTTAGGAATTTATCTATCTCTTCTAGGTTGTCTGATTCATGGTCATATAATTCTTCATAGTTGTCTCTTATGATCCTTTGTATTTCTGTGGTATCAGTTGTAACATCTTTTATTTCTCATTGTATTTATTTAGTCTTCTCTTTTTTTCTTGGTGAGTCTAGCTGAAGATTTGTCAATTTTCCTTATGCTTTCAAAAAACCAGATCTTAGTTTCATTGATCTTTATAGATGTATTTTCAGTCTTTATTTTTTCCACTCTTTTCTTTGTTATTTTCTTCTAAATTTGGGCTTTGTTTGATCTCCTTTTTTCTAGTTCTTTCAGGTGTAAAGTTGGGTTATTTGAGATTTTTCTTGATGTAGGCATTTATCGCCATGAACTTCCCTCTTAAAACTGCTGTTGCTGCATTCCTTAAGTTTTGTTATATTGTATATACATTTTCATTTGTCTTATGTATTTTTAATTTTTAATTTCTTTTTTGACCCATTGGTTATTCAGGAGCATGTTGTTTAATCTTTACATATTTGTGAGTTTTCTAGTTATCTTCTTGTAATTGCTTTCTAGCTTCATGTCATTGTGGTTGGAAAGATCCTTAATTTGATTTCAATTTTAAATTTATTAAGACATTTTGTTACTTAGCATGTGATCTTTCCAGGAGAATATTCAATGTATGGTTGGTTAAATGTGTATTATGTTGCTTTTATTTTTTATTTTATTTAATTAGTTTCAAGTATACAGTACATTGTTTAGACATCTATATATTTAGTAAAATGATCCTCTGAATTGCTCCCTCCCTCCCTGACCTTCCACCTAGCCAATTAATGCTATTGCTAATTGCATTGTATTAATGCTAATTGCATTCTCTCTGTTGTGGTCCCCACCCCCAAGACCATCCATCAGCTACTAATTTGTACTTCTTTAACCCTTCACCCCATTCTCTCAGCCCTCCAAGCCCCGCTCCACTCTGTCCATCACCAAATTGTCCACTATATTTGTTTATCTTTCTCTGTCTGACTTAAATACCTTCTAGGTCTATCAAAGCAATATCTTTTTCCATTCTCTTTATTTTTGTATGTAGGGGTCTTGTTTTCTTTTCCTTTCAGCCACTCTATCTTTTGGTTGGAACATTTAATTCTTTTTCATTTGAGGTACTTATTGATAGGTACCATTCTTTATTCTTGTTTTTGATACATGTTTTTTCTTCTTAAAGAAGCCCCTCCAACATTTCCTGTAATACTAGCTTGGTGGTGATGAATTCCTTTAGCTTATTTTTGTCTGGTAAGTTCTTTATCTGTTCTTCAACTCTAAATGGTAGCTCTGTTGGATAAATTATTTTTGGTTGTATATCCTGCGTCTTCATCCTGTTGAATATTTTTTGTCAAGCCTTTCTGTCCTGCTTAGTTTCTTTTGAGAAATCAGCTGCCAGTCGTATGGGTGTTCCCTTATATGTAATTATTTCTTTTTCTCTTTCTGCTTTTAATATTCTTTCTTTGTATATAACCTTTGGCATTTTAATTATGATGTGTCTTGGTCTGGCCTCTTTGGATCCTTGATTTTTGAAATCCTCTGAGCTTCCTGGGGTTTTATGTCCATTTCCTTTACCAGGTTAGGAAAGTTTTCTATCATGATTTTTTCAAACAGCTGTTCAACATCTTGATTTTCTACATTTATGCCAATCAGACGAATATTTGGAACCTTAATAATGTCCCATATTCTCTTTAAATTATTTTTATAGTCTTGGCATCTTATCTCTTTCCATTCTGTTTGTGTGTCCTTGACTTTCCCGTCCTCTAGATAGGGCATGTGATCCTCTTCTTTATTCACTTTCTTGATTCCTTTGTTTTTTCCATTTAATATACTTCTCATCTCAGATAATGTGTTCTTCATTTCTGACTGGTTCCCTTTTATAATTTCCATTTGCACTTTAATGTTTTTTTTTTTTAAATCTCTTTGCTGAATTTATCTACACTTTCCAAAAGTTCATTGAGCATCTTTATAACCAGTATTTTGAACTCTGCATCTGTTAGATTAATTGACTACATTATATCTGGATCTCAGTTCTGTTTTCTCATATGGTATCTGTTTCTTTGTCTTCCCATTTTGGCTATCTTTCCATATCTGTTTCTATGTACTAAGCAAAGTTCTTAAGTCTCCTGGTCTTATTAGTGCGGATTTGTGAAGTAGGTGTCCCGTAACACAGTCCTGAGAGAGGTTCAGCTGCAGGCCAAATTTAGCCTCTACCCCTCTGGGGCCATTTGTTAAGATCCAGCAAGCAATCCACAGATGCTGTGCTTATCGTTGTCTCAAAAGGCCAGCTGCTTCCAGTGTGAGTCTAGGCATTGCTCAGCAAGGAGTACCTGACTCTATGAGGATATACCTGGATGTGGCTTGGGTAGGGCTGCATGTTAGGGGAAGTGGGGTTTCAGGGAATCCTCTGGGCTGAGGGGCCTTTGTTATCCAGTTTGATGATATCCCGGCTATGGTGCTGTGTTCCTACCCTCTGAGGGGGAAGGGCTCAATAGAGAACAATGGATACTGCCTGCATTTCTGTACAGAGCAAGTCTCACCTCGATTGTCAGTTTGACAATGCCTCCCTGCAAGTCCCTCATACCCCTTGCATGTAGCCGATTGGGCACTGGTGCTCAGAGCGAGCAGGGCCGTCACCGTGAATATTTGATCATGATTGTGGCCCCTTTTAAAGGCTTCTGCCACTGCCACTGCCGCAGCCACAGCCGCAGCCGCAGCCGCAGCCTCCTCTCACTCAGCTGCTGGAGACCGGGCAGCTCCACGTCTTCGCCACGTACTACTTTCTGCCATTGCAGGGTAATTTCTTGAATTTCTCCCTAATTGTATGGCTTATTAATCAAGATCCCAGGTGATTTTTCCAGGCTGCTGCTCCTTGTTTCCATTTTGATTTGGTCACCAAAGGGATGAACAGAGCCTCTATCATCTACGCCATTTTTTTCCGGGACCCTAAAATCCTCTTTTTAAGTTCAGGGTCCATGAGTTTAGTCCTGTTTTTTCCTCTATGCAATTTATTGGTTCAGGTCTTATATTCAGGTCCTTAATCCATTTCGAGTTAATTTTGGTGTGTGGTGATAGAGAACAGTTTAATTTCATTCTTTTGCAGGCGGCTTTCCAGTTTTCCCAGCACCATTTATTGAAGAGTCTTTCCTTTCTCTACTGTATGTTTTTGGCTTTATCAATAATTATTTGCTTATATAAACATGGGTTTACTTCTGGACTCTCAATTCTGTTCCACTGGTCTCTGTGTGTTTTTCTTCCTATACTATGCGGTTTTGATTATTGTCTCTTTGTAGTATAATTTGTGATAGGGCAGAGTGATGCCTCCAGCCTCGTTCTATTTTCTTGGAATGGCTATGGCAATTCTGGGTCTTTTGTGATTCCATACAAATCTGATGATTTTTTCGTTCCATTTTTTAAAAAAGTGCTGATGGGATTATGATGGAGATTACATTAAATCCATATAATGCTTTAGGAAATAAAGTCATTTAAACTATGTTGATCCTTCCAATCCAAGAATACGAAATATCTTTCCATTTCTTTGTATCATTTGATCTCTTTTAATAGGGTTTTATAGTATTCATTATATAGGTTTTCACATGTTTAATTAGATTCATTCCCCGATATTTTATTCTTTTTGTTGCAATAACAAAAGGAATTATTTTTTTCTGATTCTTTTTAAAACATTTACTTATTTAAATTAGTTTCAAGTATACAGTACATTGGTTAGATGGCTATATAGTTCATAAAACGATCCCATCCCTCCCATGACCCTCCACCTAGCCAATGTATTAATGCATTCTCTCTGCTGTGCTCCCCATCCCTGTGACCATCCATCAGCTACTATTTTGTACTTTTTTAACTCTTCACTCCATTCTCCCAGCTCCCAACCCCCTTCCCTCTGACCATCAACAAATTGTCTACTATATTTGTGAGTCTGTTTTTGATTAGTTTGTTCTTTTTATTCCTTAGATTCTGCATATAAGTGAAATCATGTAGTGTTTATCTTTCTCCATCTGATTTAAATACCTTTTAGGTCCATCATAGCAATATCTTTTTTCCTTTTAGTCTGTCCTTCAACTCTAAATGATAGCTTTACTGGATATAGTATCCTTTGTTGTAGATACTGGGTCTTCATCACATCGAATATTTTGTGCGTCTTGTTTTCTTATTCATTCAGCCACTCTGTCTTTTAGTTGTAGCACTTAATTCTTTTTCATTTGAGGTACTTATTGATAGGAATGTAGTTGTTACCATTTTTTATTCCTGTTTTTGATACATGTTTTTTCTTCTTGAAGAAGTCCTGCCAACATTTCCTGTCATACTCGCTTGGTGGTGATAAATTCCTTTAACTTATTTTTCTCTGGGAAGCTCTTTATCTGTCCTTCAACTCTAAATGATAGCTTTACTGGGTATAGTATCCTTCGTTGTAGATACTGGGTCTTCATCACATCGAATATTTTGTGCGAAGCCCTTCTGTTCTGCATAGTTTCTTTTGAGAAATCTGCTGCCAGTCTTATGGGTATTCCTTTGTAGTTAACTATCTGCTTTTTCTCTTGCTGCTTTTAAGATTTTTTCTTTGTATTTAACTTTCGGCATTTTAATTATGATGTATCTTGGTGTAGGACTCATTAGATCTCTGGTTTTCAGGGTTCTTTGAGCTTCCAGTGGTTGTATGTCCATTTCCTTCACCAGGTTAGGGAAGTTTTCCATCATTATTTCTTCAAATAGCTGTTCAATATCTTGTTTTCCTTCGGGTATGCTGAGCAGATGGATATTTTGACCTTTAATAATGTCCAATATGCTCTCTAAATTATTTTTATAGTCTTGGAATCTTTTTTTTTTTTGTGGCATTCTGATAGAGTGTCCTTGGCTTTCCCATCCTCTATATAGGTCATTTGATCCTCTTCTTTATTCACTTTGTTTATTCCTTTGTTTATTCCATTTAATATACTTCTCATCTCAGATAATGTGTTCTTCATTTCTGACTGGTTCCCTTTTATAATTTCCATTTGCACTTTAATGTTTTTTTTTTTTAAATCTCTTTGCTGAATTTATCTACACTTTCCAAAAGTTCATTGAGCATCTTTATAACCAGTATTTTGAGCTCTGCATCTGTTAGATTACTTGACTCCATTATATCTAGATCTCTGATCTGTTTTCTCATATGGTTTCTGTTTCTTCGTCTTCCCATTTGGCTGCTTTTCTGTATCTGTTTCTATGTACTAAGCAAAATTCTTAAGTCTCCCGGTCTTATTAGTGTGGATTTGTGACGTAGGTGTCTGTCCAGTGGCACAGTCCTGAGAGGGGTTCAGCTGCAGGCCAAACTTTGCCCAAGCCTCTACCCCTCCAGGTCCAACTGTTAAGATCCACAGATGCTGTACTTACGGTTGCCTCAAGGGCCACACCAGAAACTGAAGTTGGCTGCCTCCAGTGTGAGTCTAGGCACTGCTAACCAAAGAGCACCTGACTTGCTGAGGATGTACCTGGATGTGGCTTGGGTGGAGCCCTGTGTTGGAGGAGGTGGGGTTTCAGGGCATTCTCTGGGCGGAGCGAACTTTGTTATATAGTTTGATGATGTCACAGCTATGGTGGAGCTGTGTCTGAGCACTGGGAGTGGTGGATCCCCGGATGGAACAATGGATCCCCAGGCACTTCTGTATAGAGCGAGTCTCATCTCGGTCCTCATTCCAACATCTCAGTGTCTCCTTGTAAGTCTCTGGTGCCCCCTGCACAGCCTAACCTGCACTGGTGCTCAGAGTGAGCAAGTCCATCAGAACGAGTGTCCCTTCATAGATGCAGCCCCTTTAAGTGTGAGTCTGCAGCTGCCACTGCCACAGCCTCCTCTCACTCAGCCACTTGAGACTGGGCAGCCCTATGTCCTCTCCCCGTCCTACCTTCTGCCATTGGAAGGTGATTTCTTGGATTTCTCTCTAGTTGTATGGCTTGTTTATCTTGATCTTAGGTGATTTTTCCTTGCTGTTTGCTTTTTGTTTCCATCACAACTTTGATTTGGTCACCAGAGAGATGGACAGAGCCTCTACCATCTATGCCATTTTTTTTATCCTCCTTTATTTTGGTCTTTTTCTTTTTTTCTTTTTAAAGAAGACCTTCTAACATTTCTTGTAATACTGGTTTGGTGGTGATGAACTCCTTTAACTTTTTCTTGTCTTTGTCCTTCCATTTGAAATGATAGCTTTGCTGTGTAGCATAATTTTGGTTGTAGGCCTTTCCTTTTCATCACTGAATATTTTGTGTCAATCCCTTCTGGCCTGAAATGTTTATTTTGAGAAATCAGTTGACTGTCTTATGGGAGCTCCCTTGTAGATAACTAATTGCTTTTGTTTGCTGCTTTTAAGATTTTCTCTTTAATTTTTTTTTTCATTTTAATTATGATATGTTTTGGTGTAGGCCTCTTTGGGTTCATCTTGTTTGGGACTTTCTGTGCTTCCTGGGCTTGTGATTGTTGATGTGATTGTTGGTATGCTTGATGTTGTCCCAGAGGCACCTTGAGCTATCCTTATTTTTTTAGATTCTTTTTTCTTTATGATTGGGTATTTTTAGCTACCTTATCTTCGAAATCACTGACTCAGTCCTCTGCTTTATTTAATCTACTGTTGATCCTCCTAAGGTATTCTTCATTTCAGTTATTGTAGTCTTCATTACTGTTTGTTTGTTTTCTATTTCTTTGTTAAAATTCTCACTGAGTTCATTTACTGTTTCTCTAAGTTTATTGAACACCCTTATAAAAAGTGTTTTTGAACTTTGCATCTGGTAGATTGCTTGCCTCTCTTTTGTTTAGCTCTTTTTCTGGAGCTTTGTTCTGTTCTTTCATTTGAGATATATTTCTTTGTCTCCTCATTTTGGCTGCCTTCTTGTGTTTGTTTCTAAGTATTAGGCAGAGCTTCTATCTTTTCTCATTTTATTAGAGTGGCCTTATGTAGTAAGTGTTTTGTGGGACCCAGTGACAGTCTTCTCTGGTCACCTGAACTAGATGCTTGAAGTGTGTCCCTTGTATGGGTCGTATGTGCCCTCCTGTTGTAGTTGAGCCTTGGTTGCTGTTTGTATACTGATGGGAGGGATTGACCCTCAGGCTGCTTTGTTGTAAGGACTGGTCAGTGAGGGGCTGACCCTTTGGATCAGGATTTATTTTGCTGGGTTGTGGTGTCTCCTCAGTCTGCCCTTTGAGTGTGTTGTTCTTGGATGCAACCCCTGGTGTTGCTCCAGCTTGGTCTGAAGCTGGCCAGTTCTGGACCCAGGACCTCCTGGGAGGGTCCTTGTCATAGTTCAAGTTCAGCCACAGCTTGTGCACTGCCCAGGGCCACTTGGCAAGAGTCACCAAGCAATCCACAGATGGCTGCCGCCCATGCTGGGTTTGAAGGTACCTTGAAAGGCTAAGCTGCAAACTGAGATTTACTGCTCTTGGTGCCAAACTTAGGGTTGCTCAGCAACTGGTATGGGGCAAGCCAAGGCCAGATGCTGCTTGTTTGGGTTTTGTGAACCTTTGAGAAATTTTAGGAAAGTATGCAGCATGAGCCAAGATAGGCCTTTTGTATGGAAAAGTCACTGGAAACAGCTTGTTTGGGCTTGTAAGTTGGTGGGTGGTGTCTCAAGGAATCACCAATGTGGGGTAAATGCTGTTAGCCAGATTGATGGAGACTCAGCTATGGCTGCCTTCTGTGTCTGCATGTTGGGAGTGGGGAGGGCTCAACAAAGAAACAAAATGGATTCTGCCAGTACTTCTGTCTGGGAGAGAGCTGCTCCATCAGCCCTTGCCCTGAAGCCAGACAATTTAGTTCCTCCCTGTATGTCCATGGTGCCTTTCAAAATGCTGCCCCAGTGCTGGAGCTTGGAGCGAGTGAGTCCATCAGTAATTTTACATGTGGGTCCCTTATGAGAAATGTCTGCAACTCCAGCAGCCATCTGTCTCATTCAAGCAAAACCTCTGCTTGTTTTCACAGCCAGAAGTTGTGGGGACCATTCTTCTTGGCATTGGAACCCTGGGCTGGGGAATCCAGTGTGTGGCTGGGACCCCCCTCTCCTCCAGGGGGACCTTTGCACTAAGATATCTCTCTCAATTCTTAACTGCCACATGCAGGTGTGAAACCAGTCTGTTCCTCATCTTGGCCCCTTGTACCAGTCTCAAGGTTGTCTCTTCTGTGTGTCTCCAGTTGTAGGACTTCTGTTCAGTTAGATTTCAGGTGACTTTCAATGATGGCTTTTCTATAGTTTCATTGTAATTTTGATGTCTCTCATTTGTATTTTTATTTCCCTGACGACATCGATGTAGAGCATCTGTATATCTTCTTTGATGAAGTTTCTGTTAAATTATTTTTCTCATTTTTAAATGAGGTTTCTTGTCTTATTATTCAGTAATAATTGTTCTTCTATACTTCGGATAACAGTCCTTTGTCAGATGTGTCTTTTGTACATATTTTCTCCTAGTCTGTGGTTTGTGTTCTCATTTTGTTGAAATTGTGTTTCACAGAAGAATGGTTTCTAATTTTAATGAAGTCTAGCTTATTGATTATTTTTTTCATGGATCATATCTTTGTTGTTATATCTGAAAAGTCATCACAAATTCAAAGTCATTTAGAGCTTCTACTATGTTATTTTTATGCATTTTATAGTTTTACATTTTCGTATAGATCTATGATCTATTTCAAGTTAATTTTTGTGATGGTGCTTTGTCTAGATTCTTTTTTTTTCCTTGTGGATATTTAATTTTCCCAGTGCCATTTGCTGAAAAGACCATCATTGATTCATTGTATTACTTGCGCTCCTTTGACAAAAATCAGTTGATTATATTTATGTGGACTATTTCTGGGCACACTGCTCAGTTCCATTGATTTTTTTTTAAATTAAAGAAACATGAAGATGGAGAAATATGGCGGAGTGAGGGATGTCCCCAGATCTCTCCCCTTGAAACAATAATCAGCTGAACATCTAAAACTCAAGAAAAAATACCTAAAATGCACACCAGCATGTCTGAGCATGAGATCTGCCCCTAAGAGCTACCACAGGTCAGAACTCCGGAGTGTCGGGTATAGGACTGGGAGAAATAAAGAAGCTGCCTTTCTCAGCCCCTGGAGCTCCTTGCAGGAAGAGGGAGAGAAAAGAATGTGGGGCAACTGCCCTGAACAGCCTTGCCTGGGAGTGCTGTGAGTTCCATGCAGCTGACAGCAGGGCCCAGTCATCAGGGTAGAAAGCAGAGAAGTGGGATGGGATGGCAGATAAAAAATAGTTGATTTTTACCAGCCGCAGTTGCAAAACTGAGGCTGAACCACAGCCCCCATCTCTCAACCCAGAGGGCCCCTCCTGGACACAAGACCAATCACCGCAGAGCCCCAGGGGAATCTAAGCAAACGCTGCCAAGACTGTCACCGAAACTGACAGGGACTGAAACTGAGGGTAGCGAGCACGATTAAACAGCTACAAGAAAATAAAAAGGCATTATTAAGGTTTTATGTAAAGCAGGGATCCAGGAAGCTTGGAAGCCACCTACTGGAAAACAAAATAAAAGTACCTTCTTTACAAGAGGCTAAAGAGAGAACTTTATATAATAAGTCTTTCTGGAAAAACAGCAGAATACACTTCCATTAATGCCCAGGCAGAGAAATAGTTCATTAAACACTATGAACAACGAAGGTGACAAGGCATCTCAGAAGGAAAGAGAAAAATCTTCAGAAAAGAAGCTTACAGACATAGAAACACGTGACTTAAATGACAGAGAATTCTGGATGGTACTTCTGAAAAAACTCAGTGAGTTCCAAAATGAGTCATATCAACAATTTCAGGAATTGAAAAAACAACTAGATGAGCAGAACAAGAAGATTGAAACCCTCAAAAGGAACCAAATAGAACTTCTGGAGATAAAAACAAACAAACGAACAACAACAAAAAAGAAACCAAAACAAACAAACAAACAAACAAAAAAAAACCACACACACACACTGCAAGTGTTGAAAAATGAAATAGCAAGCTTGGGAAATAGAGTCGACCAAATGGAAGCAAGGATTAGTTATATCAAAGACAAATACTAGAAATAAATCAGAAGGAATAAGAGAGAAACTGAAGAATGAAAACTAAGGAAAGAGAAATACAAGAACTAGCTGATACCATCAGGAGAGGAAACATAAGAATAATGGGCATTCTCAAAAGGGAGGAAAAGGAGCAGGAATTAGAAAACATTTTCAGACAAATAGTTGATGAGAATTTCCCAAATCTAAGGATTGAACTGGAGCTTGGAATTCAAGAAGTCAACAGAACACACAATTATCTCAATCCAAAAAGGGCTTCTCCAAGACACGTTGTATTAAAGTTATCAAAAATCAATGACAAAGATAGAATTCTCAGGTCAGCCAGGGAGAAGAAAAAGGTAACTTATAAAGAAAAAGCCATTAAATCATCATCAGACTCATCAGTGCAACCTTACAAGCCCGAAAGGAATGGAATCAAATATTTAAACTATTATGTGAAAGGAGCTACCAGCTTAGAATAATGTATCCAGCTAAGCTCTTCTTTAGATATGAAGGAGAAATTAAGACCTTTCCAGACATACAAAAATTGAGAGAATTCTCCACTACGAGGCTTGCATTACAAGAAATATTAAAAGGGGTCAGCTCACCTACACAAAATGATTTTACAAAATACATAATGAGGAGTAAAGTGACTATCAGGGAAATAGAAGCAGAGGAATGCAAACCTTACTAAAAACAAGGGCATTATAAGCTTAAGTAATAAGAGAATTGCTGTAGCAATATAGTAATGAATGTTCAGTATACATAGGGAAAAACTGAGACAACAATGACTAAAAAGTGAGGATTCAAAAATCCAAATTTGCAAAGCAGAATGGAGATAAGGCACATGCAGAAGAAAATGGATGACTATATATAAATAACTATCCTTTATTCGTAATAGTAGCCACACTCCAAAGATTCAGAACTGAAGTATAAAACATAAAACAAGAAGAACCAGAGGGAAAACTCACAAAGTCCAACCAAAATAAAGGAAGCAGAAACACAAGGACACAGAAGCAATGAACACATCGAGCTACCAGAAATCAAAACCCAAAATGGCTATAGAAGACTTCCTATTTCAATAATCACCCTAAATGTAAATGGACTGAACTCCCAATAAAGTGGGACAGAGTTACAGAATGCATCAAAAAACAAAACCCTACCATATGCTGCCTCCAGAAGATACATCTCAGCTCCAAGGACAAAAATAGACTCAAAGTGAAAGGGTGAAAAATGATATAATTCAAGTAAATAGCATTCAGAGAAAAGCAGGAGTATTATTAATAATATCAGATGAAATAGACTTCAAAATAAAATAAAAAAAAATAATGAGAGCACTTAATAATGATAAAGGGAATCATGCACCAAGAACATATAACACTTATTAATATCTATGCTCCCAATCAGAAAGCCCCAAAATATGTAAAGCAATTACTAACAGAACTAAAGGGAGA
>NW_006431917.1:102697-103606 GCF_000325575.1 Pteropus alecto | reverse complement strand
TACTGCCTCTTGAGACAACATGGATGGAACACAAGCGAAATAAGCCAGACAGAGAAAGGTGAAAATCACATATCACTTACATGCAGGATATAAACCTAAAAGCAACAAGTGAACAGGACAAACAGAGACTCATGGACATGGACTATAGACTAGTGGTTACCAGAGGTTAGGAGTAAGGGAGGAGGGGAGTGGTAGATGAAGTAAAGGGTGTCAAATAAGGGGGCTAGGGGGAAGGTGAAGTGGGTAAAGAGGATCAAATATATGGTAGCTGCAGGAAATTGGACTTTGAGTGGTAAACACACAATAGAATATACAGGTGTCAAATTATAATGTACACCTGAACATTATTTAATTGTATTAAGCAGTGTTACCCAAATAAACTTAATTTTTAAAAAAACTTGAAAAACTCAAGTTCAATTGTTAATGTTGGATAAATTATTTTATAGGAAATTTACAATCATTGACTATCAATAATGTAAATATTTATCTAGATATTTTTATAAATGTTAAGTTTAGAGATTTTTCTTAACTGCTAAATTGATATATTAAATGATTATTTTAATGTACTCTCTCTCTGGAGTTTATAAAATGCATATATCTAATATCTTTATCATTCATGGCAGCCCAGACATGGAAACAACTGAAAAGCCCTTCAATAGGTAATTGGCTAAAGAAGAGGTGGTACATATGTACAATGGACTATTACATTACTGCACCATAAAAAAGGTGAAATAGTGCTATTTGTGAAAACATGGATAGACCTCAAAATAATTATGTTAGAGCAAAATATGCCAGACAAAGTTGAGAACCATATTATTTCACTCTTGTAGAATGTAAAACTGAAAGCAAAAAACAAACAAGACAAACAAAAACTGAGAGACACAGACAACCGTTTAGTGGTTACTGGAG
>NW_006431917.1:95963-102685 GCF_000325575.1 Pteropus alecto | reverse complement strand
AGAGGTGTAGGAAAAAAGGGTAAAGGGGCTCAAATATTTGGAGACAGAAGATTTGACTTTGTGTGGTAAGCACACAATGCAATATACAGATAATGTATTATCGAATTGTACACTTGAAACCTATATAATCTTATTAACCAATGTCATGCCAAAAATTTAATTAAAACAAAACAGATATGTATATATATTGTTTATGGCCATTTCTATTACTTCCTAAGGTGTTTATATATTTGTGTCACTTTTGTGTACTTGGTAATATGTGTGAAGTGTTTGTAAACACAAACAGTTGAATTGTATCATTAAACTTATTAGAATAAAATACTTTAGTGCCTATTAAATGAAGTAAAATGAATTACCAGGACATCATAACTAAAAGAAATAGCAACAATGTAACATTATTGTGCCAGAATCATCATTATCAGTGTCCCCTGTCGATTTTGTGGTATTAGACATGTCATTTAGGAATGACTTTTTTTGATTGAAGTGATTTCTATTGTTTCAGAAAAAATAAAGTGCAATAATTATTTACTCCCGTGCATTTTTTTAAGCATAAGTAACCACCAATAAAAATATATATTATTTCTTATCCTCTAGGTAATATGGCAAAAGTGTATATTGAGATGAAAATCATCCTCTTCCAGTGTTTCAGAAAAAATTCTACATGGGAAGTGTATCTGAAGATGCAAGAATGTTTGCTTCTGTGCTAAGAGTTAAGGTATGAGCAAGTTTATTAAATTACAAAATTATAGTAAAAACAAAGTATTTAAATTTTACAGATAAACTACAACCATGTTGTTTTGATTTACTGAGTACTTATTCCTGCTTAAACACAATCTTAAACTTGGAGATATGTGAGTTTAAATAGCCAAACTAAAGACAGGTTAATTATGAGATGAATACTAAGCAAATCTGGAGGCTTTATTTTTACTACAAAAATAGGAACATATTATATATGATGTGTTATATTGAATAAGATATTTAAACTGTGCGTTTTCCTCATAGATATTTATGCTTCTAATAGGTTTTATTCAGAGTAACACCAAAGACTCTCATGATGGAGTTTCCAGTGGCAAATAAAACATTGCCATTTTCTAATAGAAGATATAATGTAATAAGTTCTGAAATTATTTCTTGTGCAATAATTTTTAAAATTCAAAATGCTAGCAATGTGACTGTAAAACAACACTACCACTTTTAGTACTTTGCTAAAATTTTAAAAACAGATATGTCAGAGAAATAGAAGTTAAAAAAACAACAGAAGTTAAAAAAATTCAGTCCAAGACTAAAGTTGTTAATTTTCCATTGTTTCTTAATTAGTTATTATCAGTTAAATTTAATAATTTTTAATGATTGAAGGTAGATAAAGTTGCAATGGTTTTATTACTAAGAAATAAATTTATAAATATTACTTGCATTTGGGGTAAATTTTAGAAATTGGAGCATTTTAGATTCTCAGTTGCAGTTATTTTCTAAAAGTATTTCAATAATATTTTAAAATCACTAGTAACATACATGCATAAAACTTAAATTTCCCAGAGCAAAACCAGCTATTGATTGCCTATAGTTTTGCACATGAACTTTGCCTTTCTATCCTTATTGCCAGAGTTCTTCTTACATATAGTTTTATCACCTTAAACATCCTGAGAGAAAAATCAAACAAACAAATAAATCTTGCAAAATAGCTTGTCCTTGTGTGTGCAAAATACCTCTTCTACGGTGCTTTCAAATACTGACTTCTGATCTGAATGACCAGTTAGAACTAAAAGTGGCCCACAAATTTTAATCAATCACATTATATATGACTCTCACATTACGATCTACAAGTAACAAAACTTTGGAGTTGATTTTTATTTTATTTTATATTTTAGTCCCATTAATTAGTGATTGATTCAGTTTATTGATTCAATCAGTAAATATTGTTTGAGTACTTAAAGAGGGCACTGTTATGAGACTGAAAAAAAATGGCATAGATGATAGAGGCTCTGTTTATCCCTCTGGCAACCAAATCAAAGTTGTGATGGAAAGAGGGAACATAATAAAGGCAAAGGCCATATACGACAAACCTACAGCTAACATCATACTCAATGGGAAAAGGCTAAAAGCATTTTCCTTAAGATCAGGAACAAGACAAGGATGCCCACTTTCATCACACTTTTTCAATATTGTACTAGAAGTCTTAGCCACAGCAATCAGTCAAGAAATAGAAATAAAACATCTGAATTGGAAAGGAAGAAGTACAACTTTCGCTATTTGCTGATGACATGATACTATATAGAGAGATCTCTAAAGATCCCATCAAAAAACTGTTAGAAATGATAAAAAAAGTAGCAGGTTACAAAATAAATATTCAGAAGTCAGTGGCATTTTTGTATAACACTGATGAACTTTAAGAATCAACATCATTCAAATGGCCATACTATTCAAAGCAATCAACAGATTCAATACAATCCCTATCAAAATACCAATGTCATTTTTCAGAGAGCTAGAACAAATAATCCCAAAATTTATATGGAACCATAAAAGACCCCGAATAGCCATGGCAATCTTGAGAAAGAAGAATATTGGAGGTATTACACTACTTGACATCAAACTCTACTACAAGGCTATGGTCATCAAAACAGCATGGTACTGGCATAAAACTAGATATATTGATCAAAGGAATAGAATAGAGAGCCCAGAAATAAATCCGTGCCTATACTGTCACTTCATATGTGACAAAAAGGGTAAGGATATACCATGGGGTAAAGGCAGTCTCTTCAATAAATGGTGTTGGAAAAATTAGAAAAAATATATGCAAAAAAAGAAAAAAAAAAGAAACTAGACGACTTTTTTACACCATATACAAGAATAAACTCAAAATGGATTAAAGAAAGATCAGAAACCATAAAACTTCTAAAAGAAAACACAGGCGGTAAATTCTCTGATATTGCTATTAGTAACTTCTTTTTGGATATATCTACCTGGGCAAGGGCAACAAAAGAAAAAATAAATAACTAAACAAACAAACAAACAAACAAATACATAAATAAAACTAGAAAGTTTTTGTACAGCAAAGGAAATCATCAACAAAACGAAAAGACTATTCACTATGAATACATCTGATAAGAGGTTAATATCCAAAACATAAAGAACTCATACAACTCAACAACAAAAATACAAACAATCCAATTAAAAAGTAAGCAGAAGATCTGAACAGATACTCCTCCAAAGAAGAATAGACATATAAAAAGATGCTCAAGATCACTAATCATCAGAAAAGTATGAATTAAAACCATAATGAGATATCACCTGACACCTGTCACAGTGCCTATCATCAATAAATCATACGACAAATGTTGGCAAGGATGCAGAGAAAAGGGAACTCTCAAACATTGTTGGTTAGCTTGCAAATTGGTATAGCCACAATGGAAAACAGTCTGGAGATTTCTCAAAAAAATGAAGAATGGACATACCTATAGACCCAGCAATTGCACTTCATTTATCCAAGGAAAACCAAAATGATAATTTGTAAAGATCTATGCACCGCAATATTCATGGCATCACAATTGACAACAGCCAAGATATGGAAGCTACCAAATGCCCATCAATAGATGATTCGATAAAGAAGTTATGGTTCATATTTACAATGGAATTTTACTCAGCCATTAAAAAAATAACTAAATGCTACCATTTGCAATGACATGGATGGACCGAGAGGTTATTACACTGTGTGAAATCAGTCAGACATAGAAAGATAAATAGCACATGATTTCACTTATATGTGGAATAATAAAAAAAAAAAGAACACACTAATCAAAAAGAGACACAAATACAGAGGACACTTTGGTGATGGACAGAGGGGATGAGAGGTTGGGGGACTAGGAGAATGAAGTGAAGGGTTAAAGAAGTACAAATTAGTAGCTAATAGATGGTCATGGAGATGAAGAGCATGGTATAGAGAATGCAGTTAACATTAATATGTTGGCTAGGTGGAAAATCAGAGGAGAAAAGGAGCAATCGGGGGTATCGTTTTATGAACTATATAGATGTTTAACCAATGTATTGTATACTTGAAACTAATAAAACAAAATAAAATAACTAAAAAATAAAAAAAATAAACATTTATTTAGTGAACGATCGAGCAGCTACAATATAGAAAATCAAACTTACTAAAAGCAAAAAAGAAAAAAAGAAATTTTACTGACTTGTTGATTATGTTTAAATTTTATTTAAGAGTACTTCAAGATTTTTTCCCCACTACCCAGACTGTTAATTCCTAGAAGATAGCCTCATTAAATTTTATGGTTTGCTATGGTATAGCATGATCAGGACCAAAACCCCCAATTTAATCTTGAAAAATATTCTTTTAAAAATTGTTATACGGATAAATTGATGCTGGTTTGCTCAAAACCTCACACTTGTGTATGCAGAGATATTTTTTCTTAAATTTGTTACAGCTATCTGAACGACAAATACCAAGCAGTCGATAATTATTTACAAAGAAAATACATACAAAATACTCAAAATACAGTGTTAAGATAATGACATTTATTTTAAACATATAAATGAGTCCTGGTCTCACCACTGACAAAGTTGTACACCTTGGGCAGGTTACCTGTTGTTTCTGTGACTCAGTGTTCTCATCTGTAAATTGAGAATAATCACAGTAGCTACCTCATGAGGTTTTCAAGGGGAAAAATGAGTTAACTTCCTGAGAAGTATTTAGAGTACCTAGCGTAGTATTAATGGAGTTTAATGTGGGCCCCCTCCCCAAATGTGCCAAAATCGTATATTAATATTTTGGATTAAAGTTATGTAAAAAGCAGCAAGTGCAAAAAAAAGGGCGCTCGGATTACCCTATGTCTCTCTGAAAGCAGAAAGATACCTTCAGTTCACCAGAAGAAAAGAGAAACTTGTTTAGCACTAGAGGGAGAGAATTCGGGGTTGAGAAGCCTATATAAACAAACCTTGTTGTTTTTTTTTTTTTTACTAATTTATACCCCAAGCCCAAACTCTACTCATTCCTTACTAATTAAGCACACAAACTCAAATTTCTTTATCCTGTCAAATCCTAATCAATTTATTATTTTGTCTCTAAAAAGTACAAGACCTGTCTGTGTTGGTCATTTCTTTAGATCCCATATCTATGAGACTTCCTTATCTACATATGTAATCAGATTTGAGATTTTTCTTCTAATTTCTTTCATGTCAATTTAATTCTTAGATCAACAAGAACCTAGAAGGGTAGAGGAAACTTCAACCTCCCTGAAAGTGTAAACATGGGTTAAGAGTTTGCTATTGGTACCATTTTTGACAGGAGCCAGGCATGAGTCTGGCCTAGGATAAGATGCTATACTGGGGAAACACATGAATGTGCTCACATGATCAGGCCGGGGCTGGGGTCTAGGAGCCCTCAGAAGCCGTAATCTCTGTCAAGAAACAAATTTTATTGCTCCCTACATTGTTAACCTTACGTATTTACATACTATTGCCACTAAGGAAATCTGTATCCTCTAACAGTGGTTGTTTTCTTTCTCCCAATAACAGCATTCTCCTAAAACGTCTGGTCCCCATTTCATGCACGTTTAGCAAATGTATTAAGGAACTGGAGATTTGTGAGTGAGAACTCTCCCTTCCTTGATGCTTTCTCAAAATATTATTTTCAAGTCCATAAATTTAAATATGTCTTTTTTAAATAACTCAAGAATGCAATATTGACAGTCTTGTTGACAGCCAGGAGACATTAAGTCAACATTTTAATTCAATTATTAGGACACTGAGTTTTTCATATCTGCAACTTGTAGAAGGAGAGATTAATCCTTATTGCATTACCTTCTGGAGAAATAGACATTTAAAAAATTAATCTTGATCATACTTTGCCTCTCCTTATATTTGCATTAAATTAGGCTATTGGTCATAATTAAAATGACATGTAATAAATTGGAAAAGCTGCTTAATATATTGAAAGGTGTTTCTCCAACCAGATCCGACTTGTTACCTTAATAGAGAGAATCTTAATTCAATAGGACATCTCAATTTGAATACTATTTAGTTGCCTTGATAATTATTTTCTAATTTTTCACAGACATTTAGTATGTTCTGTTATTTTCTGCCCAAATTCTACTTCTGCTAAGTTTCTAATCCTCCCTTCCCATGGGAATCAACAAATGATATAGATATTACAAGAAAATGCCCTGAACTACGGGAAATCTAACTTTGAATTCTGTCTTCACTAGCTGAGTGATACTTGGAAAGTTACCTAACTTTACTAATCTTCATTTTTACATTAATACAATTAGGAACAATTCCACCCATCTTATAATTAGATGTTTTATTTATTAATTTGTTTGTTTTGTTTGATTATTTATTTAAATAAATTCTATAGGCTAAAATAAGTAAAGAGTTTTTACAGTTCTCACAAAGGAATCAGGATAAATAAATAGCAGTTTTTGTTTTTAATAAGGAATAGATATTAATATTTCTCGAAGACCCAAGAAGAACACAAAAGGTAATGCTTAGAAGTCAAGTTTAATCTTGTTTTATCTCACACAGAAAATGAGGAGTAATATGACATACATACATGATTCTTCAATTTTGATAATGTAGCCAAAGAGGTGGCTTTCAAAAATTCTTTCTACTTTCTGGACAAGGTTTCTCCGAGTATAAAAACATATGTTGTAAGTATTTGCTTTGAGCTTCTTGCTTGTCCTTGAATCATTTATAGCATCTTTGCCACAGGAGTC
>NW_006431917.1:93047-95603 GCF_000325575.1 Pteropus alecto | reverse complement strand
TCAGCAGTACGGAAAATGAAACAATCATCAAAAACCTACCAAGAAGTAAAAGTCCAGGACCAGATGGCTTCACCAGTGAATTTTACCCAACATTCAAAGAAGATGTAATACCTATTCTCCTCAAACTCTTCCAAAAAATCGAAGAGGAGGCAATACTTCCCAACTCTTTTTATGAGGCCAATATTACCAAAACCTGGTAATGATCACACACACACACACACACACACACACACACACACACACACACACACACACAACTACAGACCAATATTTGTCATGAACACAGACACAAAAATCCTAAATAAGATACTAGCGAACCGAATAGAGCAGCATATTAGAAAGATTATACATGACGATCACGTGGGCTTCATCCTAGGGGCAAAGGGATGGTTCAACATACACGAATCAATTAACGTGATACACCACATAAACAAATTAAAAAATAAAAATCATATGAACATATCAATAGATGCAGAAAAAGCCTTTGACAAGATACAGTATCCGTTGATGATCAAAACACTGAACAGAATTGGTATAGAAAGAAAATACCTGAATATAATAAAGGCTATATGTGACAAGCCCTCTGCCAACATTATACCGAATGGTGAAAAACCAAAAACCTTTCCTCTAAGATCAGGAACAAGGCAAAGCTGTCAACTACCGCCACTGTTATTCAGTATAACATTGGAAGTCCTAGCGAGTGCAATCAGGCAATAAAACAATATAAAAGGCATCCAAATAGGAAAAGAAGAAGTCAAACTGTCACTATTGGTGGATGACATGATTCTCTAGATAGAAAACCCTAAAGAATCCACAAGAACACTACTAGACAAGAAACAAATACAGTAGAGTTTATGAATACAAAGTCAATGTTCAAAAATCCATAGCGTACCTATACTATAATAACGAAGGGTTGGAAAAAGAAGTGGAAAAATCATTTCACTTCTTTATTAGATTTTTTAGATTTATTCCTAGATATTTTATATAATGAAAATTAAGAGGAGATTCTATTAAAAGAAATAGAAGAAGAGATTCCATGTTCTCAGATTGGAAGAATCAACATAGTTGATTACTTAAAGCATTATACAAATGCAATGCAATCCCCATCACAATCCCATCAGCATTTTTTAAAGATTTGTATGGCAGCACAAGACCCCAAATTACCAAAGCCGTCCTTAGGAAAAAAAAAAGTGAGGCTGGAGGCCTCACTTCGGCCAACTCAAATTATCCTGCAAAGCAACAGTAATCAAAACAGCATGGTACTTTCAGAAAAACAGACACAAGGACCAGTGGAACAGAATTGAGAGTCCAGAAGTAAGCCCATATTTCTATGGACAAATAATTTTCGACAAAAAAAGCCAAAATCATACAGTAGAGAAAGGAAAGACACTTCAAAAAATAGTGCTGAAAAACCTGGAAAGCCACCTGCAAAAGAATGAAACTAGAATGTTGTCTATACCACACACCATAATTAATTCAAAAATGGATTAAGGACCTACCCGAATATGAGACCTGAAACATTAAAATGCATGGAAGAAAACATAGGGACTAAACTCAAGGCTCTTGGACTGAAAGAGGATTTTATGAATTTGACCTCCAAGGCAAGGGAAGTAAAAGCAAAAATAAATGAATGGGACCACATCGAACTAAAAAGCTTTTTCTCAGCAAAAGAAACCGTCAACAAGGTGGAGAGACAACCACCTGAGTGGGGAAACATATTTGCAAGCAATGCCTCTGATAAAGGCCTAATATCCAAAATGTACAAAGGACTCATATGACTCAAGAACAACAAAAGAAGAAATGATCAAATGCAAAAATGGGGAGAGGACCTGAACAGGCACTTCTCCCTCAAGGACATACAAATGGACAACAAATATATGAAAGATGCTCAACATCGCTAGCTACTAGGCAAATGCAAATCAAATCCACAATGAGATACCATCGCACACCTGTTAGAATAGCTATAATCAACAAGACAAGTAGTAACAAAGTTTGGAGAGGTTGTAGAGAAATAGGAACCCTCATACACTGCTGGTGGGACTGTGAGTTGGTACAGCCACTATGGAAAACAGTACGAAGTTTCCTCGAAAAACTAGGAATCGATCTACCATATGATTCAGCCATCCATCTACTGGCTATTTACCCCAAAGACTTGAAAACCCATATTCAAAAAGATATTTGCACACCGATGTTCTTAGCAGCATTATTCACACATGCCAGGACATGGAAGCAACCGAAGTGCCCTACGATAGATGATTGGCTAAAGAAGCTGTGGTACATATATGCAATGGAATATTGCTCAGCCATAAAAAGAGATGAAATACTGCCATTTGCAACAATATGGATACACCTTGGAATAATCATACTAAACAAAATAAGTCAGACAGAAAAAGTTGAAAATGATGTGATATTACTTATATGTGCCATATAAACCTAAAAGCAACAAAGGAACAGGACAAAGAAACAGACCCTCTGCGACTTGGACAATGGACTAGCGGTTACCAAGGGGTAGGGGGCCAGGGAGGAGGGGTGAGGTAGACGAGGCAAAGAAGCTTA
>NW_006431917.1:19315-92505 GCF_000325575.1 Pteropus alecto | reverse complement strand
TTTTTCTGACATATGTAAGATTTTAAAATTTTAGTATAGTACTAACATTGGTAGTGTTGATTTATATTCATATAGCTAGCATTTTGAATTTTAAAAAGCACTTCAGACAACATAGATTCAGAACATATCATATTATCTCTTCTATTTGAAACTGGCAGCTTTATATTTGCCACTAGAAACTCCATTGTGAGAGTCTTTGGGGTTACCCTGAATAAAACCTATCAGAGGCATACAAGTCTATGAGGAAAACACACATTGTAAATAATTTATTCAGTATAACACATCATAAATAATTCGTTCTTATTTCTATAGTAAAAATAAAGTCCCCAAATTTGCTTTGGTATTCACCTTGTAATTCACCTGTATTTGGTTTGGCTAATGAAACTCACATATCTCCAAGTTCAAGATTTTTGTTTAAGCAGGAATAAGTACTCAGTTAATCCAAACTACATGGTTATAGTTTATCTGCAAAATTTAAGCCCACCACTTTTACCTTAGATTTGTATCTTAATAAACTTGCTCATACCTTACCTTTTAGCACAGTAGCAAACATTCATGCATCCTCAGATACACCTCCAATTATAGAATTTTTTCTGAACCATTAGAGGATGATCATTTTCATCCTGAATCTCAGCATATACTTTTACTGTATTACACAGAGGATAAGAAGCAATATATTTTTATAGGTGGTTATTTATGCTAAGCAATGCACTGGGGTAAATACTTCCTGCATGTTCTTTTTCCTGAAACAATGGAAAGCACTTAAGTAAAATAAAAATACATTCCCAAATGACACATCTAATATCGCAAAATCCACAGAGGACACTGATAATGATGCTTCTGGCACAATAATGTTAAGTTGTGGCTATTTCTTTTCATTACGATGTCCTGGTAATTAATTTGACTTGATTTAATAGGCACTAAATACTGTACTCTAATCATTTTAAAGATATGACTCAATTGTTTATGTTTACCAACACTTTGACCACATTACCAAGTACACAAAAGAGACATAAATACAGAAACACCTTATGAAGTAAGAGAAACTGCCGTAAACATTATATGTACATAGATATTTTATTCTTTTTGAAATTAAATTTATTGAGGGGACACTGGTTAATAAGATTATATAGCTTTCAGGTGTACAATTTGATAATACATCATCCGTACGTTGCATTGTATGCGTACCACCCAAAGTCAAATCTTCTGTCATCATACATTTGAGTCCCTTAACCACTAAACTGTAGTAATCACTAAACTGTTGTCTGCGTCCATCAGTTTTTGTTGGTTTGTCTTGTTTATCTTTTTGCTTTCAGTTTTACATCCTACACGAGTGAAATTCTATGGTTCTCAACTTTTCCTGTCTGGCTTTTTTCTCTTAGCATGGTTACCTCTAGGTCCATCCATGTTTTCGCAAATGGCAGTATTTCACCCTTCCTCATGACTGAGTAATATCCCATTGGATTTATATACTACATCTTCTTTAGCTAATCATCTATTGAAAGGCATTTCAGGTATTTCCATGTCTTGGCTACCATAAGTAATAAAGATATCAGATATATGCATTTTATAAACTCCAGGGAGACTACAGTAAAATAATTATTAAAAATATCGATTTTGTAGTTATGAAAAATGTCTGAAATTAACAACTATAGAAACATCTTGATAAATACGCTACTGATAGTCAATGATTGTAAATTTCCTATAAAATAATTTGTCCAACTTTAACAATTGAACTGAAGTTTTTCAAGCTTCTTTAAATATATTCATGTCACAAACAACATTATTATAATATTAGATATCATGCTTTCATATTGATTAAGTTTACATTCATATTTGTTATAAGACGAATATAGAATTTAATCAGATTTAATTTAGTGCTTTTAATAAACCGTGGAATAAAAATTATGATAGCATTTCCATGCCATAATTATGAAAGCAAGTACAATTATGGAAAGATAGTTATAGTATGTATAACTATCTTTATTAAATATCTATCTAAATTCTTTGATAAAATTTTTATCTGTCAGGTTTGGGCACCTTTAACTTTATGTGCACAATAACATTAATCATGATAAATATATATATGAAACTTATGTACTTCTCTCAGTTTCTGAAAATTGGTTGCTCTTCATGTCTTTAACTTTTTTCAATAATAAATTGTGTGTTAGTTTTTCTTCTTGATTTTAAAAATATTTGACTCAATATTTAATTTGTGTAATTCAATGTTATTAGAATGGAATCATTAATTTCTTTTGTGAACTGTCTGAAAAAGAATGCCTTTTTATTTGTCTTGAATTTACCTTTATCCACTTTAAGAAATGTCCTGTATAGTTGGGTGTTAGATCTGGTTACAAAACAAAAGAATGTCTTCAAGATACAGTACCTAATCTAGAAATTGAAGGGCAGGGAGGGCAACACGGTTGGACCTGGAGGGCACTGTGCTAAAAGAAATAAGACAGAGAAAGAAAAGGAAATAAAAAAAATTTAAGTTAAAACTGTTGAGCCAGAGCCTAGTTCCAATACCAGTAATTCTCCATGTATGCTGTGTGACCTTACACAGGTCACTTACCCATTTTGAGCTAAAGATTCTCATCAATAACCTAGTAATCATATATAACTAAGTAGATTAAATGAGCGAACACATGGAAGGCTTTAAATACATGCTAGCTTCACTATTTCAAATATGACTGTCTCTGAGGTTACTGACTCACATGATGCAGAGAAAGTGTTAGTAATATCATCATCAACATCATCATCATCATCACCATCATTATTATCAGAAAGAAGAAAAATATCAATGACATGGAAATAATAAAAAGTCCTAGTACTGAGTTATAAAATTGTTTTCATATGGGATATTATATAGGGAATATCAAATAATATAGTTGAAAAGACGTATATTTTTCCTGTAAAGAGAAGAAATTAAGTAGTAATAAACAATATTGGAAAACATAGCAAAAGTGCCTTATAAAATGCCTGTACTTTGGTTTACAAGGCAAGACTACAAATTTACAGAAAACTCATTAAGAAAAGTCAACAGTCTTGGAGGAAAACAGACGCACACTATAAACTATTAGATGTAAAATTATTCTGAAATCACAAACCTATTAAAAATTGTTTTATCTTAAAATGCAGAAATGTAGCTGAGTCAAAAAAATATTCCAATAAATCAATAAGTAAACTGTGCATTTTTTATATAAAATTAAAAACAAAAGTATATGTTAAGCCCAACCTTGTTTTCTTTACTTAGCAGCAACGATTGATAAATTTGGTAAAATATGTAAATAAATAAAATAGAAATATGAGCCAAGGGCAACAAGAAAAATTGGATCTTGGATATGCAATTTACTAAGCTTTTGAAAAGATACATTGACTGTAGTGATGCATATCACGTAGGCAGTCTTGAATTATCATACATAAAGCTACACACACACACACACACACAATCAGAAAGGAATATTATTGCTGTCTTTCTTGAGATTATAAAGTGATTCAGTTTCAATGAGTTTGTAAGGGAGAAGCCCTGGTCCAAAAGGATTAGTGTCCTGGTTCTTGACACAGAAGTCCTAAAAGCCCTTGTAAACAGGGGTGACAGGAGAACGTTTTGTTCTAAATTTTAGTCTGTGACCCTAGTTCCTAATACATAGTTCCTACCCTTTCTAATTTCCCGAGGGATAGGAACATCCTGTACTGAGCTCCTGAATCCCAGAGAATTTCTGGGGTCATAGGAATATCTTTGGTTCTAATGAGGTGACCCTTGGTGGACTTCAGGATGGCGGCAGATTACAGAAAGAAGAGTCATGATTTAGGAACTTAAACTTTCATTTTTATACCCCACCTCCAGAGTGGTAAAATAGCTGAAAATGGAGTTAATAATCAATCATGCCTACGTGATGAAGCCTCCATAAAAATCTCTCACATGTGAAGTTTGGAGAGCTTCCAGGCTGGTGAATACATCCAAGTACCAGGAGGATAGTGCACCTGAACTCTATGGAAACAGAAGCTCTTGCACTGGGATGCTTCCTAGTCTAACCCTATGTATCTCTTCATCTGGCTGTTCATCTGCATCCTTTATCACATCCTTTAGTGCATAATAAACTAGTAAATGCAAGGAAGTGTTTCCCTGAATTCTGTGGGCTGTTCTAGAAACTGACTGAATTCAAGAAGGGGCATCGTGGGAACTTCTCCTTTATGGGCAAGTCAGGCAGACAAAAGTTGTGCGTGTCCTGAGGACCTACTGTTTTTGATTGGCACCTGAAATAGGACACAGTCTTATGAGACTGAGCCTTAACTTATGGGGTCCACACTAACTCCAGTTAGTATTAGAATTAAATTGAATTGTAGGACAGCCAGCTGGTGCTGCTCAGAATTGCTCGATGAGTGACATACCCATATATCTGGTGTCAGAAGTGTTGTAAGTGTGGTAGTAGTGTGAGAATAAAGGAGAAACACACAAGAGGAATGAGTTCTTTTCCTATAGAGTATATATTAAGATACTAGCAAACTGTTTGGATCATTATGCTAAATCCTCTGAAAAGAGGTAAAACAGACATTGAATCTATAGGCCATGACTTAGTAGCTGAACTGATTCATCCTCATTTGGTGTAAGTGTAGCTTTGAACATTTTCATGAAAATTATGGACCATATATACACAAAAAGGACAAGTAGGCATGTGAGTAAAGAGTTTTCATTTTAGACCAGTCATGGGCTAGAAGGATCTCATTAAGGACTGCTGCTTTCAAATTCCTCTTGTGAAACAAACTAGATTTTCAGGAATATGGGAAGAGAAAAGTCAATCTCAATATGTCCATAGGGTGGAATGTTAAACAGTCATGAAAATGATGTTTTTGAAGAATATGTAATGAAACAAAATATTTTTGATATAACATGATATAAAAAGAAAGAAAATCAAGATTTCATGATCACAATTATGTATTTGTTTATGTGTATATGGGTGTGTGTGGTGGGGGTGTAGCCCTGTGAGGGACTAAAGATATGCAAATTTTGAAAGCATTCAGAAGTACAGGATTTTAAATTATTCTCTTTATATCCATCCCTTAATTTTATACAATGATAGTACTTTTTAATTAAGAAAAAATTAGTTAAATATGTTGAAAGACTAGAGGGAAAAGAGAAAACAACAATTATAAAGGATAATATACCAAAATGAAACATCCTTGGTTCCTGTCTTTCATCTAAAGAGCCTGGGCATATATATACAATGGACTATTACTGAGCCATTAAAAAAATGAAATCCTACCATTTGCAGTGACATGGATGGACCTAGAGGTTATGATGCTGAGTGAAATAAGTCAGACAGAGAAAGAGATATACAATATGATTTCACATATATGCAGAACCTAAGGAACAAAAAGAACAAACGAATCAGAAACAGACTCACAAATATAGTGGACAATTTGGTAATGGACACTGGGAAGGGGTGTCAGGGGCTGGGAGAATGGAGTGAAGTGTTAAAGAAGAACAAATTCGTAGTTCCTATTTGGGCATGGGCATGGGGAGCACGGCGTAGGGAGTGCAGTTAGCATTAATACGTTGGTGGAGAGGAGAGCCACGAGAGAGAGAGAGCAATTGTGAACTATGTAGATGTCTAACCAATGTACTGTGTACCTGACATTAATTTAAAAAATAATAAAGCAGCTGGGCAGACACCATGCGAATCTTTACTATTTTTGCATCAACGACCCCTAGCCATTGCTAGTTGAGCATATGTGATTTCCCCCTGAAATAAAAAGAATTTGCCTACTTCTTTTTCTGTCAGAAGACATTTCTTCAGGCTACCTGATTTACTTATGAGGATTTAAACAAGAAGCGATGACTACAGAAAGAAGTAACCTTGAAAAAACGTAATCTAATTATCCTTTATCTGTATAGCTTTCCTACACTCATTAGTCATCTGGTATGCAACATATTTAATAATTAGATTTGTGAAGAAATTTTAGAAGCAATATGAAGTGAAGCTATTTAACTACTGCTACTTAGCACAATGAAGATGTTAAATTTAGTCCTGAGAATATATTTAATGAACCCTTGTTAAATAGGGGCTTTTAGTTCCAGCAATTTTCATTCAATTCAAGCATTATCTTTAATCTTTCCAAAATATCGAAGTGGAAAAAAATTTTTTGAAGCAACATAAACTTATAAATTTTTGAAAAGTTCCATTAAATGAGCTATTTAAATTTGCAAGCATTGGTTATAGTAAAAATAAAAATTAAATTTTCATTATGATAGAAGTCTAGCACTATAATTTTTAAGTAATATGCCACTCCTCCACACCTGTGCCCACACTGCTCACCTAAATCTTTTCATCAACTACGTTTCACATTTTTGATTTGTATGTCGCCATACTTCTCACTTCAATATTTCGATCAACTGCTTCTGAGGTCTAAATTGGTTTTTGAAATGGTAAAGTAGAATGTCTTGGCTTGTTTGCCAAACATCCCTTCCTCCCTTATTTTGGACACAGAACTCCATTTTTCCTCCCTTGGGTTACCATACCTCAATATGCCATATGCTCTTAGTGCAACTGTCAGTCACAGTGCTCTGCAGTCCACCCTTGGCCAAGGGTACATGTATGTCTTAACCCAAGCGAATCAGATGCTCCCCCTCAGACACTTGACCCTTGTGCTTTAGGTACATGATCTCAGATGTCTCAGTGGCACTATCCTTCCCAAAAAAGCAGTGTTCTGTGTTTCTGATCAAGATTGCTAATGCTTATCCTTAGCCTCTATTCAACTTTCCTTTGTGAAGCCACCAAATATTCTTTTGAAAAATTCTTTCAAACAAATAACCATTCCAAGTACAGTTGATAATGACCAATTCAGTCCAAATCAGAGAATAGGGGCCTTATTGTCCCATCTACAGAGTTTGCATTTTCGCTCCTAAAGTACAAAAGACAGTACAAAATATAAATTTTCCACTTAGTGTCAAAACTTAATCAAGTATTATATTTTGTCATACTTTCTCCTTTTCAAAATAGATGCTTATATTAATGGGGGTGGGGGGGGTGGATATTGTCCGTACTTTTGTTTATACATTGTCTGACTGTCAAAAGATCAGGGTACTCAAATTTAAAGACTCTGAAAGGTAAAACTGCTTTTCTAATATGTCCCAAACTATAACCATTGGTTATGCAAAGAACTTAGAGAAAAACACATGGAATCCTATATACAATGATTAAGAGGAATAAATGAAGCATTTTTCGTATGTGATTGCTATATTTGTCAATGTCAAACATATCATAGCTAGAATAACAATGAAAATAGTCATAATAATTATAGCTTTGTAAACTGGGTGTCGTTCTAATAAGTTAAGTACTTTGCAGATATCATTTTGCTCGAAAATTTCAAACACCCTAAGAGGTGTAGTAAGATTTATCCTGATATATAATGTTGAAGATTCTAAAGCTTAGGGAGGTTAGTAAAGATCAAAGATGTGTCTGGAACCCAGGCCTGTCGGGGAACTTGAACAATTTATTACACTAAATTTTGAGGCACCTGCTTTTTCTCTACTCTTCTATTAAGGTAATTTTTAATTTGAATTGTGCCATTGGTAAGTCATCTGAGTTATAACACTTTTTAGCACATATATTTTATAAATTTCTCTTTCCTTCTTGTCCTTTAATCTCATGTATATCCTATCATTTATGGAATATCATCTAAGAGGAGTCTCTCATTAGTTAAACTGAGATGCTGGACTGGCTAGAGTATCCAAATGCCTTGTGGATTTTAATAAAACATAAACATAGCAGTCTCTATCAGGGAATCTAGACAGAAAGCATATGCTGTAAATCAAAGAGAATAGACTTTGAAAACTGAAAGCGACTACATTAAAATGATTTCTCTTCAATTGTTTGTCTGCAATTATCTTCGAGATGTTACAAGATACCAAGAGGGAGGGAAAAGGGAACAATATTGATTAATTGAACTTATCAAAGTTCCTGGGGAGAA
The DNA here is from genome assembly GCF_000325575.1 of Pteropus alecto. Lineage (NCBI taxonomy): Eukaryota > Metazoa > Chordata > Mammalia > Chiroptera > Pteropodidae > Pteropus > Pteropus alecto. Next base: position 84,534 of record NW_006431917.1, on the reverse strand, counting down.
AAAATGAATTAGCTTTGGAAGACGATTAAAACGAATGACAAGAGGACAACGAATGGCGTAGATGATAGAGACTCTGTTCATCCCTCTGGCGATCAAATCAAAGCTGTGACGGAAACAAGGAGCAGCGGCAAGGAAAAATCACCTGGGATCTAGAGGAACAAGCCATACTACTATGGAGAAATCCAAGAAAGCACCCTGCAACGGCGGAAGGTAGGATGGCGTGAGGACGCGGAGCTGCCTGGTCCCGAGTGGCTGAGACGGAGTGGCAGCGGCAGTGGCAGCGGCAGACACCTCTTAAAGGGGCCCCGTCTGCGAGCGGATTTTCCCAGTGATGGACCTGATTGCTCTGGTCACCGGTGTCGATTTGGCTGCGCGCGGCGGGCACCAGGGACTTACAGGGAGACATTGAGAAAGTGAAGGCTTAAGCGAGAATCACCCAGTACAGAGGTGTCGGCGGTATCCACCGTTCCCTGTTGAGCCCTACCAGTTCCCAGTGCACCAGACACAGCGCTGCCATTGCCGTGACGTCATCAAACTGGATCACAGAGGTCGCTCCACCCAGAGGATTCTCTGAAACCCCGCCTCCTCCAACTCACAGCCCCACCCAAGACAGGTGGATGAACGTCCAGAGGGGAGTTCTGGCCGAGCAGGATCCAGGTAACATCAATTCAGACTCCTGGGCTCCTGGACTGGCTCAGGTGACTGGCCCCTTCAACGCTCCCAGGAGGGCGATTAACTCTCAATTCATCACAGCTGTTGTGCAAGCAGTTGATGTTGGCCAGGCCGCGGACTCTGTGAAATGATTCCCCTCTTTTTTGACATCCTTCTTTCAAACTAGGCTCAGTCCAATTTATAGGACTCTCTAGGGGAAAATATATAAAATTATATAAACACTCATCTGGACATTCATACTCGCAAAGGACCTTTATGCTCACGTGCTGATTTGCACTCACATTTTAGCAGAGACACCAAATGCCCACATCACGAAACATCTGAAAACGTACCTGGAAACTCAAGACATAAACTCAAGACACACAGGCACATAAAAGAGACATTTATGTATTTCCACCTGCTTGGATATCCACATCCCACATTTCGCGCTCGCTCTCTCTCTCTCTCTCTCTCTCTCTCTCTCACACACACACACACACACACACACACAGAGGTACCTATCTTACCCAGCATGGCACTTTTTTGAACTCACTTCCTCTGCCATTTAGGTATGTGGCACACACTGCAGGCAGGGCTAGTGAGGCAGGCCATGGCTGTCCCTGCTTGACCCAGAAAGACACAAAAAGACACCTGAAGTCAGGCCAGCATTTCAGGTAGGCCCATGAAGACACCTAGTTTTTTTACTTCGGGGCCCCTGCTGGCCTGGGCCTTCTGCATTGTCCTCAGCCCTCTGGCGTGCCTTGCTAATAGACAAAAGGGAGTGTGTCTGGCGGCACCGCTGGGGTAAGGACGTGTGGTCTCGCATACTGAGGCTCTAGCAAGGCTGAATGAGACATCACCAAACTCCACATCCCCAGAATCCAATACCTGGCTGCCCCACACTGGCTGGGCAGTAGGAAGGAAGGCAGGCTCCGAGAAGCTAGGCACTGTCTTGGGTCCCACAGCCCTATTGCATGTGGCAAGAGTGTCTAGGGTGAGGATAGAAGATGTGGAAAACCAGCCGGAAGTGGGCTGTGAAATAGGTGGGGTGAAGAACCTAGCATTGGTTGTCAGGGGGATGAAGATGGGAGAATGAGTGAGCGTAGGGATGTAGAATTGCCTGCGACAGTTAAAGAGAGCTGAAGGAAAAGAGAAACAGCCTGCTGGAAAGCTCACGAGAGTTGGAATGGAACGGGGTGGGAAGGTGGAAGCTGAGAGTAGGAGGCAGATGGAATGAAGGAGTCAGGGATAAGAACAGGGCTTTACGTGATAGTTAGACACAGCAAAAGGCTGGGGGAAGGGAGAGTCCGTGGCCTGGCTGACATTACTATACTTTCTGAGTAGTAGATTGGTTCTTTCCACAAATATTTCCTAGCTATATTTTATATGCTGGCACTGTCCACTTATGATTATGAGATACAAAAATGAATTAGAAAATAGTCTTGCTCCCAATGAATTACAGTCAAGTGCACAATGTATAAAGTGATATGTCCTTATCACATGCAAACCTGGTAAGCTAAATGGCTGAAAACTACTCAAAGAGAAGATGGCAACAGTCTAGTTACAACAATAAATCATCTTGATTGTTTAATTTGTACCGATACTGCATTTTCCCAGCCTGCCTATTCAGAATGTCCTACTTTCCTCATTTTACACATAAGAAACTAAGCCCTAGAGAGTTATTTTTCCAAGATCGTATGTTAATAGGAGATAGAACTAATCTCACATCTTTTCCTTCTAAATATTTATCTCTGGTATTTCTTCTACGGAATTCAAGCCAAACATTATTGCCCATTTACTAGGCATGATACTACTGTGAAAGGAAAAGTGATGAGGTATAAATTTTGTGTATAATTAAGACATATATATTATAATATGCCAAGGTAAATGCAATAGTAAAAAAGTATGTAAAATATGCTGCTGAAAACATGTAAGTGGAAGCAGCACTCCCTAGAGGAGTCAGGACGGCTTTCAGAAATGTAGCCATTTAATCCGAGGTTTAATTTCTTTATTCAGTATTTCACATATATTCAGTGTATGTGTATGGGGGGGTATGTGTGTGCATGTACACATGTGTGAGCACCATAGCATAGTTCAGGCCTGGACATCAATTGGCCAACAGACAAGGAGCATTTTAAGGTAGAAGAATCCATTTGTGTAAAGGATGAGAATCATGAAAGAACATAGATTATTCAGAAAAAACTAGATAATATGGTTTGGGGAAACAATCACTACAGGGCAAGAAGTTGGAATGGTAAACTGGGATCACATTAAGAATACTTAATGGACTTGTCTTAACAACCAATTTCTGGCAGGAGTAAGCTATCAGTCATTTTGAAACTATTTCTGCTGTAAGAAAAAAAATGAGACAAGAGAGCCTGAAATTGGGAATCATTGGCTTGGTAGATAGTCACCGAACTGAGAATTATAGCAGTGGTAGGATGCAGAAGGCTTGCTAATGGACTGGAAATAGGAAACGAGGGGTGAGATAAAACAGTTGTAGAGGTTACTGAGATTTCAACCTACTTCAGTTCATAGATGGTGATGCCCTTACTAGGAAAAGGGAATACAAGAAGAGGAGCAAGTACAGTAGCCAGAAGAGAGATGAGAGAGTGGGAGCTGAGGGAAAACAAAAACAAAAACAAAAACAACCCAATTTGGTTTGTATTGATCTAATGTAATGTAACTGAGTAGAACAAGAGAGTTAAAAATTGTGAGCGTGTCATTTCATCTGCTTTGAATGCTGAGGAATTAAGATTTATAACTACAGAATTATTTCAATTTTAAAATTTTTAAACATTTTAATAATAAGTGAGCTTCTAGTAAAATCCTGTAATATTTTTAATCAACATTAAAAACCAATTTTCCCTTCAACTAAAGGATTCAAATTTTACAAATGTTTTGTTACTATTTCTATTGAAGAGAGCACAATTTATATCTTTTCCACGTGAATGAAAGTTCGAACAAATAATTTCAGAATTCATTTTAAAGCATCATTGAAAAATACATGATGAGTCATTATATCAGCAATAATGAAGAAAAGAACAAAACAAACATTTTATGAGGTAATAGTATTTATTTTCCAAAATATTTTACAAGTAAAGGAAAATAAATTTTAAAAATATATCAATTATTATATAATGGAAGTTTTTCTTATTTTGAACTCTCGTGCCAACTTGTAGACTATTTCAGTGTATAATTTAAAAAATGAAACCTTTTGCTTCTTTTTAAGTTCATTTCTTTTTCTTGATTTTAAAATAGATATTATCCCATGATATTTGACACCACTCTTTAAATTAACAGCGAACTTAGTTCTACTTAACTCTTAATACCGGAGAATTCTAACTATAATAAATAGTAATAAAACCCCTATAAAGGTCTTTATCATTCAAACTATGTTGTATGTCTCTACATACCATTATTAAGTTGCTTCTATGCAAAGTTGTATTTTGCTGATTTGAATATTTCTGAATTATATCAACTTTTACTTAACTGTACAAATACTAAAAGACATATTGAGATTAGGAATTATTAACATTGTATGGTGGTACCTTTTTGAAGACACTGGGTTTGTGACTCCTAATAGAGAATTTCTGAGTATTCAATTTATGGTCCCGACGTATATGCATTTATACAATTTTCATAGTGTGTCAATGACATGCAGGACAATATATGATTTTACTTTAGAGTTTTTTAGTCCATATTGAGCAATAGTAAAGAACGCGTGTTCTGAGTTAGACAGCCTGTGCTAATTGGGTCCAAGTTACTAAATGTCTACTTGTTTTATCAGTGTTTTTATTTAAAATTGAAATAATAATTATAATTACTCAATACGGTAATTATTAGAATTAAATGAGTTAAAGCCTGTAGAATATAGAGGGAAAAAAGTAAAGTGTATGCTGTAAGCAGGGAATAAATGCTTTTGTTTTCTTCATTTTTCTACATAAGAATCGAAAGAATGCTGTAAATGTTAAATAAATAGGACAAATTCATGAATAGCTGTTGAAATTTATTTTAGCCCATATGTAAATTTCTATATACATATCTCTGTATCGGCACATAAAGTTAGCTAAAGCAGGCATAAAGAATATCTATGATGATTACATGGAATGAATTATTCCAAGTAGTCATATCCCAGATTCTTAATGACAGTGAATAGATGATCTGATGATATTTATAAAATCTAAAGGCTGTGTTTTTCATTCTTCTGAGTGTGCTTAAAGAACACGTTAAAAAACAAAGAAACACAAAACACCTTCTGTCATGTCCTAGTAAATAACCAAGAAAACGAACAACAAAACCTACAACATTTGAAGTCATTTAGGGATCTGTAATGTCTAAAGAAACAACAGTCGATCAGTCTCCCATGGCCCCACATCTAGTGGAGATTGCATAACCAAAAATATCATTTATTCCTAAATTTAAAAACGTCTATGCATAGGAGAGAAGAAATAAAAGTTATTTTTAATTATAGAAGTGTTAATGAGTAAAAACACCAAACAAATTGCAATGTTTTCTTCTTTCCGGTCTCTGTGGTCCATCAGCTGGATGTGCTAGTCATTATTTCAAATATGCACCGAACTCTAGTGGAAAAAATGATCTGATGGAATAATGGATTTTTGTTGACTTATATGTTTATTTTCTTATGACTACAATTTTTTATTAGATAAGATCATTTAAGTCATTATAACGTTTGGATTAAACATAATTTAAAACACTGTCTTAATAATAATTTAGCTAGCTTGCTCTTTTCCGGAAATAGTTATCTTTATTTGAAATAAGCGAAGATTCTGAGTGTACTTTCTAATAGAAATGATATTTAGATGTGAGAAGATATTTTTCAGAATGCGTTGAATGATGCATCAATATAACCTCACATGTGGCATATAAGAAATAAATGATAACATTAATTTTTTGAGTATAAATCATGATTTTTGTGGCCCCATATTTTTTAAATAGCTCATTATCTAAGCAACCTAGCTAGTCTAGAGAATGCTCTTTCTCAAAGTGGTATATCTAGATGCCTAAAGCTTATTGTTTCAAAAACAAATGATAAATTTTAAACAATATATCTTTTAAATTAGTCTAAAATATGTGCCATGCCCCTCTGCCTTTGAACCGTTTACATTGAACACGATTGAGCATATTATTGTCGACTCAAGTTGTGATTGTTTATTAAGCTACGTGTTCTCACATATTCTGAATGCTATCAATGATTATTAAAAGATCTTTACTATTGCACTCTGAACAACCCTAACCTAGCCTGCTATCATCTCACATATTCTGTATTGGTATTTATTTATTATTCTGTCTTCCATTGAGTTCAAATTGACAGATGTCAATTGTCTCTGTTTATCTGCCTCTCTCTAGCAAAAGATCTCCCACTTCTGAGTTGCGGGGAGAAATTTCAGGGAGATAATTAACTTTTTAATAATTCTGTGTCAAGTAAAACATAATGGACATGGACTTAGGGAGGACTGACTCTCTTATACTAAAGGCACGTGTGTTTTATAACAATGATTTGTGGACATTTTATGAAATTTAACCTTTGGCTGTCAAATTAAATGGCCTATGAATGAGGTGATTATCAATATTTGTGCAAGGAATATCAATCTTGCAGTGTCTTGTTCACATCTTCAAAAGTGGTTTAACTCATATAAAATTAATAGATGATTACACATGAAAATTTCAAAATTATGCCTATGTCTTAGCTGCTTTAATGTCATCTGTTGGGGTAGGCTTTCTTTGATTATTCTATCCAAAAGAGATGATACTCTCTTCAACCTCTAAATTTTATTCCTTATATTTCTTCAAAGCATCATCTAATATGTTCATTATATGTCAACTTTCCACTAAATTTAAGCTCCATGAGGCTAGGAAATCTAATTTTCAGTGACATAATTCCAGTTCGATAGAAAGCACTCAAGGCATTTTACTTAATGAAAACTTCATACAAGCAAAATCACGATCCCTTTCTCTATGATGAGGTGAAATTTCTGAAAACTAAAAATGGAAACTTGAAAGTATAATTTCATATCAATTTATATGACTTTTACCTCTTAAGTGGATATGAAGATATGAATGACAAAAACTAGGCAACTTTGAAGTGTCGCAAGAAAAGCGTCACTTTGAAAGGAGCTTTGACTTCAAGTAACATTGGTTTCAAAACACAAGCTTGGAGAAATAATTTAACCTTTCTAAGATTGTGGAGAAGTAAATGATATAAGCCATCTCAAACATCAAAAATTATGAACATTTCATAAACAACAAATATTCTACATGAGCGAGGTTAGTGGCCACAGTTAGGGCAATTCATAAAAGTCTGGAGTTTTACATTTCCTACTCAAAAGCATAGTTTAATAATGAAGCTCAGATTATGGATTCCTACAGACTAGTTTGTATCCTATTATTGCTGTGTGATCTCTGAGGAAGATATTTAACGTTTAGAACCACACTTCCTCATCTTGCATTTTGGCATAAAGATGCCATCTTGTGTTGCTTCTGATAGAATTAACTTTGCATTTGCTAGTGCAGTCAGCATAGCAGGCACATGTTTGATTTTTTTTTGTAGTTTTTTAAAACTTTGTGTTAAGTTATTCTTAAGCACGAAAATTTCAAATCTGTTTTAGAAAAGTTTCATATTCATAGCAAAATTGAGCAAAAGACATAGAGAATTCCCATACATTCCCTGTCCCGTGGGCACCCATAACTTCCTTTACTATCAACATCTTGCACCAGAATGGTACATTAGTTACAATCAGTGAACCTACAATGAGACGTCATAATCACCCAAAGTTCATGCTTTACATTATGATTCACTCCTGGTGTACATTCTGTGGGTCTCACTAGTGTGTAATGACATATATCCGTTATTATAGTATCATGCAGATTAGTTTCACTGCTCTAAAAATCCTCTGTGCTCTAGCTATTCATCCCTCCCTTCCTCATTAACCCCTGATCTTTTGATTGTCTTCACAGTTTTACCTTTTCCAACATGTTGGAATCATACAGTATGTAACCTTTTAAAAATTATTTTAATAAGTTTCAAGTATACAGTACAATGGTTAGACATCTATACACTTCGTAAAATGATCCCCCTAATTGCTCCCTCCTTCCCCTCATCTTCCACCTAGCCAATGTATTCATTCTAGTTACATTCTAATGGATGGTCACGAACTCCCCATACTCGTGACCATCCATTAGCTATGAATTTGTACTTCTTTAACCTTTCACCCTATTCTCCTAAACCCCAAACCCCAAACCCCGCTCCCCTCTGTCCGTCACTAAATTGTCCACGATAATTGTGTCTGTTTTTGATTAATTTTTTTCTTTTTATTGTTTAGATTCCGCACATAAGTGAAGCCATGTAATGTTTATTTTTCTCTATCTCACTTAAATACCTTCTAGGTCTATCAAAGCAATATCTTTTTTCATCCTCTTCTTTTTAGTCTGTGTGTGTGTTTTAATCTGAAGTGAGCCTCTTATAGGCAACATGTAAGAGTCTTGTTTTCCTTTCCATTCATCCACTCTATCTTTTAGTTGGAGAATTTCACTCTTTTCCTGTGAGGTACTTACGGATTGAAATACAGTTGCTACCAGTTTTTATTCCAGGTTTTGATACATGTTTTTTCTTCTTAAAGAAGTCCCTCCAAACTTCCTGTAATACTGAATTGGTGGTAATAAATTGCTTTAGCTTATTTTCTCTGGGAAACTCTGTCTGTCCTTCAACTCTAAATGATAGCTTTGCTGGATAAAGTATCCTTGGTTGTAGATCCTGGGTTTATTCACATTCAATATGTTGTGCCAAGCAACATATTAAAGTGTCCTCCATAGTTTCTTCTGAGAAGACAGCTGCCAGTCTTATGGGTGCTCCCTTGTAGGTAAGTAACTGCTTTTAAGATTCTCCCTTTTTCTTTAAGCTTTGGCATTTTAATTATGATGTGTCTTGGTGTAGGCCTCTTTGGGTTCCTGGTTTTGGGAACTCTCTGAGCTTCCTGGGGTTTTATATCTATTTCCCTCACGTGGTTAGAAAAGTTTTCCACCATTATTTCTTCAAATAGCTCTTCAATATGTTGTTTTCCCTCAGGTACCCCTATGGCATGGACATATTTACCTTTAATAATGTCCCATAGGCTCCTTAAATTATTATTATAGTCTTGGATTTTTTTTTCTTCTCATTCTGTTTGAGTTTCCTTGGCTTTCCCATCCTCTATATAGGTCATTTGCTCCTCTTCTTTATTCAGTTTGTTTATTCCATTTAATTTTCTTATCATCTCAGATAATGTGTTCTTCAGTTGGACTGGTTCCCTTTTATAATTTCCATTTCCATTTTTTTCTGGTTTTTATCTCTTGTTGAAATTCTAACTGAATTTATCTACACTTCCCAAAAATTCATTGTGCATCTTTATAACCAGTGTTTTGAACTCTGCATCTGTTAGATTGCATGACTGCATTATTCCTGCATCTCTGTTCTATTTTCTCAAATAATTTCCTCTTCTTTGTCTTCCCATTTTGCCTGCCTTTCCATGCTGTTTCTATGTACTAAGCAAAGCTCCTAAGTCTCCCGGTCTTATTAGTGTGGATTTGTGAAGTAGGTGTCCAGTGGCACATCCTGAGAGGGGTTGGACTGCAGGCCAAATTTAGCCCAAAGCTCTGCCCCTCCAGGGCTACCTGTTAAGATTCAGCAAGCTATCCACAGATGCTGTGCTCATAAGTTGCCTCGTAAGGCCACACCATCAACCGAGGCCAGCTGCCTCCAGTGTGAATCTAGGCACTGCTCAGCAAGGAGCATTTGACTGGCTAGGGACACACCTGGATGAGTTTGGGTAGGGCCGTGACTTGGGAGAGGCAGGGTTTCAGGGAATCCTCTGGGAAGAGCGACCTCTGTTACCCAGTGAGATAATGTCATGGCTGTGGCCATGCTGTGTTTCTGCACTGGGAAGTGTTCAACAGGAAACAATGGATTATGCCGGCACTTCTGTAGCCAGCGAGTCTCGCCTCAGCCCTCTCTCCGACAATGTCTCTCTGTAAGTCCCTAGTGCCCCCATGTGCAGCCGAATAGGCACTGGTAATCAGAGCCAAGAGTTCCGACACTGAGAAAATTTGCTCGCGGATGAATCCCCTTTAAGAGATGTCTGCTGCTGCCACTGTCGCAGCCTCCATCTCACTCAGCCGCTCGGGACCGGGCAGCCCCGCGTTCTTGCCGCATTCTACCTTCTGCCGTTGCAGGGTGCTTTCTTGGATTTCCTCATAGTTGTATGGCTTGTTCCTCTAGATGCCAGGCAATTTTATCTTGCTGCTGCTCATTGTTTCGGTTACAACTTTGATTTAGTCGTCGGAGTGATGAACAGAGTCTCTGTCATCTATGCCATTTTTTCTCTAGTGTATAGCCTTTTTGATCTCTCTTTGAAAACTAATTTTGTAGATGAAAGTGGTGGTGATAAAGACTGTTATACCTGATTCAATACCATGAAGCTCCAAACACTCACTCTTAATGTCCAGGGATGAATAATAAAAATACATGCATTATTGAGGTAGACAGCAGAATGCCAATTTGTTAATTAAAAATAAGAATTTATTGTTCCAGTGAGCAGACTAACCAGCACATTCATTTCATATAGACATTCTTAGATGACAAGTCACATGATCATCAAAGTCATTTTTTTATACTTCCCATGACACATCCCTCTCCATGGAAATAAAAAACTTGAATTCCGTATGGTCATTACTTATTTTTTCTTTACGAAGACACTTATATGAGGCCAGATCACAATCTGAAGTTAACTTGGTAAGCATGAAACCAGTACAAACTGGGAACGTTGATGAAAGTAAAATTTCATGACCTAGTATACCCATTTCACAGTGGGGAATGTTTCGTAAAAGAAGTCAGTATCTTTTGCCGGTTAAAAGCACAGTGCCTGGAAAATAGGGTGCTCACAGTAAATGTTAGCTGCTACAGTAATGGTAACAAATGTTAGCTGCTACAGTAATGATAACAACTCTTCAATGCACTGGAATTGGCTTAAATGGCCATACTAATTTTTTTAATTACTTATGATTGTAGAATTAACCGGTTCCCTTTTGTAATGAAACAAGTCCCTTTTTTTATTATATTAATGTATTCCAGTAAACTATGCTATGTACAGATGTCCTTGCATATGTGTCCTTAAGAATTTTAGACTGACCTTCAGATTTAACTCCTTCTGTGTCTTGTGTTTCTTACTGGCAAGTCCTTGAGATTAAGGAATAGGAGAAATCTGTGTCCTCAGACGTGTCGTTTCAGAAACGAACAGTATATGTTTTGTAATGCATATGGAAATTGAAACAGTCTCTCAAAGATGTTTCAGAGGGACACTGACCAACTGATGGAGCATTTAGGCTGGGATCCAAATATGTTTAATTCAGAAGTTAGATCACTCTGACGAATAAGGTTTGAGGCAAAGGCTTTCAGAAGAGCAGCTTCCACTCTGTAAGCTTCTGTTTAGAAACAGTGCTCCATACTCATCCTTTATGCTAAGTGATATACAGATACTTTGAATGGGCCGCAGTACTGTTCTAAGAAGCGACTTGATAACTGTAGTTTCTGAAGCATACTTGGAATCTTCCAACAACTACAGAGTGTGAAATTAATACTGGAAACCTGGCAGTTTTCATTGTGGAAATTCGCATGAAGCAGGTTGAGGCAGGCATTTTTTGGAATGGAGTGCATATCCTGAAGAGAACTCTAATAGTTGCGATAAAAAAAAAAATGTGGTATGGTTTTTCAACTGTGTGTGTGCGTGTGTGTATGTGTGTGTGTGTGTAAAAAATATATATATATATATATATAGTATGGTTTTTCAACACTGTGCTTCTTTTGCCAGAGGGAGTCAGTAGGAAAACCTTAAACTTTAGAGTCACACTGCAGCACATGTAAAAAAAAAAAATGCTTTTGAATACCTGCGTTTTGTAATTCAGAAGTCCAAGAAATGATTCGCTGCTAGTATTGGTGTATGCTCTGAAGTCAAAGGTGGCACTTACACCATATTGAGGAAGTAATTACATTTCTTACCAATACTTCAATTAATACATTTTATATTTGAAGAAACTCTCTTCTCCCGTGTTCTAGACAGGAATGAATTTAGAACTCAGTCTGACACAACTGTAGCTTTGTTTATGATGCTTCTTGTCTTCAATATGAAAGACTGGTAAGAAATCAACTTTAGAGATCCATGGTCATGAATTTCCTAGCTGTGTAGTCTGCATGTGCAGGTATTAATACTGTGGTTGCCTCCTTGTCGTTTACGAAAGCAGATCATTACAGCCATCTCACGAAGTCTCCCTTTTTCGAGGATTACAGAAATCCACCGTGTCTCGCCTGTAGTGTTACACTCGAAATTGATGAGAAATCTTTCTGGTGAGGATGTGCTTGTAATCTCATACTTAGCAACACCGTCTCTGAAATGAAGACTAAATGATTGGAAAAAGGCATATTGAAATGGAAAGACTTCTCCCTAAGACTTTTCAGATCAGACGCTAACACACTGGTGGAGAAATAAACTGGAATCCGAATATGCTTCGTCAGGAAGTTAGGTTACTCTGATGAATAAAGATTGTAGCAAAGGCTTAGAATTGAGCCATTTCCACTCTATAAGCTTGTGGTTCGAAGCGGCACTCCAAACTCATTCTGTATTCCAAGTGATGTATGGATATTTTGAATGGACTGCAGTATTGTTCTAAGAAGTGCCTTGACAATGGCGGTTTCTGAAGCAAACTTGGAATCTTCTAACATCTACCAAGTGTGATGTCGATTTGAACAAATTTTCAGTATTTATGGTGGAAATTTGTGCGAAGCGGGTTCCTACTGCCATGTTTTGGAAGGGAGCGCTTATGCTGAAGAGAACACCAAAAGTGGCCACGATGTGGTATGTTTTTTTTTCAATACTGTTTCTTTTGTTGCCACAAAGAGGCAAAAGGAAAACTATAAACATTAGAGTCAGTCAGAAACACATGGAAAGGAAATAAGTTTTTAAATACCTGCGTTCTGCAATCCAGAAGTCCGGTAACCGATTTGCTGCTAGTATTGGTGTATGCTGTGAAGTCTAAGCCGGCATTTATACAACATACAGAAAGGGATTTCTGTTCTTACCTGTACTTCATATAATACATATTTATATTTGAACAAACACTTTACTCCCGTGTCCAGGTCAGAGTGAAGTTAAAACCCAGTCTCACAGGACTATGATTCAGCTTATGATGCGACCTGTTTTCAGTACCAAAGAGCTGGTAGGAAACATTCTTTCAAGATCCATGGTCATGAACTTACATTCTGTACAGTCTGCATGTGCAGGTATTAATACCGAGGGTAGCATCCAAGTCATTTATAAAAACATTTATTTACAGCTGTCCAATGCGGTGTCCCTTTGCTGAGGAGAACAGAAAAGCACTGTTTCTCCCCTATAGTTTCACAGTCAAATGTGATGAGAAATCCTACTGTTGAGGATTGTGCTTGTAATCTCTTCACAGCAACACCTTCAGAAAAATGAACAGTATCTGATTGGTGGAACCCATATTGAAATTGAGGACTTCTCCCAAAGACTTTCCAGGTGATACACTGACACACTGTCAGAGTCTCTAACTGGGATTTAAATATGCTCCATCAGAAAGTTAGATCTGTTGATGAATAATGTTTAAGGCCAAGGATTTGAATTGAGCCGCTTTCTCTCTGTAAGCTTCTGTTTCGAACCCACCCCATATGGCAAGAGAGGTAGATATAATAAAATGGGCTACAGAAGTGTTTTGTACAAGCAACTTGGCAACTGCATTTTCTGTAGCAAACAGAATCTTCTGACACCTATAAATTGTGCAATCAATCACGGGAAACATGGCTTTTTTCATGGTGTAAATTTGGACGAAGTGGGTTCAGGTTGCCATGTTTCAGAAGGGTGCGTGTATGCTATAGAGACCTCAAAAAGTTGGAATACACAATGTGATGTGGTTTTTCAACACTGTGCTGCTTTTGTTGCCATGAAGGCGCAATAGGAAAACTCTACCCTGTCCAGTCACTCAGCAGCACATGGAAAGGGAACCGGTTTTTGAATACCGGCATTCTGTAATTTAGCAATTGTAACAATGATTTTTTTTCTGTGAAGAGGAAGAGAAATGGAGTGGTAGCTGGAAGTAGATGTAGGTCAAGAGTATGTTTTAAATTAACTTTTGAAGGTAGAAATAAAAGCATGATTATAGGAACAAACAAATAAGGAGACTGATATGGATAATATATATAAGAAATGGGAGAGCTACTCAAACAACATTTTAGAGCTGGTGAATGGAAGTCTGAATCTGTTTGTTCAGGTGGAGGTAATGGCTCCATAAAAACACATAGAGAATCCATCTAAAAGAACAGGAAACAAGGCAAAAATGTTGATGTAAATTTTGGTGATCTGATGGATTTCGTGATGGGAGTGATGTGATCACAGCAATAGTGTGAGGCAGTGAGTGACAGATCAGATGGTGAGAATAAAGGCTGAATTGCTAGGAAAGAGGAAGGATATAAAAATAGCAATGTGGTACACTTAGAATCTTACACTGCCAGTAGGTGGTATAAACTCTGTGGCAAACAAATATAGCAGAGAACACAAAAGACATTACTTGAGAAGGCAGCAGAAGTGGTAATCTCAGGGGAGGTCCAGTTATGCCTTATGCAAGGTTTTATCTAAATTAAGAATCTTATCTTCATTCACTCTCACTAATTGTTTTTCCAATGGTTTCCTGTTGCTTTTAGGAAAAAAGTTTCAATACTTTTAATATGACCCGAAGCTTTTAAATGAACCAGCTCCTTCCATCTTCAGGTCTTTCTCTTATTTCCTTTCCCTCTCTCACTCTTCCAGACTGAGTAAATATCTATTAGTTATTTAAGCCTGCCTTTGTTTCTCTTCCCTCTCGGTTTTGGCATATTTTGTTCTCTCCAAATAAAAGTCTTATTTTTCTCCATATCTCCATTTTCTTGATTTAAAGGATTTCAGATCTTATGAATAGTATTTTGCTGAGAAGGTCTTTGTACATGTATGTTATAATTTATAAACGTATAACATCATGATTTCTTTGAATTAATTTTTCTATATGTATCTTGGATAATTTTAAAGGTACATTTTATCATTTACACACAATTGTTTATAGCGTTTAAATAAAAATCGCATAAACTTCACATTGCTTACGTACATATTTTATGTATAATCTATATAGGTATATTTGGTTTATATCTTTTATAATATTTTTAGCATACTCAGTGAGCCTATCAGCCTTAAAGCATCACAATGTGCATATCTTAAATAACAGGGAGAGAAAAAAATTTCACATAATGTTTTCAGATATTGATTTAGTTGAAATCTATGTCAGCTTTACCGTTACATGTGAGAAAGTTCTGGCCTTCATAGCAATCACAAGCATGGTGATTGGTATTTACCATTATCTAAAAAGAATAATATTTGATCACTGATGTCTACATATATACAAAGGTTAAACTTGTCCAGAGAACTAAATGAAGAAAACTGTGAAAGATAAAGCTTTAATAAGATGTAAAGAGCAAAAGAAAAATTACACTCGATTCTGTCTTTAAGTGACCGAGAGTTCCAATAATAAATATAATTTTTATTAGATTCATCACAGTCCAAATAATAATAGAGAATCCATAAGATAGATGTAATGGAGTTGAATATTTTGAACAAATGTTAGTATCAAACCACCCTTGGGGACAATCTACCACAGAGCTTGTGTAGACTGAGAAAAAGCAGGCTACAAAAGTGATGTTAACATAACAGTCAAGGCTCATCAAAATCATCAATGGGGATTTTGGTGAAACAAGAAAAAAATCATCCATTGGGACATAAACTAGCGTCACAATATTTAATTCTGTTTTCTTAATTATACAAGGCCTAAAGAAATAGAGACAGTAATTGAACGATCTTTTAATTTCTACAGCACAACTCTGTGAATCATTTTATAATTTTAAGGAGCTCCAGCCAACTCTATCCTAAAAATGACATCCACAGACCAAGTAGAAATCTGATGCTTATGACATTGCTGTCATAATAATATATAAAAGTATATGAAGTATTTCCTAACTGGCAAAAAAGAAAGAAAGAAAGAAAGAAACACATAGGAATATATTTTTTATATCCTAAATTGTAGTTATTAACAACCTGAATGCAAATGAATCACATGTATAGAAAACCTATATCAAATAAATTTAAATGTTCTATCAGTTAAAATACTGACCCCTGACTAGTATTTTATGTACTCCCCCACGTGAAGTTTAATCTGCTTATGAGTACATCAGCTTTGCCACTTAGTCCCTTCCCATAGTTGTGATAACTTGAAACTTGAAGTAAGACCTCCTCATATTATGGACGAGCATAGCAATTTTGGTAAGCTCTATATATGTTTCCACCACAAATCCTTCTTTGCCCTCTTTAATTGGTGGTAATATGAGGCTGTATGCCATGGCACTATACTTGCCACTATATCAGTAGCCTAGGAGGTGCGGAAAAAGTGGTTATAATTAATCAGGAAAAAAAATAACTTTTAGTAAAGGATTTATTTATGTTTGCAAGAGTGATGTTCCTTGTACAGTGCTAATACAAAAAAAGTCTATTTTTCTGGATATTATTTGGATTTATAGACTTTATGTCCACTGGGTTGAATTGTTTTCATTAGAATGATAATAACTACTGACCTGTGAATTAAAGGACGTAGACTAACAGTCCAGTCCCTGAATCAAGTGTTTTGACTGGCATGTCAAACGGGTTCATCTCTGGGCTGTGGTCCAAGTTGGTTTAAGGATAGGATAGATTGCTTACCTAACCATTGCTTTGTGTATAAGCAAAGTATGTGATTGTGTGTGTGTGTGTGTGTGTGTGTGTGTTTTAGCTAACCTATTTCCTAAGAGAAAAACAATGAAATAAACACATTTATACCTCAAACGACAATAAGACAAATTGAACATCAGAGCTTTTAGCCAGTGATCTCAGATATGCCTAAAGAGATTCTAATTAGTTAATTTGATTTCATAATTTGAGAGGGTTAGAATACTAACCCAACTTCTTTTTTCATTATCTTGTATCCTGATTAACCATATTTATTCCTGGTGCGAGGTGCTTTTGTCCTACATGTGAAGGTTTCTTCATATTTAGAATTTTTAAAAAGTAAATACTTAATATAGGTTGTGTGTGAGAGTGTGTATGTGTATATGTTTAATAAAGCTGTAGGCATAGTATATTAGGCTGCCTTTATGGCTTCTACTTCAGGGAAATTTTTCGGAATGCCAATTTAAGACTTATTTCATAGTGAAATATTTGGAAGCACAATTAATCTTAGGAATTAACACAAAGCTGTATACAACCAACCATAATACTAGATACGTAAAAGTTATGTTTTTATTATTTTTTTATTATCTGATTATTCTTACTTTAATCAGTGCCATATTATTAAATACCATGTATTAAGCATTTATGTTTTGCCATTACAATACTAAAAATTCTACAAAAATAATCATTTTTGATCAAATAAAAACTCTTAGAAGAATGTATTATTCTAATTATATATATTTGTGTTGTCCAATAGAACTTTCTACAATGATGGAAATGCTCTAAATCTGTTCTGTCCAGTATAGTCGCCCCTAACCACATATAACTATTGAACACTTGAAACGAGGAGAATGTGACTAGGAAGCTGAAATTTTAGTTCAGTTTAATTTTAATTCAATTTAAATAATCAAAGGCTACATAGTGAGTGGTAAAGTTGGGATATAATAATGACAATAATAATAAATAATATGCTTATTAAGATGCAGCATGAGTCTAACTCTCTAGCTCCAAATTTGATATATGTCTTTAACCTGTTAGGCGAGGCCACTTAAAAAACCAAGCTATTTCACTTAAGGATAAAGTATTTCTTGATTTTTCTAAGAAGGTAAAAATTCTCAGCTTTAGAATAGAACGAGCTCTGACTATTAGTTCATCTCTTTAGATGATCTGCTCTGGCTGGCCTTGCCGCCGGAGGAAAGGGAGTGCGCCTGCCCTCGTCAATGGCGGAGGGGCTCAATGACTAGACTTCTTGAGGCACAGGCCGGGCCTACAAACACATCACTGAAACACGTATTCCTGGATGCCAGTCCACTCCTGCCCAGCCTGGCTTGATGGAATCCAAAGTCTCATGGACTGGGGCACTTGGTGAGGGCCCAGTAACCTGCCATGGAGGAAGAATCGTCGAGGGCAAAAATTAAAGAAAAGGAGAATGATGTTGAAGGGAATGCAATTGATAGAATAGGAAACACATGTGGTTGATGAATGTGGCAGGATGGGAAGAGGCATGGAGAGAGTATGAATTCAGGCAAGAGAGTATGGAAACCCAAAGGACAAAGGGAATGAAGTGTTTGGAGGGGCCAGGATTCGGAAGGGGCTGGCAAGTGGACCTGTAAGCTTCAAGTGCAGGTAGATGAAATAGGGATTTCAGGGAAAAGAATGGAGCTCTGGGTGATGGGAGGACACAGAAGATTGCTGGAGAATGAGTGAGCCCACTGCCTAGCCAACATCAACTGCATGGACTACAGCTGTGATTTACTCACAGCTGGTACTCCCTCCAAGGAGCCGAGATTGGGCCACTCACTTGCACTGAAGGAAAAAAAAAAAAAGACCTAAAGGGGATGATTCCATATCAACTCTCCCCTGGGGTGCCTGTAGCGCCCCATTGGGGTTTCGAGATCCCCGAGGCTAGGCCAGTCTCCGATTGCCAAATAAAACACTGAGAACCGAGTGGGGGATAGAGAAAGCTCAAAGAGGAAAGGCGGCATGTTGTAAAATTGGCCTGTGCTCACTTCTTGCTCGGTAAACAGACTTTGAGCTAAAGCATGAAATCTGATGACTTGGAGAGTGAAGGCTGGGTTCCGATTGGACCCCACATGCTCAACAGCATCATAGGTCCCCTGGGGCCTGGCCAAGAGCTGATGCTCCAGGAGTGGCAGGGTGGTGGCCACAGACATCCCAATTCCAGTTTTATGCCAGACAAGGCCCCTAAGGACTTTGGCACCACCAGGCCAACTGTTGTCCTGGGTCTTCCCTGAGACATGGTTTATTCTTTCCTGGTGGCATTATTGGCAGTCGAGTCACGATAATAACCTTGACGAAGCCACAGGCAGAGGGCTGCATTCCACAGCAAAGGCAAGAATGGTTTGTCCTGAGCTTGGAGTGACTTGTCAGGACATCTGCATAAACCTAGGTATCCATATGTGCTAGACTCTTCCCGAAGGCCCATGAGTGGGTAACACCATCTCTTCCCCAGCCCCAACCCAGGCCAGACCAGAGTGGCATGGTGTTCACTCTGCCTGGTGCCAGTGTTCCTGACAGACCCATGAGAAACAAGATTCAGAAAGTTTGCTCTGGCTGCCGGCCTCCTCAAAGCCCAGCTTCACTGGCCATACACTGATTAATTTCACTGAGCAAGTCATGGCTGCATGTGAATCCTCTTTATTGACACAAATGCCACATGCTCTCTGCTTGGGCTGACAGCTGGACCAGCCACTCTTCCTCAGTCTAGAGATGAAAGTTTGCCAGACAACACACAGAATTGCAGTGCTACTTTTGGCCAGGAACTCCAGCTTCTGTCACACACTAGCTGGAATCGTCTCAGATTTGGTCTGGGTCTTGGGTCCTTTGCACTGGTCAGAACAGAAGAGTTAGGGCCTTAAGGTTTCTCTTCCCATTTGGACTGGGAACAGAGAGCCAGACACAAAAGAGCAAAACAAATGAAAGCCAAATCCAAGGCTTACACAACAGAATTCCGGGGGTGACCAGAGCATCAGGGCAGTAGGGGAAGAATGACATATGTAATGGAAGGCGACTCGAGGGCCAAATTTCTAAAGCAGAGAGTGCTGAATATGCAGCACACTGTACAGATGCTGGGCACCAAGGGAGCGCACCTGAACTCTGTCTAAGGTATTCTGGTGATGTATTCTTAGTAGGATTCACTCAGCAAAAAAATATACAGCAGCAGGTTTTGGTCTGCTCAATTTGAGTCTGAAATGCAGGTTTCCACACATTTGTTGACATCTTGGAATGTGTCTTGTATTCAATGGAATTGCTTGTAATCAATTCACAGAATGGCTGGCCGTGAGCATCTCAGTCATCGACCGGAGTTTTATTAACCAGACCTTGCAGTTGCAATCTTCAGACCATGAGGACATGTCGCACACGTGGATTCTCTGATTTGAAGAGTACATGTTCACCTTTCATGGAAAATTCAGCACTTTGAGAGCCAAAAGATGGACCACGTAACACATTCTAAATCGGGTGTCAGGAAATATGGCAATGAAAATGAGGCTGCTACACAAAGTACATTCCCATTTCTCCCTAATTGTCATGGAGATACTCTCGGAGAAAACAGAAAACATCTCTTCGAGCCTAAAGGCACAGGGCTGCATGCTCTTTCTCTGGCGTCGAGTCAAATATGGCTGTCCAAGACTAAGGCAGGTCCCAGATTTCTTACTTGAACATAATGTCACCTGTTTGCAACTGCCTAAGACTCTACCATGATTTCTCCTCAAAAAAAAAAAAAAAATCAGGCATCCATAGAGACCTTCACAGGTTGCTACTAATGGAATGACCAAAACACTCTTACTGGATCTTTCTGCAAATTATTTTCAAAGACAAGATGAGAAGTGGGGTGGCAGAGGACCCAAGAGGTGAGGACAGTCAGTTGTACGGTCATGGGTGCTACCAAGACTTCTTCCCACTGATGACCGCTCTCGACTCCTAAGGCTAGTCACTAGAAATGCACACTTTCTTAGACATTTGTTTTTCACATTCATATTCACATTTCATATTCCTCAATACACAGAGCAAGGTAGCCAACATGCCACGCGAGACAACATTTGAGATAATGAGAGGTTTATGCTCGGTATTTAAATAAAAATATCTGAGAGTAGCTTTAGCTCACCTCCTAACTCAGCCATCAGGGCCCTGTTCCAAGATTTGACCATGTGCACTTGGCCTTCATGATCCAATATATTTGGGCGAGGCTACTTCCCCCCAAAGGACAATGTTCTAATTCTTGGGTGAATGCTGCCCTGACCTGTACAGGCCAGCAATCACGATCTCTATTTGGACAGGCATGAGAGTCTGTGAGTTCCCCGACATTCGCGGTGGTGAAGCGCATGCAGTGCCAACATACTGATTTGGGGCTCAGGTATGGGGAGCAGTGCATTTTGGCAGATCAACTTGATGGGGTTCCTTTCCCGCCTTCTCCATTAATATCCTCGACTGCAGCACAAATGGAAGCTGCGGTTGTGTTTGTTTCAGGAGTACGATGCAGTGATCTGAAAACTATCCTACTATTCTAAGATTTCACTTTAGGCAGTCCCTAAAGTGTGTACTGAAAAGCTTGTTTTTGCCTAGCAGAGTAAAATGAGGTGGTAGTCTCCTGTAAATCTTGTAAAAAGAATTAGAGAATCTCATGATATTCATAGGTTTTCCCTCAGGATTCCGGTGACCAAAAAGAAACGGGCCTGATGATCACTGCTATATCACCTGACATTGGATTGATGGTGTGCCACTCAGTTTTTAGTTACCCATCTACATTTCTTGGTCAAATTCACATAAGCACTCCAAAAATGGGAGTACCTGTGTAACGTAGCCACTGAACATGCTTTCAATCAAAATTTCATGACTTCATTACAAGACTTGCTTGAGTGCAGTGGCATAGGCTACCACATTTGTCATGATTTAACTACCCTTTGGTTTCTTCTGTGGTCAGCTAACGTGCTTGAAGGCATTGGTGCTGTGGTTGCACCTTAACCACGTTAAAAATTGTAGGCTGATTCTCAATGACAAAGCTATTTTAGAGTGGTGAAAACTGTTGATGCCATTTTCTGAATTGTAGCAAAACTGCTGAGAAGTTGTGAGCATCACTCTTAGTGGCTTCAGGTGGGACCTCCACACTATTATTGAATGCGGACCTGAGGCCACTACTGCCGAGACCGAATTGCTTAATGGCCAATGCATCAGTGCTGAAAAACAAAATAAGAGCTTATGAGACGTGTTTTGATTACACTTGGTCGAGAATATAGGAAGAATAATAAGGTAGAAGTCATCTGAAAATCAGGTAGCAATCACTAGGGATTCAAGCGGAGGTCAAGTGAACACCTGGTACTATTCATATGGGGATCAAAGGAAGACAGTGTAGAAATCTGGTGTCTACCATGTGACTAGTCTTGTCTTGTTGCTGAAGGTATAGCTTTTTACTTTATTTCTTAGAATTAAACAGGCTTCAGAGTGTGAAACGGTTTGCAGTAGAGTTTACGTTTTAAATGAGACTAGCATCGTGTTGTGTTTTCCAACATCCACACAACTTACTCTAGTTTGAGCAAAGGTGTGGTTCTAGGGCCATGGACTTTGATAGACTTTTTAATTTTTTTACCAAGAAGGTCTTGTTACTGTGTGCCAATCCCCCACATAAGGATCTGTTCAGTTCAGTTAGGCTACATTCTGTGGGCCAGGGTCTCCACTCTACTTCCTGGAAATAGGAGCAATGCTTGACTGTGCTTCCAAGCTCCCCAGCTGAATTTCTTACTAAAAAAGTTCAGGCTTTGTGCTCACTTTTTTAGTGCCCACACTACCTTCTCATACCAGGGGAAAGGCTTGGTGCTGTAACACATGGTCCCCTTTCAAAAATAATCAAAAAAGAAAATCAGTGACCTGGGACAAGTTTGTATTGAATTTACTGTTACAATGACACAGTCTTGGTGTCATCGGCTCAATTTCTATTGTAAATGCTTTCAAGGTGGATAGTCTTAGAGCCGAGCATCGAGTCCTCCATTCTTCCTCCTCCTAGGAGATGACAGCTTGGTTCTGAGGCCAAAGGTTCCTCAAGTTTTTCTGGTAGCAGAGGCCAGGTTGGGTCTTTGAAGGCCTAGGTCTTCAGACTGGACTTTGTTACAATTGGATGGTCTTGACGTTGAGAGCCTGGGGCTTTAATTAGTTCATTGGAGGATGACCAGTTTTAGTGCAGATTTCCATAGTCTACATTCTAATGTTTTTCCATTAAGAAGGCTTTTGCTGTGAGCCTAGGACTCTAGGCAACATTTGTTCTCAGAGGACAGGCTTGTGACTGTGGGATTACACCACCCTTTTAATTTATATCCGGGAGAGTCAGAAGAAATGCAGTGGGCTATTTTCTCAGATCCACATCCCGAAAATGGTGGTAGAGATTTGAACTACCAAGCAACGTCAGCACAATAGGTCTGAATTAGAAATGCAGCCAGGAGACAAAGTCCTAGGTCTTGAGATAAGTCTCTCTTACATGACGACAAGCTTGCTCTGTGGGTTAAATTCTTCATCTACTAGTTTTCATAGAGGACAGGCTTAATTCCTTGGGTCCCAGTCTCCTTTCTAATTTTTGTCAGGACAAAACAGGCTTTGTTTTCTGTGTCCGTGTCACCAATCCACAACCTCACTAAGAAAGATAATGTCATTAGCCCTTTGTAGTGACATGTGTATATCACTTGAGAAAATTCACATAAACTGTGAAAAATCATTATTTTGTGTGGAAGAGAAGGTGGCCGAGACGAATGCCGAACTGACATCCAATCAAATATCATGTCCACATTACAAATCTTACTTGAGGTCAAGGGTGTGTGGAGGCAGTCAATGATATTTAACTCACCTCTAGTTTTGTCTGTTAGTCAGGAACCTGCCTTATGGCTGTGGAAGCGTAAGTCAAACATTGGCGGTGTTGATAATTGAGGCAGAATGTGCTGTGAGGAAGCGACTGGATAGGTGTGGAAACATCAGCCGCATTTTGCTTCATGTAGGGAAAATGCTGTCATTGTGAGGTTACTTCTTCATGGCGGAAAGAACGGCTGCCTCAGAATTTCTCTATAGCAAACATCAGACTACAAATTCTGGGAGAGACTGGCTTAACCACCTTGGAAGGAAAGCTGAGATTTTGACCTTGATGCAGTCCCCTCACTGAAAACGCTTCTTTTAGAGTAGCCAAAGAAAATGAGGTGGTTATCTCCTGGAAATCTCGTACAAGAATTGGGAAATCTCGCGATACTCACGCGGCTTTCCCGCGGGATTCATATGACCAGGAAGAGACTGGCCTGAGGGCATTGCATGAAAAATCACATGAAATTGGTAATGATGTGGCACTCAGTTTTGCGTTTCCCTTGTACATTTCTTGTTAATATTCTCATAAGCACTAAGGAAATAAGATTCCCTGTGTAACATAGCCACCTAACAGCCCTTCCATCGAAAGGTCATGCCTGCATGAGAAGACTTGCCCGAAGACAGCGGCATAGGCTAACACACACTTGTCATCAGGTAAGTGCCTTGATGTTCCTCTGTGGTCAAGGAACCTGCTTGTAGTCAATGGGAGCAGTGGTCGCACATTAATCAGGTTGAAATTAGGAGGCTGAGTCTGAATGACAAAGCTACTTTGAAGCGTTGGAAGCTCTAAGCGCCATCATGTTGTATTGTAGCAGAAATGCTGAGTCACTGTGAGCATATCCCTTTTTGATTCTGGTGGGAGATCCACGCTATTCTTGAAGGTGAACCTTAGGCCACTAATGTTGAGAGGGAATTGCCTAAAGGCCAATGACTCAATGCTGAAATATTGAAAAGAAGAGTTTATGAGGCCTGTTTTGAAAACACTTGTTTGAGGATTGGGGAAGAGGAATAAGTTCGAAATCACCTGAAAATCACGTAGTAATCACCAGGGAATCACATGTAGGTCAAGTGAACACCTGGAGGGATTCACGTGGGGATCAAGGAAGACCCCATTGGATTCTGGTGTCTACCAGGTGACTAATCTTGCTACTGTGGCTGTAGGTTTTGACCGTACCTTGTACAATGAATCAGGCTTCAGTCTGTGAAATGTCTTGCACTCGAGTGTATCTTATAAATAAGACCTACATGGTGTTGTGTTTTCCAACATCTAGAAAACTTACCCTAGTTTCAGTAGAGGACTGGGTCCTGGGCAATGGACTTCGACTGACTATTTTTTCCTATTAAGAAGCTTTGTGGCCGTGGTCCAAGTCCTCTACCTAAAGATCCCTTAAGTAAAGTTAGGCTCGATTCTGTAGGCCGAGGTCTCCACCCTACTTCTTGAAATTAGGAGCAAGGCTGGGCTGTGCTTCCAGTCTCTCCAATTGTGTTCCTTACAAAACAATTTAGGCTTTGTGCCAGGTCTCTTAGTGCCAAAACTATGTTCTCTTAGCAGGAGAAAGGCTTGGCGCTGTAAGGTATGGTCACCTTTCAATAATTGTCTCAAAGGAAAATTGGTGACATGAGACCAGGTCTGCTGAATGTACTGTTACAATGACACAGAACTGGTGCCATCGACCTAATTTCTGTCGTTAATGCTTAAAGGGAGGACAGTCTTGGAGTCGTGCATCGAGTCTTCCATTCTTCCTGCTCCTAGAAAATGGCAGCTTAGTTCTCAAGGCCAAGTTGTCCACAAGAGTTTTAGGTAGCAGGGGACAGGCTGGATGTTTGTGGGCCTAGGTCTTCAGACTGGACATTTGTTACCAATTGGATGGTCTTGACGTTGTGTGTCTGGGCTTTAACTACTTCCATTTATGTGGTCCAGGCTTGGTTCAAATTTCCAAAGTCTCCATTTTATGCTTTCTTCCATAAAGAAGGCTTCTGTTTGGAGCCTCAGACTCCAGGCAACATTTCTTTACAGAGAACAAGTTTGGGACTATGGGCTTACGCCACCCTTTCAGTCAAAGTTGGTGAAAGTTGGAAGAAATGTAGAGGGTTAATTTCTCAGATCAACTTCCTGGAGATAGGGGTAGGGATTGGAACTACAAACCAAGGTCAGCACACTGGCTCCTAATAGGTAATACAGTCTGGGGACAAGGTCCTAGGTTTTGAGATAAAACTCAAATTACACGAGGAGAGGCTTGCCCTCTGGGTTAAGTTCTCCTACCTCTCAGTTATCAGAGAGGACAGACTTAGTGCCTTGGGTCCCAGTCTCCCTTCTACTTTCTGTTAAATAAAGACAGGACTTGTGCCTTGGACCCGTGTCACCAATCCACATCCTCACAAGAGAAGGTGATGTAGTGCTCCCTTTGTAGTCACAAGTGCATATCATTGAGAAAATTCACTGCAATACTGAGAAATCATTAGTATGCATGGAACAGAAAGTGGCTGAGACAGACTCAGTACTGACCTCCATTCGAATGTTATGTCCACATGACAAATCTTATTTGAGGTCAACAGTATATGCAGCAGTCGATGATCTCTAATTGGCCTCTACTTTTCTCTTTTTTTCAGGAAATCTGCCTTATGTCTGTGGAGGCACATTGGCAGGCTTGATAATTGAGCCTGCATGTGCCGTGAGGGAGCGACTGGATAGAGGTGAAAACAATAGCCGCCATTTTACTGTATTGTAGGACAAATGTAGTCATTGTGAGGATACCTCTTGATTGCGGAAAGTACAGCTGCCTCAGAATTTCTTGATAGCAAACCTCAGACTACAAATTTTGAAAGGGATGGCTTATCCGCCAAAGAAAGAAAACTGAGATACTGACATTGAGGTTGTTCCATCAACGTGTTCTGAAAAGGCTTGTTTTAGCCTAGCAGAGGAAAATGAGGTGGAAGTAACCTGGAAATCTCGTAACAAGAATTAGGGAATCTCAAGAAACTCACGAGGCTTTCCGCTGGATTCATGTGCTCTTCAAGAGACAGGTCTGAGGGCATCACAGGGAGATCACGTGTATTGGTTGATAGTGTGGCACTCACTTTGGAGTTATCCTTCTATATTCCCTGGTAAAATTCAGATAAACACTGAGAGTACCTGTGTAACATAGCCACCTATCATCCTTTCAATTGAAAGGTCATGTCTTTATGAGGAGATTCACTTGAGGATAGTGGCATAGGGCAACAGACAATTGCTGTGAGTTAACTGGCCTTAGGTTTCATCTGTAGTCAGGCAACCTGCTTGATTGAAAAATGGGAGTGACTTTCGAACATTACTTGTGTCGATATTCAGAGGCTGAGACTGCTTGACAAAGCTACTTTAGAGCGGGGGAAACTGTAGGCGCCATTTCGCTGAATTGTAGCAAAAATGTTGAGTTATTGTGAGCGTAACTCTGAACGGCTTCATGTGGGTCTCTCGCACTATTCTTGTATGCGGACCTTAGGCCACTACTGTTGAGAGAAAATTGCTTAACGACCAATGCCTGAATGGTAAAATATTGAAAATAAAAGTTTATGATACAAGTTTTGAAACACTTTTTTGAGAATAGGGAAAGTGGAATAAGATGGAAGTCACCTGAAAATCACCTAGACATCACTAGGGAATCACGTGGAGATCAAGTGAACACCTCTTGAGATTCACGTGGACCTCAAGGAATACCCCGTAGGAATCTGGTGTCTACCAGGTCACTAGTCTTATTGCTGTGGCCGTAGGGTTTCACTTTACTTCATAGAATGAAGCAGGCTTCAGAGCATTATAGATTTTGTAAACGAATTTACCATATAAACGAGACTGGTGTGGTGTTGTGTTTTCAAATATCCATGCAACTTACCCTAGTTTCAGCAGAAGACTGCGTTGTATACCATGGACATCGATCGACTTTTGTTTTCCTAGAAGAAAGTCATGTTACCGGGTGCCAAGCTCTCTGCCTAAGGATTTGTTATGAAAAGTTAGGCTACATTCTGTGGGCCAAGGTCTTCGGTCTACTTCCTGGAAATAGGAGCAAGGCTTGGCCGTGATTGCAAGCTCCCCAACTGACTTCTTTTAAAGAACAGTCCAGACTTTGTGCCAGGTTCTTAGCGCCCATACTACCTTCTCTTACCAGGTGAACGGCTTGGTGTTGTAAGGTATGGTCACCTTTCAATAATTTTTGAAAAGGAAAATGAATGATGTAGGATAAGGTTGTGTTGAATGTACTGTTAAGATGACACAGGGTTGGAGCCATCTGCCCAAATTTCTATTGTAAATGCTTTCAAGGGTGGACAGTCTTGAGCTGTGCTCAGAGTTCTCTATTTATCCAATCTCTAGGTGATGAACCTAGATTCTGTAGGCCAAGGTCTTCACAAGAGGTTTTGGTAGCAAGGGCCAGGCTAGGTGTTTGTGGATGTAGGTCTTCAGCCTGGAATTTGTTACCATTTGGATGAGCTTGACTTTGTGGTCCTGGGGCTGTCAGCTCATTCCTTTTAGGATGTCTAGGCTTGGTGCAGATTTCCACACTCTCTGTCTGTTTCCCTTCCATCAAGAGGGCTTTTGCTATGAGCCTAGGTCTCTAGGTGACATCTGTTCACAGAAGAGAGGCTTGGAACTGTGGGCTTACGCCAACCCTTCTCTATCTGGGAAAGAGAGGAGAGATCTTGTGGGCCCATTTCTCAGCTCTAAATCTCGAAAATAGGCCAAGAAATTGGAACTGGAAACCTAGATCAGTACTGTCATTCCTGATTAAAAATTCAGGCAGGAGACAAGTTCCTCGGTCTCACGGTAAGATTCTGTTCCTTTAGGACAGGCTTCCTTTGAGTTAAGTTCTCCTATCTTCTTGTTTTCAGATGTGACAGGCTTAGTGCATTGGGTCTCAGTCCCCCTTGTCTTATTTGTTAGGAAAAGACAGGCTTTGTGCCTTGGGCCCGTGTCACCACATCGCACCCTAACAAGGGATGACGGTTTTGCTGGTATGAACAGCGGCCTCCGTTCTTCTTTTGTTCTCAGATGTCAGCTTTGTTTGAGGGTCATACACTCCACCTGAGTTTCTGTTCTTAGGGGATACCTTGAGCTAGTGTGAGTTGTTGTTATTCAAATCTGTTATGAATTAGATGGTCTTGAACTTCCGCTCCTGAGTCTGCACTCTAATTCCTGTGAGGATAGTCCAGGCTTGTTGTCATGGGACTAAGCCTCCATTCTAGTTTCCGTTCTGTAAAAACGTGCTGGTTCTGTGGACCTAGGACAACATTTGACATTCTTTCAGGGAAGATAGGCTTAGAAATGTGGGGCCAGGCCACCACTCCAGTGTTTGTTTGGAAAAGACAGAAGAAATGCTATAACTCGAGGTCTAAGCTTGACCTCTTGGAATAGGTGAAGAATTGGACCAGCAAGCCAAGTCACCACTGTCACTCCTAACAGAATGTCCAGGCTTGGAGTCAAGTTTCTCTTTCCTCGAGAAAGGTATTCTTACCAGAGGAAAAGATGGCCTGGTGGTTTAAGGTTTAAGGTCTCCAATATACTTCTTTCCACCGAGGGCAGGCTTTTTGGCTGTAGACGAGGGCTCTGTTGTATTAGTGTTAAGAGGAAACTGGCTTTGTGTCTTGGGTCCGAGATCCAGCCTACATTTTTGGAAGGGAGGACAGTATGTTTACTTGAACAGCAGTCTCCATTCTTTTCTGTAGGAGTCCATGCTTTTGATCTGTGTGCACATTAGCTCATATCACATGCTCTAGGATGTTGGTAATGTAGTATTTCCTTAGACTAGTCTGTTCAAAATTATAAAGTGTTAAACAGGGGACTATTGCCCAGAGGGAGTCACCACAGGTTCATGTGACTGCCCATGGGAAACTGGTGCCCATCAAGAGACTGGACTGTATGAAACACAGAGAGATCATGAGACAGATGGGGATGAAGCAGTGCTCCCTTTTAATGACAAGTGCATGTCACTTGAGAAAATTCACATAAACACTGAGAAGTCATTACTCTACGTGCAGCAGAAGGTGGCCGAGACAGCCTCCTAACTGTCCTCCATTGAATATTGTGTTCACATTACAAATCTAATTTGAAGTCAAAAGTATATGCTGGCAGTCAATGAACTTTATTTCAGCTCTGGTTTTGACTGTTTTTCAGGACACCGGCTTTATGGCAGTGGTGGCGGCTGTCGCACATTGGTGGCATTGATAATTGGAGGCTGAGTAGGCTGTGAAGAAGCGACTGGATAGTGCTTGAACCAATAGCTGTTATTTTGCGCTATTGTAGGAAAAATGCCCAGTCATTGTGAGGATAATTATTCATTGCAAAATGAAGGGCTGCTTAAGAATTTCTCTATAGCAAACCACAGACTAAGAATTCTGTGAAGGACTGGCTTAACGAAAATGGAAAGAAAGCTGAGATAGTGACATTGAGGCAGTTGCTTCAATGTATTCTGAAAAGACTTGTTTTAGCTGAGGAGAGGTAATGAGGTGGAGGTCTGCTGGAAATCTTGTAAAATGAATTAGGATATCTTGTGATATTCATGAGGTTTTCCTGCAGGATTCACGTGAATAAAAAGAGAAAGCCCTGAGGGCAACACACAAATATCACATGAAATTGGGGTGACGGTGTGGCACTCACTTTTCAGTTATCCTATATTCCCTGGTAAAATTCACATAAGCTCTGAGAAAATGAGAGTACCAGTGTAACATAGCCAACAAACAGCCTTTCAATTGAGAGGTCATGTCTGAGTGAGAACACTTGCTGAAAAGAGCGGCATAGTCAAACACACACTTGATGTTCGGTATCTGCCCTGAGTTTGCATCTCTGGTCAGGCAACCTGCTTGTATACAATGGGAGCAGTGGTCACACATCAACCGTTTTGGAATTTAGAGACTGAGTCTGAATGCCAAAGTTACCTTAGAGCAGTGGAAACTCTAAGCGCCATTATACTGTATTGTTGAAGAAATGCTGACTCATTGTGAGCATAACACTTAACAGTTCTGGAGGGAGATCCACGCTATTTTTGAAGGTGAACCTTAGGCTACTACTGTTGAGAAGAAATTGCTTACATGCAAATGACTGAATCCTGAATATTTGAAAAGAAGACTTTATGAGACGTGTTTTAAAAACACTTGTTTCAGGAAAGAGGAAGAGGAATAAGGTGGAAGTCACCTGAAAATCACGTAGTAAACACCAGGGAATTACACGGAGTTCAAGTGAATAATGGAGGGTGTTTGCATGGGGATCAAGGAAGACCCTGCAGGAATCTGGAATCTACGAGGTACCTATTCTTGTTACTGTGACTGGAGGGTTTCACCTTACCTCTTCCAATGAATCAGGCTTCAGTTTCTGAAATGTTTTGCACGCGATTTTACCCTGTAAATGTGTCTGGTGTGGTGTTGTGTATTCAAACTTTCCTTGTTCCAAAAGAGGACAGGGTTCTGGGCCATGGATTTCCATCGACATTTTTTCTGAACAAGAAGGTCTTTTGACCAGGTGCCGCGACCTCTATCGTAAAAATCTGTTAAGTAATGTTAGGCTAGAATCTGTGTGCCAAGGTCTCCAGTCTACTTCCTGGAAATAAAAGCGATGCTTGGCAGTGCTTCCAGGCTCTCTAATTAAATAACTTACAAAGAGTTCAAGCTTTGATCCAGTTTCCTGAGTGCCCAAACTACCTTCTCTTACCAGAAGAAAGGCTTGATGATACACAGTATGGTCACTGTCTAAAAGGAAAATTGATGACTTGGGACCAGGTTGTGCTGAATGTAATGTTTGGATGACACATGTTTGGTGGCATCAGCACAATTTCTGTCCTAAATGCTTTGAAGGGAGGACAGTTTTAGAGGAGAGCACCAAGTCTTCCATTCTTCCTCCCTCTAGGAGATGACAGCTTAGTTGTATAGGTCAAGGTGTCCAAAAGAGTTTCAGATAACAAGGGCTAGAAGAGATGTTTGTGGGCCTGGGTCTTGAGACTGGACTCTGTTACCAATTGGATGGGATGGTGTTGTGGGCCTGGGCTATAACTATGTCCTTTGAGGAGATGCAGCCATGGTTCAGATTTCCAGTCTTCGATTTATTTTTTCTTCTTTAAAGGAGGCTTTAACTTTGAGACAAGGCCTTCAGGCAACATTTGTTCACAGAGAGCAGAATTAGAACAGTGGCCTATGCAACCATTTCCGTCTGTGTCAGAGAAAGTCGTAAGAAATGCTCTGGGTTAATTTCCCAATTCTACTTTCTGGAAAAAGAGTTAGGGATTATAACTGCAACCAAGGACAGTACACTGGACCCAAGAGGAATTGCTGGCCAGAGACATGATCCTAGGTTTCGAGAGCTGAATCAAATTACATTCAGGCAGACTTGCCCTGTGGTTTAAGTTCTTTTATCTACTGGTTTTCAAAGGGGATGGGCTTCATGCCTTGCTTCACAGTCTTTTTTCTACTTTATGTAAGGAAAAGGCAGACCTCGTGCCCTGGGCCCATGTCACCTATCCACATTCTCAGAAAGTAAGAATATGTAGCACTGTTTTCGCAGGGAAAAGTACATATAACTGAGAAAATTCACATCACCCCGAGAAATCATTAGGATGCGTGGAACCGAAGGTGGTCACTGTCTAAAAGGAAAATTGATGACTTGGGACCAGGTTGTGCTGAATGTAATGTTTGGATGACACACGGTTGGTGGCATCAGCACAATTTCTGTCCTAAATGATTTCATACTGACCTAAAAACGAATGTCATATCCACAACAAAAAAACGTATGTGAGGTCAAGGATTTTTAATTCACGTGTAGTTTCGTCTGTTTGTCAGGAAATCTTCCAATGTCAGTGAAGGGCGTCATCGCACATTGCCTGCGATCGTAATTGAGTTGAGTGTGCATTGAGGAAGAGAATGGATAGCGTTTGAAACCATAGTTGCCATACTGTTTATTGTAGGAAAACTGCTGAGTCATTGTGAAGAGAGCTCACAATGCAAAAAGAACGGCTGCTTAAGAATATCTGTGTATCAAACCACTCACCACAAAACTGCGAGAGACTATCTTAACCAATATGGACAATGAGCTGAGATACTGACATTGAGGCAGTTTCTTCAACCTATTCTGAAGTGGATGTATTGGCCTAGCAGAGGTAATGTGGTGGTTGTCACCTGGAAATCTCTCACCAAGAATTGGGAATTCTTGCGGTACTCACAAGGCTTTCCCGCAAGATTCACTTGACCAGGAATACTGGTCTGAGGACATCACACGAAAAATCACATGAAATTGATGATGGTGGCACGCTCAGTTTTGTGTTTCTCTTCTCCATTCCTTGTTAATTTTCACTAAAACACTGAGAAAATAAGATTACCTGTGTACGTTATCCACTTAACAACCCTTCAATCCAACGGTCATGTCTGCATGAGAAGACTTGCTTGAGGCAGCATCATAGGCAAACACACACTTGTTGTTAGATAACAGCTCTGAGGTTCCGTATCTCTCAGGAAACCTGCTTGTATACAATGGGAGCAATGGTCAAACATCAACCGCGTTGAAATTTAAAGGCTGAGTCTGAATGACCAAGCTACCTTAGTGCGACGTAAACTCTAATTACCATTATACTGTGTTGTACCAGAAATGCTGACTTATTGTGAGCATAACCTTAAGAATTCTTGTGGGAGATCTATGCTATTCTTGAATGTGAACCGTAGGCTAATAGAGTCGAAAAGAAATTGGTTATAGGCCAATGACTCAAACCAGAAACAAGGTCTTTTTGACACATGTTTTACAAAAATTCTTTGAGGATTGGGGAAAAGGAATAACATGGAAGTCACCTGAAATTCATGTAGTAATCACGAGGGAATTACATGGAGTTCAAGTGAATACCTGGAGCCATTGATGTGTGGGCATCAAGAAGACCCTGCAGGAATCTGGAGTCTACCAGGTGTCTAGTCTTCTTCCTGTGACCGTACAGCCTCATATTACCACTTAAATGAATCAGGTGTCAGTTTGTGAAGGTTTTGCAAGCGAGTTTACTCTGTAAATGAGACCGGCATGGTGCTGTGTATTAAACATCCACACAATTTACCCTCATTCCGACAGAGGACAGGGTCCTGGGCTATGGATTTCCATTGACATTTTTTCTGACCAAGAGGGTCTTGGAAAGCTGTGCCACATCCTCTATTAAAAAATCCCTTCAGTAAAGTTAGGCTAGATTCTCTGTGCCAAGGTCTCCAGTCTACTATCTAGAAATAAAAGCGATGCTAGGCAGTACATCCAGGCTCTCTAATCGAGTAAATACAGAACACTTCTGCCCTTGATTAGATCTCTAAGTACCCAAACTACCTTCTCTTACCAGAAGTAAGGCTTACTGCTACAAGGTATGGTCACCTTTCAATAATTGTCTAAAAGGGAAATTAATGACTTGGGACCAGGTTGTGCTGAACGTAGAGTTAGGATGACACAGGGTTGGTGCCATTGGCCCTATTTCTATCATAAATGCTTTAATGGAAGGACAGTTTTTAGGCGAGCACCAAGTCCTCCATTCTTCTTCCTCCTAGGAGATGACAGCTTGGATGTATAGGCCAAGGTTTCCACAAGTTATTCAGGTAACATCGCCCAAGATGGACGATTTTGTATGTCTGGGTCTTGAGATTGAACATTGTTACCAATTGGATGGGCTTGACGTTGTGGGTCTTGACTATGTATTTTTCAGGATGTCCAGGCTGGTTCAGATTTGCATAGTCTCCAATTATTTCTTCTTCCATAAAGAAGGCTTTTGCTTTGAGAAAAGGCCTTCAGGCAACATTTGATCACAGAGAACAGGCTTGGAACTCTGGGCTGATGACACCCTTTCCATCTATGTCAGAGAAATTTGTAAGAAGTGCTCTGGGCTAATTTCTCCATTCTGCTTTTTGGAAAAAAATGTAGGGATTATAACTGTAACCAAAAACTGCACGCTGGATCCCAAGGAAATTTACAGGCAGGAGACATGATCCTACGTTTTGAGAGAAGACTCCAATTCCATGAAGATAGACTTGCCCTGTGGTTTCAGTTCTTTAATCTACTACTTTTCAGGGAAGATTGGCTTAGTGCCTTGGTTCAGTCTCCTTTCTACATTTGTAAGGAATGTACTGGTCTTGTGCCTTGGGCCCATGTCACCAATCCATAATCTCACAAGGTAAGAGGTTGTAGTGCTTTCTTTGAAGGGAAAAGTGCATAGGACTGAAAAAATTCACATCGACACTGAGAAATCTTTAGTATGCCTGGGAACAAAGGTAGCCTAGAGGGACTTCGTACTGACCTGGAAACAAATGTTATGTCCATATTAAAAAACCTGACGTGAGGTCAACGGTATATGTGGGCAGTCAAGGATCTTTAATTCACCTCTAGTTTTGTCTGTTTGTCTGGAAATCTTCCTATGTCAGTGGAGGGCGTAGTGGCACATTGACTGTGTTCATAATTGTGCCTAAATGTGCTAGGAGGAAGCAAATGGATAGCGTTTAAAATCATGGTTGCCATACTGCTATATTGTAATAAAAATGTTGAGTCATTGTGATGATAGCTCTTTACTGCAAAAAGAACGGCTGCTTAGCAATGTCGGTGTATCAAACTGCACACCACAAAACTGCGAGAGACTGTCTTAACCAATATGGAGAAAGAGCTGAGATACTGACATTGAGGCAGTTTCTTCAATCTGTTCTGAAATTACTTATTTGCCAAGCAGAGGTAATGAGGTTGAAGTCACCTGGAAATCTCGAACCTACCAAGAATTGGGAACTCTCACGATACTCGTGAGGATTTCCAGTGATATTCACGTGACCAGGAGAGAGTGGCCTGAGGATGTCGTATGAAAAATTACATGAAATTGGTGATGGTGGCGCATTCAATTTTGTGTTTCCCTTCTCCATTCCTTGTTAATATTCACATAAGCAGTGAGAAAATAAGATTACCTGTGTACGTTATCCACTTAACAACCCTTCGATCCAACGGTCATGTCTGCATGAGAAGACTTGCTTGAGTCAGCGTCATAGGCAAACACACACTTGTTGTTAGATAACTGCCCTGAGGTTCCATCTCTCTCAGGAAACCTGCTTGTATACAATGGGAGCAGTGGTCACACATCAACGATGTTGAAATTTAGAGGCTGAATCTGAAAGACAAAACTACTTTAGAGCGGTGTAAACTCTAAGTACCATTATACTGTATTGTAGCGGAAATGCTTACTCATTGTGAGCATAACACTTAACAGTTCTGGAGGGAGATCCATGCTATTCTTGAATGTGAACCTTAGGCAAATAGAGTGGAAAAAAAATTGCTTGGAGTCCTATGACTCAATCCTGAAAAAATGAAGACAGGACTTTTTGAGACATGTTTTACAAAAACTCGTTCGAGGATTGGGGAAGGGGAATAAGGTGGAAGTCTCCTGAAATTCACATAGTAATCACAAGGGAATTACACGGAGTTCAAGTGAATACCTGGAGGTGTTCACGTGGGCATCAAGAATACCCTGCAGGAATCTGGAGTCTGCCAGGAGTCTAGTCTAATTCCTGTGACTGTACGGTCTCACCTTACCAGTTAAATGAATCAGGTGTCAGTTTGTGAAATGTTTTGCACGCGAGATTACTCTGTAAATGAGACTGGTGTGGAGCTGTGTATTAAACATCCACATAAATTACCCTCTTTCCCACAGAGAACATGGTCCTGGGCCATGGATTTCTATTGACATTTTTTCTGACCAAGAAGGTCTTGGGAGGCTGTGCACATCCTCTATGAAAAAAATCCCTTCAGTAAAGTTAGGCTAGATTCTCTGTGCCAAGGTCTCCAGTCGAATTCCTAGAAATAAAGCAATGCTAGGCAGTACTTCCAAGCTCTCTAATGGAGTAATTACAGAACACTTCTGGCCTTGATCCATATCTAAGTACCCAAACTACCTTCTCTTACCAGAAGGAAGGCTTACTGTCGCAAGGTATGGTCATCTTTCAATAATAGTCTAAAAGGAAAATTAATGACTTGAGAGCAGTTGTGCTGAACGTAGATATAGGATGACACAGGGTTGGTGCCATTGGCCCTATTTCTATTGTAAATGCTTTCAAGGGAGGACAGTTTTGAGGTGAGAACCAAGTCCTCTATTCATCTTCCTCCTAGGAGATGACAACTTGGATGTAGGCCATGGTGTCCACAAGTGTTTCAGGTAACATGCCCCAGATTGGATGATTTTGTGGGTCTGAGTCTTGAGATTAGACATTGTTAACAATTGGTTGGGCTTGATGTTGTGGGCCTGGGCTATAACTATGTTCTTTCAGAAGGTCCAGGCTTGGTTCTGATTTCCTCAGTTTCTGATTTATTTATTTTTTCCATAAAGAAGGCTTTTGCTTTGAGAAAAGGACTTCAGGCAACATTTGTTCATAAAGAAAAGTATTGGAAATCTGGGCTGATGCCACCCTTTCTGTCTATGTCAGAGAAAATCATAAGAAGTGCTCCGGGCTAATTTCTCAATTCTGCTTTCTGGAAAAAGACATAAGGATAATAACTGCAACCAACGACAGCATACTGGATCCTAAGAGAAATTTCAGGCAGGAGACATGATTCTGCGTTCAAGAGAAGACACAAATTCCATGAAGACAGACTTGCTGTGTGGTTTCAGTTCTTTTATCTACTATTTTACAGAAAGGATGGGTTTAGTGCCTTGGTTCACAGTCTCCTTTATACTTTATGAGGAAAGACAGGCTTTGTGCCTTGGGACCATGTCACAATCCACATTCTCACAAGGTAAGCGGATGTAGTGCTTTCTTTGAAGGGAAAAGTGCATATAACAGAGAAAATTCTCATCAACACTGAGAAATCATTAGTATGCGTGAAAGCGAAGGTGGCTTAAAAGGAGTTCGTACTGGTCTGGAAAGGAATATCATGTCCACATTAAAAAATCAGACGTGAGGTCAACGGTATATGCAGGCAGTCAGGGATATTTAATAAAACTCTAGTTTTGTCTTTGTCAGGATATCTTCCTATGTCAGTGGAAGGCGTAGTCACTCATTATCTGCGTTCATAATTGAGCCTAATTGTGATAGGAGGAAGCGAATGGATGGCGTTTGAATCCATAGTTGTCCTACTGCTTTATTGTAGGAAAGATGCTGAGTCATTGTGTGGATAGCTCTTTACTGCAAAAAGAACGGCTGCTTAAGAATGTCTGTGTATCAAATGGCACACCACAATACTGCAAGAGACTGGCTTAACCAATATGGACAGACTGCTGAGATACTGAGATTCAGGCAGTTTCTTCAGCCTGTTTTGAATTGCCTTGTATTGGCCTAGCAGAAGTAATGAGGTGGAAGTCGCCAGGAAATCTTGTTCCAAGAATTGGGAAATCTCACATTAC
This sequence comes from Pteropus alecto, assembly GCF_000325575.1. Classification (NCBI taxonomy): domain Eukaryota; kingdom Metazoa; phylum Chordata; class Mammalia; order Chiroptera; family Pteropodidae; genus Pteropus; species Pteropus alecto. Next base: position 46,853 of record NW_006431917.1, on the reverse strand, counting down.
CCTAGAGGCTTTCCCGCAAGAATCAACTGACCAGGAAGAGACTGGCCTGAGGACATCTCACAAAAAATCACATGAAATTGGTGATGGTCCGGCGCTCCGTTTTGTGTTTTCTTTCTACATTCCTTGTTAATATTCACATCAGCACTGAGGAATTAAGAGTACCTGTGTACCATTGCCCCCTAACAGCCCTTGAATCGAAAGGTCATGTACTACAAACTGCAAACAAGCTGCCACTCTATTACCACCTTCTTGTGCATTCTAGGCAGATGGCAACCTCAGGAGCATGGATGTCAGACTGTTTCCCACCAGCTCTCTGCTACTGAAAACAGGAAACTTCGAAAGAAATCTACAGTTATGTCAGACTGGGATTGCACATCACTCATTTCAAAATCAATGGGGGTAAGAACTTGCTCAAAACAGAAACGTATGACCCGAATTTCAGGTAAGAACTACAATTCCTTTCTGTACATTCTTAGAGTGCCGATTTGCTTCACAGCATGCACCAATACTAGCACCAAATCGTCGACTGCACTTCTGTATTACAGAACTCAGGCATTCAAAAACGAGTTTCCTTTGCATGTGCTGCATATTTTCTCTAAAGTTTATAGTATTTCTATCTCTTCTTAATGGCAACATGTGAACTGAAATATTGAAACACCATAGCACATTGTTAATCGCAGCAGTCTAATATTTTTTCAGCATATTCACTCTCTTCCAAAACATGGCAGCCTGAACCCACTTCGTCGAATTTCCAACATGAGAACTGCCAGTTTTCCCTAATCGCTTTCACACTTTGTAGATGTTGGAAAAATCCAAGGTTGCTTCACACACTGCAGATATTAAATCGCCACTTAGAACATACAATGAGCAATTCAGATTACCTATTTATACCTTGGCATAGAGGATGTGTTTGGAGCATCATGACGAAACAGAAGCCTGCAGCATGGAAGTGGCTCAACTCAAACCCATTGCCTCAAGCAGTTTTCCTAAGAAGCATGTTTGGATCCAAGCTTTGAGGCTCCACCTGTGTGTAAGTGTCTCTTCTGAAACCACTTTAAAAGACAGTTTCAATTTCCATATGCATTTTACAACGCATATACTCTTTTTTCTTTAAAAGGAGTTTCTGAGGACACAATTACAAGCACATTCTCACCAGATTTCTCATCACATTGTCCTGTGACACTACACGCAAGACATAGTACCTTTCGATTCTCCTCAGCAAAGAAACACTGTGTAAGAAAGCTGATAAAGAGGTGCTATTATAAACTAAAAGCAAGCTACCTCTGTACCCCCTCATGCAGTCTAGGTAGATGGCAAGTTTGAAAGTATGGATCTTTAAAGAGTGTATCCCACCAGCGCTTTGGGACTGAAACAGTATGCATCATAAACAGAGCTACAGTCATGTTAGATTGGGAATAATCTTCGCTCTTGTCAAGAACACTGGGGAAAAGAGCTTGCTCATATCAAAAAATGTATTCTATGCATTACGGATAAAACAGCAATTTCTTCCCCTATTGTTAGAGTGTCGACTTAGACTTCACAGCATACACAAATACTAGCACCGAATCATTGACTGGATTTCAGATGACAGACTCCAGGTATTCCAAAAAATGTTTTCATTGCATGTCCTATGGACCTCCTCTAAAGTTTATAGTTTTTCTATATCCTCTTCATGGCAATGGATGAACCACAGTATTGAAACACTATACCACATTGTTTATCATAATGGTTTGAGGTTTCTTCAGCATATACGCTCCCTTCCTAAATATGGCATCCTAAACAAGCCTCGTATGATTTCCCACCATGAAAACTACTAGTTTGCCCTAATTGCTTTCACACTTTGTAGATGTTGGAAGAGATCAAGGTTGCTTCACAAATTGCAGATGTCAAGTCATCCCTTAGAACAATACTACAGGCAATTCAAATTATCTATTGATCACAGGGCATATAGGATATGTTCGTAGCACCACAATGAAACCAAAGCTTGAAGAATGGAAGCAGCTCAATGGAAAGCCACTTCTTCAAACATTGTTCATCAGAGTGATCTAACTTCCTGATTAAGCTATATTTGGATCCCAGAATTAAGGTCCCAACAGTGTGTCACTGTGTCTTCTGAAATTTCTTTGGGAGACAGTTCCAGTTTCCATATGCATTCCACCGATGATTTCCCTTTCATTTCTGGGATGGAGTTGCAGAGGACGAGATTACAAGAACATGATCACCAGAAAGATTTCTCATCACACTAGACAGTGTCACAACAGGCGAAAACAGTGGCCATCTTTTCTGCTTGGCAAAGGAACACTGCAAAAGACTGCTGTAAGATCTGCTTTCCTATACAACAAGGAGGCTCCCACAATATCACTGCCTGCACACGCAGACTGTGTGGAGGGCAAGTTCATGACGTGTGATCTCTAAAGAATGATCCCGACCAGCTCTTTGGTACTGAAGTCAAGTCACCTAATAAAAAGAGCCCGAGTCGTGTGAGACTGGATTTAAATTTCATTCTTGTCTAGAACACGGGAGCAAAGTGATTCTTCAATTACAAAATGTATTTCATGAAGTACAGTTAAGAAGTGTAATCCCTTTCTCTAATTGTGTATGTGCTGCCTTAGACGTCACAGCGTACAACAATGCTAGCAGCGAAACGTTTACCGAACTTCTAAATTACAGAAGGCTGGTATTCAAAAACCGGTTTCCATTCTATGTGCTGCTGAGTGAGTGGATATGGTAGATTTTCCCTATCACTACTTCATGGCAACTAAAGAAGCACAGTGTTGAAAAACCATATCACATTGTGTATAGCAACTTTTTGAGGTCTCTTCAGCATATATTCATCCTTCTGAAACATGGCAACCTGAACCCGCTTCGTATGAATTTACGCCATGAAAAATGCTGTGTTTCTCATGATCGATTGCACACTTTCTAGATGTCGGAAGAGTCCATGTTTGCTTCTGAAAATGCAGTTATCAAATCACTTCTCGGAATGCTAATGCAACCCATTTTCAATATCTATCACTCAGCATACATGGTGGGTTGGGATTACTGCTTCAAAACAGAAGCTTACAGAGAGAAAGCGGCTCAGGTCAAAGCCTTGACCTCAACCGTGATTCGTTAAAGTGACCTAACATGGCGAGAAGCATATTTGGATTCCTGGTGCAAGACCACACCAATGCATCAGAATCGGATCTGAAAAATCGTTGTGAAAACTCCTTCGGTTTCAATATTGATTCCACCAGTCATTTTCTGTTCATTTTTGGGATGACGTTGCTGAGGAAGAGATCACAACCCCTTCCTCATCTGTAAGTTTGCTCATCACATTTGCATGTGACTCTACAGCTGAGATAAAGTGGGTTTCCGTACACATCGGCAAAAGGAGCTGGATCAAATGGCTGTTAAGATTTCTACATCAACGATAAGGAGAATCCACAGTATTAAGACCTGCACCTATGGACAATAGAGATGAGAAGTACATGATGATGGATGTCTAAAGAATGTTTCCTGCCATAGTGAAGATGAGTGGCATCATAAACAGATCCACTATCGTGTGAGACTGGGTGGAACTTCATTCTGGCCTAGAACATGGGAGTCAAGAGCTTTTTTATATATGAAGTGTATTACATGAAGTCCAGGTGAGAACCGTAATTTCTTCCTCTGTATTTTGTAAGTGCCACCTTAGACTTTACAGCATACAGTGACAAGCAGCGAATTGTTGGCCGGATTACTGGATTCACAAAAACAGGTATTCAAAACCTGTTTCCTTTGATGTGTTGCTGCCCGTCCCAAAGCTTATGGTTTAACGATCCCCTGTTTGAGACAAAAAAAAAAAAAGCAGCCAGTGTTGAAAAACGATACCACATTTTTTAATCCCAACTATCTGAGTTCTCTTCAGGATATACGCTCCCGCCATAACATGGCAGTTGGAACCCGCTTCGTACGAATTTCCACCATGGAAACGGTCGGGTTTCCGTCACGGATGTCACACACTGTAGTTGTTGGATGGTTTCAAATTTGCTTCAGAAACTGCACTTCTCAAGTGGCTTCTTAGAACAATTCTGCAGCCCATTCAAAATATCTGTATATTGCTTGGCATACAGGATGACTTCGGGGCACTGCTTTGAACAGAAGCTTACCAAATGGAAGCGGCTCAGTTTAAAACCTTTGCTACCACCACTCTTAGTTAGAGTGATCTGACACACTGAGGAAGCATATTAGGTTCTGGTTGATGACTTCACCAGTGTGTCAGGGTCTGTTCTGAAAAGAGTTTGGAGAAGACCTTCACTTACAATATGCATCTCGTCAATCAGTTACTTTTCATTTCTGGCATGGAGTTGCTGAGGACATTACAAGCACATGTTCAGCAGAAAAATTTCTCCTGGTGTTCAACAGTCTCTCAACAGGCAAGACCCAGGGGATTTCAGTTCTGCTCGACAATGGGACACTTGCAGAGGACTGCTGTAAAGATTCATTCTCATACATTACAAGGAGGCTCCCACAATATTACTACCTGTACACGCAGACTGTATGGATTGTAAGTTCAGGACGCAGGATCTCTAAAGTATGTTCCCTACCAGCTCTTTGGTACTGAAGACAAGTCGCATAATAAGCAGAGCCACAGTCATGTGAGACTGGGTTTTAACTTTATTCCGGTTTTGAACATGGCAACAAAGTGTGTTTTCAAATATAAAATGTATTACATGACATACAGGTAAGTACTAAAATCTCCTTTCTGTATGTTGTATATGTGCGGGCTTAGACTTCACAGCATACACCAATACTAGCAGCGAATCGTTTACCGGAGTTCGGGATTACAGAAGGCAGGTATTCAAAATCTTGTTTCCTTTCCATGTGCTTCTCATTGACTCTAATGTTTGTAGATTTTCTTTCACCTCTTTGTGGCAAGAAAAGAAAAAGTATTGAAAAGACATACCATCGTGGCCACTTTTGGTGTTCTCTTCAGTATATGCGCTCTCTTCCAAAACATGCCCATAGGAACCTGCTTCGCACGAATTTCCACCAGAAAAACTGCAAATTTTTCCAACTCGACTTCACACTTGGTAGATGTTAGAAGATTCCAAGTTTGCTTCAGAAACCACCGTTGTCAAGATCCTTCTTAGAGCAATACTGCAGTCCATTCAAAGTATCCATACATCACTTGGCATACAGAATGAGTTTGGAGTGCCGCTTCGAAACACAAGCTTATAGAGTGGAACAGGCTAAAATCTAAGCCTTTGCTACAACCTTTATTTATCAGAGTAATCTAACTTCCTGACGAAGCATATTCGGATCCCAGTTTATTTCTCCACCGGTCTGTTAATGTCTGATCTGAAAAGTCTTAGAGAGAAGTCCTTCCATTTCAATATGCTTTTCCCCAACCATTTATGCTTCTTTTCTGGGACGGTGTTGCTGAGTATGGGATTACAAGCACATTCTCACCAGAAAGATTTCTCATCACTTTTGAGTGGAACACTACAGGTGGATTTCTATTATCCTCGTAAAAGAGAAACTTCATGAGATGGCTGTAATGACACACTTTCATAAACAACAAGGAGGCTACCACAGTATTCATACCTGCACACGCAGACTGCACAGCTAGGAAATTCATGACCGTGGATCTCTAAAGATTGTTTCTTGCCAGTCTTTCCTACTGAAGACAGGAAGCATCATAAACAGAACTACAGTCGTGTCAGACTGAGTTTTAAATTCATTCCTGTCTAGAACACGGGAGAAGAGAGGTTCTTCAAATATAAAATGTATTCATTGAAGTATCGGTAAGAAATGTAATTACTTCTTCTATATGGTGTAAGTGCCACCTTAGACTTCAGAGCATACACCAGTACTAGCAGCGAATCATTTCTCGGGCTTCTGGATTACAGAATGCAGATATTTAAAAGCATTTTTTTTTTACATGTGCTGCTGAGTGACTCTAAAGGATAAAGTTTTCCTACTGAATCCCTCTGGACAAAAGAACCACAGTGTTGAAAAACCATACCACATTTTTTTTTTTAATCTCAACTATTAGAGTTCTATTCAGGATATGCACTCCAATCCAAAATATGGCTGCCGGAACCTGCTACATACGAATTTCTACAATGAAAACTGCCAGGTTTCCAGTATCAATTTCACACTCTGTAGTTGTTGGAAGATTCCAAGTTTGCTTCACAAACTACAGTTATCAAGTCGCTTCTTAGAATAATACTGAGGCCCATTCACAATATCTGTATATCACTTAGTATAAAGGATGAGTACGGAGCACTGTTTCTAAACAGAAGCTTACAGAGTGGAAGCAGTTCTTTTCAAAGCCTTTGCCCCAAACATTATTCGTCAGTGATCTAAATTCTGAATTAAGCATATTTGGATCCCAGCCTAAATGCTCTATCAGTTGGTCAGTGTCCCTCTGGAACAACTTTGGGAGACAGTTTCAATTTCCATATGCATTACGAAACACTGTTCATTTATGAATCGATGCTTCCGAGGACACAGATATCTCCTACTCTTTAATATCAAGAATTTGTAAGTAAGAGAAACACAAGACCCACAGAGAGATAAATCAGAAGGTCAGTCTAAAATCTTTAAGAGCACAGATATGCAAGGACATCTGTACACAACATAGTTTGCTGGAATACATTAATATAAGAAGAAAAGGAAAGTGTTTCATTACAAAAGGGAACTGGTTAATTCTACAATCAGAAGTAATTAAAAAAATTTAGTACGGCCATTTAGCCCATTCAAGTGGATTGGAGAATATTTGTTATCGTTACTGTAGCAGCTAACATTTACTGTGAGCATCCTATTTTCCAGGCACTGTACTTTTAACCAGCAAAGAATACTGACTCCCTTTACAAAACATTCCTCACTGTGAAATGGGTACACTAGGTAATAAAATTTTACTTTCATCAACTTTCCCAGTTTGTACTGGTTTAATGCTTACCAAGTTAACTTTGGATTGTGATCTGGCCTCATATAAGTGTCTTCCTAAAGAAAAAAATAAGTAATGACCATACGGAATTCAACTCTTCCACTTCCATGGAAAGGGATATATCGTGGGAAGTATAGAAAATAACTTTGATGATCATGTGACTTGTCATCTAAGAATGTCTATATGAAATAAATGTGCTGGTTAGTATGGTCACTGGCACATTAATTAACATTTAATTAACAAATTGGCACTCTGCTGTCTACCTCGGTTATGCATGTATTTTCGTTATTCTTCCCTGGACATTAAGAGTGAGTGTTTAGAGCTTCATGGCATTGAATCAGGTCTAACAGTCTTTATCACCACCACTTTCATCTATGAAATTAGTTTTCAAAGAGAGATCAAAAAGGCTATATACTGGAGAAAACAATTGTGTAGATGACAGAGGTTCTGTTCTTCCTTCCAATGACCAAATCAAAGTTGTAACTGAAACTACAAGCAGAAGCAAGGTAAAATTGCCTGGCATCTAGAAAAACAATCCATACAACTATGAAGAAATCTAAGAAAGCACCATGCAATGGCAGAAGGTAGGATGGGGCGAGGATGCGGGTCTGCCTGGTCCTGAGCGGCTGAGTGAGATGGAGGCTGCGGCAGCAACAGACGTCTCTTAAAGGGGCTGCATCCGTGAGCGAATTTTCTCAGTGTCAGACCTGCTGGCTCTGAGCACCAGTGCCTATTCGGCTGCACACAAGGGCAACAGGGACTTACAGAGAGACATTGTCGGAATGAGGGCTGAGGCGAGACTTGTGGGTACAGAAGTGCCAGTGGTATCCATTGTTCTCTATTGAGCCAAAACCCTCCAAGTGCAGGGGCACAGCATAGCTATAGCTGTGACATCATCTCCTTGGATAACAGAGGTCTCTCTGCCCAGAAGATTCTCTAAAACCTGTCTCTCCTAAGTCACGGCCCCACGCAAGCCACATCCAAGTGTGTCCTTGGCCAGTCAGGTGCTCCTTGCTGAGCAGTGCCTAGACTCACACTGGAGGCAGCTGACCTCGATTTCTGGTGTGGCTTTTTGAGACAACTATAAGCACAGCATCTGTGGATTGCTTGCTGAATCTTAACAGGTAGCCCTGGAGGGGCAGAGATTTGGGCTAAATTTGGCCTGCAGTCGGACTCCTCTCAGGATGTGCCACTAGACACCTACTTCACAATTCCACACTGATAAGACAGGGAGACTTAGGAGCTTTGCTTAGTACATAGAAACAGACACAAAAAATCAGGCAAAATGGGAAGACAAAGAGGAAAATATATGAGAAAATAGAACAGAGATACAGGAATAATGGAGTCAAGCAATCTGACAGATGCAGAGTTCAAAACACTGGTTATAAACGTGCACAATGAATTTTGGGAAAGTGTAGATAAATTCAGTGAGAACTTCAACAGGAGATAAAAACCATAAAAAATGGAAATGGAAATTATAAAGAGAACCAGTTTGAAATGAAAAACACATTATCTGAGATGAGAAGTTTATTAAATGGAATAAACAAAGTGAATAATGAAGAGCAAATGACCAATATAAAGGATGGGACAGACAAAAACACTTAAACAGAATGGCAAAAAAAAAAAAAGAAGCTGAGACTATAATAATAATTTAAGGAGCCTATTGGACACTATTAAAAAGGAAAAATATCCATGTCATAGAGGTGCCTGAGGGGAAACAACATGTTGAAGAGCAATTTGAAGAAATAATGTTGGAAAACTTTTCTAACCAGGTGAAGGAAATAGATATAAAACTCTAGGAAGCTCAGAGAGTTCCCAAAACCAGAAACCAAAGAGGTCTACACCAAGACACATCGTAATTAAAATGTCAACCTTAAATACAAAGAAGAATCTTAAAAGCAGTTATTTACCTACAAGGGAGCACCCATAAGACTGGCAGCTGTCTTCTCAGAAGAAACTATGGAGAACACTTGAATATGTTGCTTGGCACAACATATTCGATGTGAATACAGAGAGAATCTTAAAAGCAGCAAGAGAAGAACAGTTAAGTTACCTGTAAGGGAGCTCCCATAAGACTGTCAGCTGATTTCTCAACAGAAACTTTTCAGGACAGAAGGGCTTGACACAAAATATTCAAAGTGATGAAAACCCAGGATCTACAACCAAGATTACTTTATCCAGCAAAGCTATCATTTAGAGTTGAAGGACAGACAAAGAGTTTCCCAGACAAAAATAAGCTAAAGGAATTTATTACCACCAATCCAGTATTACCGGAAGTGTTGGAAAGACTTCTTGAAGAAGAAAAAACATGTATCAAAAACTGGAATAAAGACTGGTAACAATGGTATTTCTATCCATAAGTACCTCAATGGAAAAGAGTGAAATGCTCTAACTAAAAGTTAGACTGTCTGAAAGGAAAGGAAAACAAGACCCTTACACATTGCCTATAAGAGGCTCACTTCAGATTAAAACACACATGCAGACTAAAAAGAAGGATGGAAAAAGATATTGCTTTGATGGACCTAGAAGGTATTTAAGTCAGACAGAGAAAAATAAACACTATGTGTCTTCACTTATCTGCGAAATCTGAAGAATTAAAGAACAAGCTAATCAAAAACAGACTTACAAATATAGTGGACAATTTGGTGTTGGACAGAGAGGAGTGGGTTTGGGGGCTAGGAGAATAGGGTGAAAGGTTAAAGAAGTAAAAGTTAGTAGCTAATGGATGATCACGAGCATGAGGAGCACGGCATAGAGAATGTAATTAGAATGAATATGTTGGCTAGATGGAGGATAAGGGGAAGGAGGGAGCAATTAGGGGGATCATTTTATGAACTGTATAGCTGTCCAACCAGTGGACTGTGTACTTGAAACTAATTAAAATAATTTTTAAAAGGCTACATACTATATGATTCCAATATTCTGGAAAAGGTAAAACTGTGAAGACAATCAAAAGATCAGGGTTTAGTGAGGAAGGGAGGGATGAATAGCAGGAGCACAGAAGATTTTTAAAGCAGTGAAACTAATCTGCATGATATTATAATAATGGATATATATCATTACACACTAGTCAGACCCACAGAATGTACACCAGAAGTGAACCCAAATTAAAGCATGAACTTTGGGTGATCATGATGTCTCATTGTAGGTTCACCTATTGTAACTAATGTACCATTCTGGTGCAAGATGTTCATAGTGATGGAAGCTATCGGTGTCCATGGGGCAATGAGTGTATGGGAATTATCTTATCTTCTGCTCAATTTTGCTATGATTATGAAACTTTTCCAAAAGGTGTGAAATTTTCATGCTTAAGAATAACAATACAGAGTTTTAAAAAAGTACAAAAAAAATCAAAAACACGTGCCTGCTATGCTGACTGCCCTAGCAAATGCACAGTTAATTCTATCAGAAGCAACACTAGATTGACATCCTTATGGTAATTTTCAAGATGAGGAAGTGTGGTTCTAAATGTTAAATATCTTGCTCAGAGACCACACAGCAATAATTGAATTCAAACTAGTCTATATGAATTTGTAATCTGAGCTTCATTATTAAACTATGCTTGTTGAGAAGGAATTGTAAAACTCTGGGCCTTTCCATGACTTACCCAACTAGCTGTGGCCACTAACCTGACTTATGTAGAATATTTATTATTCATGAAATGTTCATGATTTTTGATGTTTGAGATGGTTTATATCATTTAGTTCTCCAGAATCTTAGAAAGATTAAATTATTTGCCCATGCTTGTGTTTTGAAACCAATGTCACATGAAGTCAAAGCTTCTTTCGAAGTGACACATAACTTGTGACACTTGAAAATTGCCTAGTTTTTCTCATTCATATCTTCATATCCACTTAAGAAGTAAAAGTAATATAAATTAAAATGAAATTATACTTTCAAGTTGCCATTTTAAATTTTCATTAATTTCACCTCATCATAGGGAAAGGGACATCGTGATTTTGCTTGTATGAAGTTTTCATTAAGTAAAATGCCTTGAGTGCTTTCTGTCTAACTAGAATTCTGTTGGTGAAAAATAGATTTCCAAGTCTCATGGAGCTTAAATTTAGTGGAAAGTTGACATATAATGAACATAGTAGATGATACTTTGAAGAAAAATAAAGAATAAAATTTAAGTTGAAGAGAGTATCATTACTCTTTTGGATAGAGTAATCAAAGAAAGCCTATCCCAACAGATAACATTAAAGCAGCTAATACATAGGCATAATTTTAAAATTTTCAGGTGTAATCAGCTATAATTTTTATGAGTTAAACCACTTTTGAAGGTGTGAACAAGACACTGCATGATTGATATTCCTTGCACAAATATGGATAATCACCTCATTCACAGGATATTTAATGTGACAGCCAAAGGTTAAATTTCTTAAAATGTCCACAAATCATTGTTATAAAACACACATGCCTTTATTATAAGAGAATCACTCCTCTCTAAGTCAGTGTCTATTGTATTTTATTTGACACATAATTACTTAAATGTTAGTTATCTACCTGAAACTTCTCCTCACAACTCAGAAGTAGGAGATCTTTTGCTAGAGAGAGGCAGATAAACAGAGACAACTGACATCTGTCGATCTGAACTCAATAGAAGACAGAATAATAAATAAATACTAATACAGAAATTGTGAAATGATAGCAGGCTAGGTTAGGATAATTCAGAGTGCAATAGTAAAGATATTTTAATAATCATTGATAGCATTCAGAATATGTGAGAACAGGTAGCTTAATAAATAATCACAACTTGAGTCGACCATAATATGCTCAATCGTGTTCAATGTAAACGGTTCAAAGGCAGGGGCATGGCACATATTTTAGACCAATTTAACAGATATATTGTTTAAAATGTATCATATGTTCTTGAAAGAATGAGCTTTAGGCATCTAGATACACCACTTTGAGAAAGTGCATTCTCTAGTTGGGTTCCTTAGATAATGAGCTATTTGAAAAATATGGGGCCATAAAAATCATGATTTATACTGAAATTATTAATGTTATCATTTATTTCTTATATGCTACATTTGAGGTTATATTGGTGCATCATTCAAAGCAATCTGAAGAATATCTTCTCACGTCTAATTATCGTTCTTATTAGAAAGTACTCTCAGAAACATCACATATTTCAAATAAAGATACCTATATCCAGAAAAGAGCAAGCTAGCTAAATTATTATTAAGACAGTGTTTTAAATTATGTTTAATCCGAACATTATAATAACTTAAATGATCTCATCCAATAAAAAATTATAGCCGTATGAAAATAAATATATGTCAACAAAAGTCCATTACTCAGTCAGATCTATTTTTTCCACTACAGTTGGAGGCACATTTGAAACAATGACTAGCATATCCCACTGATTGACCACAGAGAACGGAAAGAAGAAAACAACACAATTTGTTTGGCTTTTTTACTCATTAACACTTCTATAATTAAAAATAACAGTTATTTCTTCTCTACTGTGCATAGACTTTTTAAATTTAGGAATAAGTGATATTTGTGGTTACGCAATTTCCACTAGATGTAGGGCCATGGGAGAATGATTGACTGTTGTTTCCTTAGAAGTTACAGATCCCTAAATGACTTTGACTGTTGTAGATTTTGTTGTTTGTTTTCTTGGTTATTTACTAGGCCATGAGAGAAGACTTTTTTTTTTAACATGCTCTTTAAGCACACTGAGAAGAATGAAAATCACAGCCTTTAGATTTTATAAATATCATGAGATCATCTATTCATTGTCACTATGAATTGGGGATATGACTACTTAGAATAATTCATTCCGTGTAATCATCATAGATAGTCTTTACGTCTGCTTTAGCCAACTTTATGTATGTGTTGATATAGTGACATGTACATAGGAATTTACATAGGGGCTAAAATAAATTTCAACAGCTATTTATGAATTTGTCCTATTTATTTAACATTTACAGCATTCTTTCTATTCTTATTTAGAAAAATGAAAAAACTAAAAGCATTTATTCCTTTCTTACACTTTACTTTTTTCCCTCGATATTCTATAGGCTTTAATCATTTAATTCTAATAATTACCGTATCGAGTAGTTATAATTATTATTCCAATTTTAAATGAGAAAACTGATAAAACAAGTAGACATTTAGTAACTTGGACCCAATTAGCACAGGCTCTCTAACTCTCTAACTTCTTCACTATTATGCAATTTGGACTAAAACACTGTAAAATGAAATCATATATTGTCCTGCATGTCCATGACACACTTTGAAAATTGTATAAATGCATGTATGCCGGGACCAAAAATTGAATATTCTAGATTAAATATATTTGTTAACCTATAGGTAAACATAATTTATCCTAGGGGATGATTTTTTGTTTACAAGGTTTTTTTTTTTTTAATATATATTTGCTCAGAAATTCTCTATCAGGAGTCACAAACTCAGTGTCTTCATAAAAGGTACCACAGTATGATGTTAATAATTCCTAATTTCAATATGTCTTTTAGTATTTGTATAGTTAAGTGAAAAGATATATTTCAGAAATATTCAAATCAGCCAAATACAACTTTGCATAGAAACAGCTTAATAATTTTATGTAAAGACATACAACATATTTTGAATGATAAAGACCTTTATAGGGGATTTATGAGTATTTTATTATAGTTAGAATTTGCTAGAATTAAAGTTAAGTAGAACTAAGTTCATTCTTAATTTAAAGAGTGGTGTCAAATATCATGGAATAATATCTATTTAAAAATTTTAAAAAACTGCAGAAGGTTTCTTTTATTTTTAAAAGTTATAAACTCATATAGTCTAAAAGAAGGCATGAGAGTTAGAAATAAGAAAAACTTGCATTATATAATAATTGATACATTTTTAAATTTATTTTTTTTACTTCTAAAATATTTTGGAAAATAAATATTATTACCTCTTAAAATAATTTTTTTCATCATTGCTGATAAAATGACTCATGTATTCTTCAATGATGCTTTAAAATGAATTCTGAAATTATTTGTTCGAACTTTCATTCACATGGAAAAGATATAAATTGTGCTCACTTCAATACAAATAGTAACAAAACATGAATAATTTGAGCCCTTTAGTTGAAGGGAAAATTGGTTTTTAATGTTTATTTTGAATAAAAACAATTACAGGATTTTACTAGAAGCTCACTTATTATTAAAATGTTTAAGAATTTAAAAATTGAAAAAATTCTGTAGTTATAAATCCTAAAACCTTCAGCATTCAAAGCAAATTAAATGACACATTCACAATTTTTAACTTTCTTGTTCTACTTAGTTATATTACATTAGACCAATACAAACCAAAATTTTTTTTTTTCTCAGTTCTCATCCTCTCATCTCTCTTCTGGCTACTGTACTTGCTCCTCTTTTTGTATTCCCTTTTCCTCGTAAGGGCATCACCATCTATGAACTGAACTAAGCTAAAAATCTCAGTATCCTCTTCAACTTTTATCTCACCCCTCATTCCCTATTTCTAGTCCATTACCAAGCCTTCTGCATCCTGATAGATAGTCAGTTCAGTGACTATCTATCTAGACAATGTTGCCCAATTTCAGGCTCTCTTGTCTCATTTTTTTTCTTACAGCAGAAATAGTTTCAAAATGACTGATAGCTTACTCCTGCCAGAAAATGGATGTTAAGACAAGTCCATTAAGTATTCTTAATGTGATCCCAGTTTGCCATTCCAACTTCTTGCCCTGTAGTGACTGTTTCCCCAAACCATATTATCTAGTTTTTTTCTGAATAATCTATGTTCTTTCATGATTCCAATCCTTTACAAAATTGGATTCTTCTACCTTAAAATGTTCCTTGTCTGTTGGTCAAATGATGTCCACTCCTGAACTATGCTATGGTGCTCACAAACGTGTACATGCACACACATATTCCCCCCCCCCACACAAACACACTGAATATATGTAAAATACTGAATAAAGAAATCAAACCTCAGCTTAAATGACTCCTTTTCTGAAAGCTGTCCGGAATCCTGTAGGGAGTGCAGCTTCCACTTACATGTTTTCATTTTATTTTTACATGTTTTACATATTTTTTACTATTGCATTTACCTTGGCATGTTATAATATTTATGTCTTAATTACTCTCAAAATTTGTTCCTTATCACTTTTTTTACAGTAGTATCATGCCCAGTAAATAGTCAATAATGTTTGGATTGAATTCAGTAGAAGAAATATTAGAGATAAATATTTAGAAATAACATATGTGAGATTAGTTCTATGTTCTATTAGCATACGATCTTGAGAAAATAACTCTCTAGGGCCTAGTTTTTATGTGTAAAATGAGGAAAATAGGACATTCTGAATAGGCTGGGAAAATTCAGTGCTTGGTACAAATTAAACAATCAAGATGATTTATTGTTGCAACTCGACTATTGTCATCTTCTCTATGAGTAGTTTTCAGCCATTTAGCTTACCAGGTTTGCAGGTGATAAAGGCATATCACTTTCTACCATTTTCACTTGACTGTAATTCATTGAGAGCAGGGCAATTTTATAATTCATTTTCGTATCACATAATTGTAAGTGGCCAGTGCCAGCATATAAAATGTAGCTAGGAAATATTTGTGGAAAGAACCAATCTGCCACTCAGAAAGTATATTTATTAATGTATTTTTAATGAGCACTATACTTTTTTTTTTTTTACCAATAGCAAAGTGAACATTTTTAAATATAGAACTTTTGTTATGTTACTGAATGAAGATGCTTATCACAGTTTGGAGAAACACTTTTAAGTGAGAGATGTCCCCAGATCTCTCTTGTTGAAACAACAATAAGTTGAACATCTAAAACTCAACAGAAAACACCCAAACTTCACATCAGCATGTCTGAGATGGGATCTACACATAAGAGCAACCACAGATCAGAACCCAGGTGTGGGCAGTGAACTGGGAGAAATAAAGAAGCTGCCTCTTGCATCCACCAGAGCTCCCTGTAGGAGAAGAGAGAGGGGAGAAGTTGCAGGGAGTTCCCTGAACAGCCCTGCCTGGAAGAGCTGTGAGCTCCACGTGGCTGGGGTCAGAACCTAGTCATTAGGGCAAAAAGCAGACGGCAGAGAAACAACAAAACTGAGGCTGAGCCACAGTCCCCAAACACCAACCCAGAGGGCCCCTCCCCCAAACCCTACGAGACCTATTATTGTGAAGCCTAGGCGAATGTGAGCAAATGCTACCAAATCTGTCGCTAACAATGACAGGAACTGAGATGGAGAGCAGTGAGTGTAACTAAACATCTATAAGAAAATAAAGGCATTATTAAGGCTTTATGTAAAGCAGGGATCCAAAAGGCCTAATTAGACGTCACCCACAAGAAACCAAAAGAAAAGCACCATCTTTGCAACAGGCTAAAGAGACCTTTATATAATACATCTTTCCGGAAAAAAAAAAAAAAAGTAGAATACACTTCCATTCATGTCCAGGCAGAGAAATAGTCCGTTAAACATCATGAAAGACCAAGGCAACAAGGCATCCCAGAAAAAGAAAAAGAGAAAAATGTCCAGAAAATAAGCTTACAGGCATAGAAATATGCATCAGAAGTGACAGACAATTTAGGATAATACTTCTGAAAAAACTCAGTGAGTTCCAAAAAGTTAAATCATCAATTTCAGGAATTGAAAAAACAACTAGACGAGCAGAATGAGTTCTTTAGCAAGGAGATTGAAACCCTCCAAAAGAACCAAATACAACTTCTGGAGATACAGAACACACTGCAAGAGCTGAGTAATGAAATAACCTCCTAGAGAAATAGAGTCGATCAAATGGAGGAAAGATCAGTGATATTGAAGACAGAAGTCAGAAGCAAGGAGAGAGAAACTGAAGAACAAAATATCATGATAGAAAAATACAACAATTAGCTGATACCATCAGGAGAGGAAGTAGAAGAATAATGGGCATTATTGAAGGTGAGGAAAAGGAGCTGGGACTAGAAACATTTTCAGACAAATAGGGGACAAGAATTGCCCAAATCTAAGGGATGAACTGGAGCTTGGAATTCAAGAAGTCAACAGAACACCAAAAAAGCCTTCACCAAGACACATTGTATTAAAATTATCAAAAATCAACAACAAAGATCATTCTCAGGGCAGCCAGGGAGAAGAAAATGGTAAATGATAAAGGAAAACCCATTAGATTATTGTCGGAATTCTCAGCACAAACCTGACAAGCCGGGAAGGAGTAAAATCAAATATTTAAAATATTTAGTAAAAGGCACTACCAGCCAAGAATAATGTATCCAGCTAAGCTCTCCTTTAGATATGAAGAAGAAATAAAGACTTTTCCAGACATACAAAAATTGAGGGAATTCTTCACTATGAGGCCTGCACCACAGGAAATACTGAAAGAGTTCAGCTCATCTAAAATAAAATGACGAAAAACTACATAATTTGGAGTAAGGTGACCATCAGGCAAATAAAACAGAAGAATGCAACTCTTACCAGAAGAAGGCATTTGAAGCTTAAACTATAGGAAGAGAATTGCTATAGCAAGATAACAATGACCTTTCAGCATACATGGGAACAAATTGAGACAACAATGACTAAAAAGGGGAGGATTTAAAGATCCAGATTTGCGAAGGGGAACAGAGATAAGGCACATGCAGAAGAAAATGGACGACTGTATAGATAGAGAGAGAGATGATAGATATTGATATAGATGTTATACATGTATGTATATAATATACATATATGTATATGTAATATACATGCATGTGTATAGCACCCAATTATCTCAACCCAAAAAAGCCTTCACCAAGACACACTGTATTAAAGTTATCAAAAATCAACAACAATGATAGAATTCTCAAGGCAGCCAGGGAGAAGAAAACGGCAACATATAAAGGAAAACCCATTAGATTATCATCGGACTTCTTCTCAGCACAGACCTTACAAGCCAGAAAGGGATGGAAACAAATATTTAAACTGTTAAGTAAAAGGAACTACCAGCGTAGAATAAGGTATCCAGCTAAGCTCTCCTTTAGATATGAAGGAGAAATCAAGATCTTTCCAGGCATACAAAAATTGAGAGAACTCTCCAAAAAAGGCCTGCACTATGGGAAATACTGAAAGGGGTCAGCTCACCTAACACAAAATAATAACAACAACAAATACATAATTAGGAGTAAAGTGACTATCAGGCAAATAATAGCAGAGGAGTGCAACCCTTATTAAGAGCAGGGCATTATAGCTTAAATAATAAGAAATGAATTGTTATAACAAGATAGTAATGAACGTTCAGCATAAATAGGGACAAATTGAGACAATGACTAAAAAGGAGAGGATTCAAAGATCTAAATTTGCAAAGGGGAATGGAGATAATGCATGCGCAGAAGAAAATTCACGACTGTATATATGTAACTATCTTTTACATTCGTAATGGTAACCACACACCAAAGATTCAGAACTGAAGTATGTAACATAAAACAAGAAAAACCAGACGGAACACCCACAAAAGGCAACCAAAATAAAGAAAACAGAAACAGAAACAGGAAGCAATGGAAACAGCAAGCTACCTGAAAGCAAAAGATAAAATGTCTATAAGAAGACCTCATATCTCAATAATCACCTTAAATGTAAATGGACTGAACTCACCAATAAAAAGGTGCAGAATTGCAGAATGGATCAAAAACAAAAAAACAAAAAATCCCACAAAAATCAGAAAGTAACCATATGCTGCCTCTAGAAGACACACCTCAGTTCTAAAAACAAATATAGACTCAAAGTGAAAGGGTGGAAGATGATATTTCAAGCAAATGGCATTCAGACAAAAGTGGAAGTAGTGGTGCTAATAGCAGATGAAACAGACTCAAAATAAAAAAGATAAAGAAAGATACTGAGGGACACTTCATAATGACAAAGGGAATCATGCACCGAGAAGACAACATTTTTTAATACCTATGCTCCCAATCAGGGAGCCCCGAAATACGTAAAGCAATTACTAACAGAACTAAAGGGCAGAACAGACCAAAACACTATCGTAGTAAGAGACACAAATACAACACTGTCAGATATGGACCTATCATGCGAACAGAAAATCAATAAGGAAATAACATCTTAAAATGACAGATTCAACCAACTGGACATAATTAATATTTATAGAGCCTTTCATCCCAAAACAGCTGCTTATACATTCTTCTCAAGTGCATGTGGAATATTCTCAAGGATTGACCATATACTGGGAAACAGAGATAGCCTCAACAAATATAAGAGGGTTGAAGGCATTCCAACCATATTCTCTGATCATAATGCCTTGAAACTAGAGATCAACTGGAAATAGAAAGCAGGAAGAAACAAATACATGCTGATTAAACAACATGCTACTGAAGAATAACTGAGTCAGAGAAGAAATAAAAAGTGAGATCAAGAAATACATAGAAATGAATGATAATCATAGTACAACATATTGAAACTTTTGAGACACAGCAAAAGCAATCATAAGAGGAAAGTTCATATTATTACAGGCCTACCTCCGAAAACAAGAATGAGCCCAAATTAACAACCTAGCGCTTCATCTTAAAAAAATAAAAAAGGAATAAATGAAGCTTGAAGTCAGAGGAAGGAAAGAACTCATCAAAATTAGAGCAGAAACAAAGAAATTGAAAACAACAATGAAAAAAATAGAAAAAATAAATGCAATAAAATGATGGTTCTTTGAGAAGGTTAATAAAATTGACAAACCCCTGGCTAGACTCACTGAAAAAAAAAGAGAAAGGACAGAAATAAACAAAATCAGGAATGAAATAGGAGAAATTACAACAGACACTGCAGAAATGCAAAGGATCATGCAAGAGTACTATGAAAAAGTATATAGCTCCTAATTTAATGACCTAGAAAAAATAGACCAATACTTCGAAAAACACAACATTCCTAAAGTGAATCAAAAACTGGAAAATCTAAATAGGCGAATTATTAGTATGGAAATTGAAACAATCATCAAAAACCTACCAAAATGTAAAAGACCAGGACCAGATGTCTTCACCAGCGAATTCTACCAAACATTAAAAGATTTAATACTTCTCCTCAAAATCTTTCAAAAAAAAAGAAGAAGCAATACTCCCCAACTCATTTTTTGAGGGCAATATTACCCTGATACCAAAACTTGGTAAAGATAACACACAAAAAAGA
Organism: Pteropus alecto; assembly: GCF_000325575.1. Lineage (NCBI taxonomy): Eukaryota > Metazoa > Chordata > Mammalia > Chiroptera > Pteropodidae > Pteropus > Pteropus alecto. Next base: position 26,808 of record NW_006431917.1, on the reverse strand, counting down.
AAGCTACAGACCAATATCTCTCATGAACACAGATGCAAAAATATTTTTTTTATGTAATGTGAATACAGCAACATATTAAAAAGATTATACATCACAATCAAGTGGGCTTCATCCCAGAGGCACAAGGATGGTTCAGCATACACAAATCAATTGCTGTGATACACCACATGAACAAATTAAAAAATAAGAATCATATGATCATATCAATACATGCAGAAAAAGCCTTTGACAAGACACAGCATCCACTTATGATCTAAACACTTCCCAAAATCAGTATAGGAGGAAAGTACCTTAATATAAGAAAGGCTATATGTGACAAGCCCTCAGCCAACATTATACTGAATGGTGAAAAACTAAAACCTTCCCTCTAAGATCAGGAATAAGGCAAGTCTGTTCACTATCACCACTGTTATTCAATATAACATTGGAGGTCCTAGTGAGTGCAAACAGAAAACAGAAAGATATAAAAGGCATCAAAATAGGAAACTAAGAAGTCAAACTGTCACTATTTGTGGATGAAGTGATTCTTTATATAGAAAAATGTGAAGACTCCACAAGAATACTACTAGAAAGAATAAGCAAATAGAGTAAAGTCTCTGGATACAAAAATCAATGTTCAAAAATCCATTACACTTTTATATTGTAATAATGAAGTATCAGAAAAAGAATTGGAAAAAAATCATTCTTTTTGCAATTGCAACATAAGAAATAAAATCCACAAATAAATTTAACAAAACATGTGAAGGACGTATATAATGAAAACTATAAGGTGCTATTAAAAGAAATCGAAGAAGATACAAAGAAATGGAAAGATATTCTGTGTTCTTGGATTGGAAGAATCAACATAGTTAAAATGAACTTATTACCTAAAGCAATATACAGATTTAATGCGATCCCCATCAAAATTCAATCGGCATTTTTTTAAAGAAATAGAACAAGAAATCATCAGACTTGTGAAAGTACAAACAACACCGAATTGCCACAGCCATCCGGAGAAAAAGAAAAGGAAAAAAAAAAGAAAAAAAAAACGTGGTTGGAGGACTCACTCTGTCCAACTTCATATTGTACTACAAAGTGATAGTACTGAAAATAGCATGGCATTGGCAGAAAAAGAGACATGTGGACCAGTGGAACACAATCGAGAATCCAGATGTAAACCCATATATCTATGGGCAAATAATATTCGACAAAAAAAGCCAAAAACATACAGTGGAGGAAGGAAAACGTCTTCAATAAACTGCACAGGGAAAAATGGAAAGCCACCTGATAAAGAATGAAACTAGACTGTTGTCCATCACAACACACCATAATCAACTCAAAATGGATCAAGGACCTGAATATAAGACCTGAAACAATAAAGGCATAGAAGAAAAGAGGAACTAAACTCATGGACTTTGGACTTACAGAGGATTTTATGAATTTGACCTCAAAGGCAAGGGAAGTAAAAGTAAAAATAAATGAATGGGACCACATCAAACTAAAGAGCTTCTGCTCGGCGAAAGAAACCTTCAACAAGGTAATTAGACAACCATCCAAATGGGAAAATATATTTGCAAGCAATGACTCTGATAAAGGCCTAATATCCGACATATATAAAGAACTCATCTGACTCAATAACAACAAAGAAGTAAATGACCCAATCAAAAAATGGGCAGAGGACCTGAACAGAATCTTCTCCCTATAGGATATACAAATGGCCAACAAACATATGAAAAGATGCTCATCGCCAGCTATTAGGGAAATGCAAATCAAAACCACAATGAGATACCATCTCACACCTGTTAGAATAGCTATAATCAACACGACAAAGAAAAACAAATGTTGGAAAGGATGTGGAGAGAAAGGAACCCTCATGCAGTGCTGATGAGATTGCCATTTTACAGACAGGAAAACGGAGACTTAGAGAGGTGAAAGAAGCTACCAAAAGCTGCAGTTCTCAAAGTGTACTCTCTGCAGGCCTTGAGACCCTTCCAAAGCCATCTTCACAATAATACAAAAATATTGACTTTTTTCACTGTGTTGACATCATACTAGTTGTAAAAACAATAGGGAGTGAGACTGTGGTGCCTTAACACGAGTGACAGCAGTGCCACCAGACTGTTGGTCATCGTTGTATTCACTGCCATCCACTCACAGTTTAAAAAAGCAAACAACCTCGAGATAATCATGCTAAGTGAAATAACCCAGACAAAGTTGAGAATCACATGATGTCACATATATGTGGGATATAAACTTATGGGCAACAAATAAACAGGAAAAACAGAGACACATGGACGTGGACTATAGATTAATGGTTACCGGAGGGTAAGGAGGAGGGGGAAGGAGGAGGTTAACAGGGTAAAGGTGGTAAAATATGTGGTGCTAGAAAGAAATCTAACTATGGGAGGTGAACACATATTGTAAACGTATATATGCCTTACTGATAAAGTGTACAGCTGAAATTTATTGGATTTCATTATCCAATGTCACCATAAAAAATAAAGAAATGTCATAAATAAATAAATATTTCAGATCAAAAAAATAAAAAATAAAAAATGCTTATCAGATACTAAACTAATCATTTTCAAATATGTTATCAAGAAACTGATGAACTATTTAAGAATACAAATCAAATAGTTATTATGTAGATTACATACCATGAACACTTCACAGTTTATAATTATTAATATGTATTTTAGAATTACATGGCCATGGATTTAACCCATGGGCCCAAAACTTACAATACAATTTTATTTTAAAGTGTTGAATTGAAAAGATTATTTGACCTGAGATAAACTGATTTATGAAGCTGGGTTAACCTTCCATTCATTTTAAATTGTAATTATCGCTCATTTTCTCATCTTTTAAAGTTCTTGTCACTTGTCACTTTTTGAAAAATAAAAATTTAAATTTAAGGTAGCATATATAACATTTAAAAAATCTCTTTGAAAATAAACTTTTTAAAACTTGCTTGTGTTCCCATTATTAGAGTATTTACCTCAGTGTTTCTTTCATTTATTGATGAATTTGTTCCACCTTGCTCCATAAAGAGATTTGCATATCTTTGCATTTAAACATCCTCAAATTTACTTTTACAGTATAAAAGTAGACTACTCGTGTCAGAAATAAATAATGGCATTCTTCATTATTACAAAAAGAATATGAATAATGTAAAAGAAGCTTACTTATCTCTCGATTTCCAAGCTTAACCCAAAATCAGGGGAAATGAATAGCGTGGTGTTTGGAAACTAAATCTGAATGTGGAACACTCTATGCAGTCTTCCTGATGATATTTCAGAGTCTGTCTAATATGACATTAACAAGCACAAGCAAAAAGCTTTACTACAAAACAAACAAACAAAACAAAAAACCTTGATCACAGCTCTATTAGAAAAATGAGTATGCCAAAGAAAAACAGAAGTCTATTTAGAAAACTTTTACATTGGAAAATAAATTGAGAACTTTCAAAACGGTATTACATGGAAAATGCTACAATGAAACTAATGATCACCAAGTGTTTTCATCATAAAGAAATGTGAGATCTTGTTAAACAAGAATTTAGCATGAAAGACAAGTGAAGTGAAAGCACAAATAAATGAATAGGAGTATGTCAAACTAAAACCCTCCTGCACAACAAAAGAAACCATCAAGAAAACAAAAAGGCAACTTACGGAATGGAAGATATTTGTAAATATTACTTCTGAGAAGAGGTTAATATCCAAAAATATATAAAGAATGTATACAACTCAACAACAAAAAAAACAAACAATCCATTTAAAAAATGGCCAGATGACCTGAACAGAAATTTCTCCCAAGAAGATATACAAAGGCTAACAGATATAGAAAAAGATGCTCAACTTCACTAGCTATTAGGAAAATGCAGATCAAAACCACAATATCACCTCACACCAGTAAGATGGCTACTATCAACAAGACTTGATCCCCTTTACCCTTATCTACCTCCCATCCTCCAGCCTTTCCCTCTGATAACCACTAGATGGCTATTATCAACAAGACAAGTAATAAATGTTGGAGAGGTTGTGGGGAAAAAGAAACCCTCATACATAGTTGGTGGGAATGTAAATTGGTACAACCGCTATGGAAAACAGTATGGAGGTTCCTCAAAAAGTTAAGAATAGAATTCCCATATGAGTCAACACTCCTTCTTCTGGGTTTCTACCCCCCAAATTGGTAAACATTTATGCATAAAGATAAATGCACCCAAATGTTCATTGTAGCATTATTCATGCTGGCCAAGACATGGACAACAGAAGTGCCTTTCGATAGATGATTGGCTAAAGATGTGGTACATATATAAAATGAAATATTACTCAGCCATAAGAAAAGGTGAAATGCTGCCATTTGCAACAACATGGATGGATCTTGGGATGATCACGTTAAGCGAAAGAAGTCAGATGGAAAAAGTTGAGAACCATATGATTTCACTCATATGTGGATTATAAAACTGAAAGCAACAAATGAACAAGTCAAACAAACAAAAACCAATAGACACAGACAACAGTTTAGAGGTGACCGGAGGAGAAGGGGAGAGGTAGGAGATAGCGAAAGCTAAAGGGGGTCAAATATATGGTGACAGAAAAAATGTGACTTTGGATTGTGAACACACAATGCAATATACAGATGATTGAACTGTACACTTGAAACCTATATAATTAGTTAAGCAATGTCACCCCAATAAATTTAAAAAACAAAAAAATTCCATAAAGCAGGGTGGCCAACATTACGATGCCATCTTGAGATAACATGGAAAAATATCAGTATTCATTATTGATGAATTTTAGATATATTTTTATTTTTTGAGAATCATGTATGGAATGTGCTGGCTGGAAAATTACTGCATGACTATCGCCTATGGGAACATAGACTATCGCCCATGGGAACATGTGAACATAATATTCTAACAATGAGCTTTCTGCTTCTGTCCTCCCGCTTGCACAACCAACCTGTGGGTTGACAGTAAATAGAAGACAAATAGACCTTTGTGTTCAGACAAAATGAAGAATGGGGTTTAGGGCTTAAAAACCCTGTAACTCTACATTTCAAGGCTGCTTTATTTGGGGTCTGCATACCCCTGGCAGACCCAGTTACTGAATAAAGAGTGGGCTTCCTATAACTCACTGGTTTCTAGTAGTCTGTGTGTCTTTTGGGGGCTGGTGGCCACAACATTTGGAGGCCCCAGCGAGATATCAGGGAGTGGCCCTGGGATCTAAGACCAGACCAGCCTCCGAAGCGGTTGCTGTCCCTGTTGCGGATTCAAAGAAATGGCCAACCTGAGACGTTCCAGGGCCATTGAATGCCGTGATGGGGTCAGTACAATCGTCAAGGATGCAACCTTTAGGACACACTCTTTGTTCCTGGTCCCGACGGAAGTCTCCAAGTCCTTGACATCTGGATAAAAGGTACCTTTTTGTTCCTGTTTCTGTTGACCGGTCACCAACGGTCCGTGGAGAGTTGGACACAGTCATATCTCCTGAACCATGGCCAGGCCTTGGGATGCCTCCTCCTGAGCCCTATTTTTAGGTTCTGTCTATTGTCTTTGGTCTTGTCTAGGTTGTAGGTGGCGGACTTCTCTGGGTCCACCTAAACGTCAGTAATTGTTCTTGTCTGTTTTGTGTTTTCTGCGCAAGCGATGGGGGAAAGCTCAAGTTCACAAAAGACAACCTTGGTGTGTCTCCTGAGATATTTCAAAGAAGGGAGGTGCCTATGGCATAAAGTTTTCTCTAGGCAGATTAAGGACACTGTGTGAAGTTGAGTGGCTGTCTTTTGGTGTAAACTGGCCTCCAGAAGGTTCCTTTGACAGGGGTTTAGTGAGGAATGTCTGGAAGACGGTCACGGGAGATCTGGGACATCCTGATCAGATTCCCTACATTGATCAATGGTTAAACCTTGTTCAGAACCCCCCTCCTTGGCTCCGCCGGTGTGCCCTTTCTCTAGGGGTGCGAGTCTTAGCTGTGGGCCCCCCGAAACATACGGCAACCGAATCTCCAAGACAGCCCAGTCACTCAGTCATCCAATCTCCACTGGAAGAAAGTGACCTTCCCCCACCCTATAATCCAGGACAACATAGGCCAAATAGCACTGCCACACCTCCTCAGATGCAGGCAGGTAACCCCTATGGACCTCTTGCACCTGCTTCGGGCGGGGCACCAGCCGATGCCACTACCCCGGCCATCATCCCCTTGCGAGAAGCACCACCCCAGGGGCATCACACAGACAGGCCCTTTATGTTTTACCTGCCTTTCTCGGCTAGTGACCTGTACAACTGGAAGACACAGAATTCGCCTTTCTCTGAGAAACCCCAGGCATTAAAAGGACTCTTAGAATGTGTCTTCCACTCTCATTGGTTCACCTGGGACGATTGCCAATACCTTTAATTACCCCCATCACCGCGAAAGTACAGGGACGCATTTGGACTGAAACACAAAAGATAGCTGTGGGAGGGAGGAAAGTTGAGGAAGCACGAGAACAGATTGATGAAGAATTTCCTTCCACCCACCGAGATTCGGGACACAATTCTCAGACAGGGAGAATGTCATTAGATCGGTACCACCAGATTCTAATTGGGGGAATTAGAATGGCTGCTCGTCAGTTAACTAACCTTTCACAGGTAATTGAAGTTATACGGGGAGGGACCTCAGGAATCCCCTGGAGCGTTTCTTGAATGAGGCGTACCGGGTATACACCCCCATTGATCCTGAGGCCCCTGAGAACCAGCGGGCAATTAATAAAGCCTTTGCTACTCAGGCAGCCCCTGATATCCGGCATAAATTGGAAAAATTAGAAGGTTTGGCAAGGATGAACCTGTCCCAACTTGTTGAGATAGCCCAGAAGGTGTTCAACAACAGGGAGACACCGGATGACCCCAAACATATGGCTAAAATCCAAAGTTACTGTCATCCCAGCCAATCTGTTGCCAGGGCCCAGATCTCAAAGAATCCCCTCTGCCTGAGGCCAAAGAAGTTCTGTTCATGGACGGGAGAAGCTTTATGCAGGAAGGAAGGAGGTATGCCGGGGCAGTGGTTGTAACTCTAACTGGCACCATCTGGTCACAAGCTCTTCTACACAGGACTTCTGCTCAAAAGGCAGAACTCATTGCCCTCACTGAGGCACTAAGATGGGGAAAGGATAAGGCAGTCACAATATACACTGACAGCAGATACGCCTTTGCCACTGCACATGTACACGGAGCCATCTACAAGGAAAGAGGGATTCTGAGTTTAGCTGGGAAGGATATCAAGAACAAGGGGGAGATTGTAGCCTTACTTGAAGCTATATAAATGCCTAAGACTCTTGCTATTGTTCTTTGTAAAGGGCATCAAATAGGATATAGTCCTGAGGCTGAGGGAAACTGATGAGCTAATGCAGAGACAAGAACAGTGGCTATGAGGCCAGTGGAGCCTGCACCACCTCTACTGACTGTTGTCCCTTACCCAGAACTGCCTCCATCTCTGACCCATATGGCAGAAGAGAACATATATTTTTCAGATAAGGGA